>NC_060149.1:954457960-954771710 GCF_021461385.2 Schistocerca piceifrons | reverse complement strand
AAAAGGGACAATGCCGACTTAAGTACAAGAAGAGTGAGTCTCTTAAGAGTTAGTGATTAGAGCGGTTTCTGGGAGGCGAGTACTAGATTCCGATGCACCAGTGCTGGATTACTGTATCCAATGGACCTTCACAATGACCATGAAAAAAAAGAAATTGCAACGGGATAGAATACAAAAGGCACAATGCCTACTTAAGTACAAGAGGAGTGAATCTTCTAAGAGTTCGTGCTGAGAGCGGCTTCTGGGAGACCAGTATTAGATTCCGATGCACCAGTGCATTTTTACTGAATCCCTTGGACCTTCACATTGGCCATGATACACAGAAAGTGCATCGGGATTGAATGCAAAAGGGACAATACCGACTTAAGCACAAGAAGAGTGAATCTTCTAAGATTTTGTGGTTTGAGAGGCTCCTTGGAGGCTAGTATTAGATTCCGATGCACCAGTGCAGGCATACTGTATCCCTTGGACGTTCACATTGACCATGAACCACAGAAATTGCATGGTCATGGAATACAAAAGGGACAATGCCGACTTAACTACAAGAAGAGTGAATCTTCTAAGAGATCGTGCTTTGAGCCGCTTCTAGGAGACCAGAATTAAATTCCGATGCACCAGTGCAGGTTTACAGAATACCTTGGACCTTCACATTGACCATGAAATACAGAAATTACATCGGGATTAAATACAAAAGGGACAATGCCGACTTAAGTAGAAGAAGAGTGAATCTTCTAAGATTTTGTGCTTAGAGTGGCTCCAGGGAGGCGAGTATTAGATTCCGATGCACCAGTGCAGGTTTACTGTATCCCTTGGACCTTCACATTGACCGTGAAACACAGAAATTGAATCGGCATTGAATGCAAAAGGGACAATGCCGACTTATGTACTAGAAGAGTGAATCTTGCAAGAATTTGTGCTTTGAGCGGCTCCTGGGAGACCTGTACTTGATTCCGATGCACCAGTGCAGGTCTACCGTATCCCTTGGACATTCCCATTGACCATGAAACATAGAAATTGCATCGGGATTGAATACAAAAGGGCCAATGCCGACTTAAGTACAAGAAGAGTGAATCTTCTATGAGTTTGTGGTTTGAGCGACTCCTTGGAGACCAGTTTTAGATTGTGAGGCACCAGTGCAGGTTTACTGTATCCCTTGGACCTTCACATTGACCATGAAACACAGAAATTGCATCGGGATGAATACAATAGGGACAATGCCGACTTTAGTACAAGTAGAGTGAATCTTCTAAGAGTTTGTGGTTTGAGCAGCTCCTGGGAGACCAGTATTAGACTCCGATGCACCAGTGCAGGTTTGCAGAATTCCTTGGACCTTCACATTGACCATGAGATACAGAAATTTCTTCGGGATTGAATACAAAAGGGACAATGCCGACTTAAGTACAAGAAAAGTGAATCTTCTAAGAGTTTGAGCTATGAGAGGCTAATGGGATGCGAGTATTCGATTCCGATGCACCAGTGCATTTTTACTGTATCCCTTGGACCTTCACATTGACATGAAACACAGAAATTGCATCGGCATTGAGTGCAAAAGGGACAATGCCGACTTAAGTACAAGAAGAGTGAATCTCTTAAGAGTTTGTGATTAGAGCGGCTACTGGAAGACCAGTTTTAGATTCCGGTGCACCAGTGCAGGTTGCTGTATCCCTTGGACGTTCACATTAACCATGAACCACAGAAATTGCATCGGCATTGATTACAAAGGGACAATGCCGACTTAAGTACAAGAAGAGTGAATCTTGCAAGAATTTGTGCTTTGAGCGGCTCCTGGGAGACCTGTACTAGATCCCGATGCACCAGTGCAGGTTTGCAGAATACCTTGGACCTTCACAT
This sequence comes from Schistocerca piceifrons, assembly GCF_021461385.2. Lineage (NCBI taxonomy): Eukaryota > Metazoa > Arthropoda > Insecta > Orthoptera > Acrididae > Schistocerca > Schistocerca piceifrons. Next base: position 954,769,859 of record NC_060149.1, on the reverse strand, counting down.
TGACCATGAGATACAGAAATTGCATCGGGATTGAATACAAAAGGGACAATGACGACTTAAGTACAAGAAAAGTGAATCTTCTAAGAGTTTGAGCTATGAGAGGCTCCTGGGAGGCGAGTATTAGATTCCGATGCACCAGTGCAGGTTTACTGTATTCCTTGGACTTTCACATTGACCATGAAACACTGAAATTGCATCAGCATTGAATGCAAAAGGGACAATGCCGACTTAAATACAAGAAGAGTGAATCTTGCAAGAATTTGTGCTTTGAGCGGCTCCTGGGAGACCTGTACTACATTCCGATGGAACAGAGCAGGTGTACCGTATCCCTTGGACAATCCGATTGACCATGAAACGTAGATAATGCATCGGGATTGAATACAAAAGGGCCAATGACGACTTAAGTACAAGAAGAGTGAATCTCCTATGAATTTGTGGTTTGAGCGACTCCTGGGAGACCAGTTTTAGATTCTGATGCACCAGTGCAGGTTAACTGTATCCCTTGGACCTTCACATTGACCATGAAACACAGAAATTGCATCGGGATGAATACAATAGGGTCAATGCCGACTTAAGTACAAGTAGAGTGAATCTTCTAAGAGTTTGTGGTTTGAGCAGCTCCTGGGAGACCAGTATTAGATTCCGATGCACCAGTGCAGGTTTGCAGAATACCTTGGACCTTCACATTGAGCATGAGATACAGAAATTGCATCTGGATTGGATACAAAGGGACAATGCCGACTTAAGTACAAGAGGAGTGAATCTTCTAAGAGCTCGTGCTGTGAGCGGCTTGTAGGAGACCAGTATTAGATTCCAATGCACCAGTGCATTTTTACTGAATCCCTTGGACCTTCACATTGGCCATGAAACACAGAAATTGCATCGGGATTGAATACAAAAGGGACAATACCGACTTAAGTACAACAAGAGTGAATCTTCTAAGATTTTGTGGTTTGAGAGGCTCCTTGGAGACTAGTATTAGATTCCGATGCAGCAGTGCAAGTTTGCTGTATCCCTTGGACGTTCACATTGACCATGAACCACAGAAATTGCATCGGCATTGAATATAAAAGGGACAATGCCGTCTTAAGTACAAGAAGAGTGAGTCTCATAAGTGTTTGTGATTAGAGCGGCTCCTGGGAGGCGAGTATTAGATTCCGGTGCACCAGTTCTGGATTACTGTGTCCAATGGACCTTCACAATGACCATGAAAAAAAGAAATTGCAAAGGGATAGAATACAAAAGGCACAATGCCGACTTAAGTACGAGAGGAGTGAATCTTCTAAGAGTTCGTGCTGTGATCTGCTTCTGGGAGACCAGTATTAGATTCTGATGCACCACTGCATTTTTACTGAATCCCTTGGACCTTCACATTGGCCATGAAGCACAGAAATGGCTTCGGGATTAAATACAAAAGGGACAATACCGTCTTAAGTACAAGAAGAGTGAATCTTCTAAGATTTTGTGGTTTGAGAGGCACCTTCGAGACTAGTATTAGATTCCGATGCACCAGTGCAGGTTTACTGTATCCCTTGGACGTTCACATTGACCATGAACCACAGAAATTGCATCGGCATGGAATACAAAAGGGACAATGCCGACTTAAGTACAAGAAGGGAGAATCTTCTAAGAGATCGTGCTTTGAGCGGCTTCTAGGAGAGCAGAATTCGATTCCGATGCTCCAGTGTAGGTTTACAGAATACCTTGGACCTTCACATTGACCATGAGATACAGAAATTGCGTCGGGATTGAATACAAAAGGGACAATGCCGACTTAAGTACAAGAAGAGTGAATCTTCTTAGAGTTTGTGCTTAGAGTGGCTCCAGGGAGGCGAGTATTAGATTCCGATGCACCAGTGCAGGTTTACTGTATCCCTTGGACCTTCACATTGACCATGAAACACAGAAATTACATCGGCATTGAATGCAAAAGGGACAATGCCGACTTAAGTACCAAAAGAGTGAATCTCGCAAGAATTTGTGCTTTGAGCGGCTCCTGGGAGACCTGTACTTGATTCCGATGCACCAGTGCAGGTCTACCGTATCCCTTGGACATTCCCATTGACCATGAAACATAGAAATTGCATCGGGATTGAATACAAAAGGGCCAATGCCGACTTAAGTACAAGTAGAGTGAATCTTCTATGAGTTTGTGGTTTGAGCAGCTCCTGGGAGACCAGTATTAGAATCCGATGCACCAGTGCTGGTTTGCAGAATACCTTGGACCTTCACATTGACCATGAGATACAGAAATTGCATTGGGATTGAATACAAAAGGGACAATGCCGACTTAAGTACAAGAAAAGTGAATCTTCTAAGAGTTTGAGGTATGAGAGGCTCCTGGGAGGCGAGTATTAGATTCCGATGCACCAGCGCAGTTTTACTGTATCCCTTGGACCTTCACATTGACATGAAACACAGAAATTGTATCGGCAATGAATGCAAAAGTGACAATGCCGACTTAAGTACAAGAAGACTGAATCTTGCAAGAATTTGTGCTTTGAGCGGCCCTTGGCAGACCTGTACTAGATTCCGATGCACCGGTGCAGGTCTACCATATCCCTTGGACTATCACATTGACCAAGAAACAGAGAAATTGCATCGGGATTGAATACAAAAGGGCCAATGCCGACTTAAGTACAAGAAGGGTGAGTCTCCTATGGGTTTGTGGTTTGAGCGACTCCTGGGAGACCAGTATTGGATTCCGATGGACCAGTGCAGGTTTACTGTATCCCTTGGACCTTCACATTGACCATGAAACACAGAAATCGCATCGGGATTGAATACAAAAGGGACAATGACGACTAAAATAGAAGAAAAGTGAAACTTCTAAGACTTGGGGTTTGAGCGGCTCCTGGGAGACCAGTATTAGATTCCGATGCACCAGAGCAGTTTTACTGTATCACTTGGACCTTCACGTTGACCATGAAACACAGAAATTGTATCGAGATTGAATACAAAAGGGACAATGCCGACTTAAGTACAAGAAGAGTGAATCTTCTAAAAGTTTGTGGTTTGAGCGCCTCCTGGGAGACTAGTATTAGATTCCGATGCACCAGTGCAGGTTTACTGTATCCGTTGAATCTTCACATTGACCATGAAACACAGAAATTGCATCGGCATTGAACACAAAGGGGACAATGCCGACTGAAGTACAAGAAGAATGAATCTTCTGAGAGTTTGTGGTTTGAGCGGCTCCTGGGAGACCAGTATTAGATTTCGATGCACCAGTGCACGTTTACTGTATCCCTAGGACCTTCACATTGACCATGAAATACAGAAATTGCATCGGGAATGAATACAAAAGGGAGACTGCCGATTTAAGTCCAAGAAGAGTGAATCGTCTAAGAGTTTGTGGTTTGAGCGGCACCTGGGAGCCCAGTATTGGATTCCGATGGACCAGTGCAGGTTTACTGTATCCCTTGGACCTTCACATTGACCATGAAACACCGAAATTGCCTCGGGATTGAATACAAAAGGGACAATGCCGACTTAAGTACAAGAAGAGTGAGTCTCTTAAGAGTTTGTGATTAGAGCGGCTTCTGGGAGGCGAGTACTACATTCCGATGCACCAGTGCTGGATTACTGTATCCAATGGACCTTCACAATGACCATGAAAAAAAAGAAATTGCAACGGGATAGAATACAAAAGGCACAATGCCGACTTAAGTACAAGAGGAGTGAAGCTTCTAAGAGTTCGTGCTGTCAGCGGCTTCTGGGAGACCAGATTTAAATTCCGATGCACCAGTGCAGGTTTACAGAATACCTTGGACCTTCACATTGACCATGAAATACAGAAATTGCATCGGGATTGAATACAAAAGGGACAATGCCGACTTAAGTAGAAGAAGAGTGAATCTTCTAACATTTTGTGCTTAGAGTGGCTCCAGGGAGGCGTGTATTAGATTCCGATGCACCAGTGCAGGTTTATTGTATCCCTTGGACCTTCGCATTGACCGTGAAACATAGAAATTGCATCGGCATTGAATGCAAAAGGGACAATGCCGACTTATGTACTAGAAGAGTGAATCTTGCAAAAATTTGTGCTTTGAGTGGCTCCTGGGAGACCTGTACCTGATTCCAATGCACCAGTGCAGGTCTACCGTATCCCGTGGACATTCCCATTGACCATGAAACATAGAAATTGCATCGGTATTGAATACAAAAGGCCAATGCCGACTTAAGTACAAGAAGAGTGAATCTTCTATGAGTTTGTGGTTTGAGCGACTCCTTGGAGACCAGTTTTAGATTGTGATGCACCAGTGCAGGTTTACTGTATACCTTGGATCTTCACATTGACCATGAAACACAGAAATTGCATCGGGATGAATACAATAGGGACAATGCCGACTTTAGTACAAGTAGAGTGAATCTGCTAAGAGTTTGTGGTTTGAGCAGCTCCTGGGAGACTAGTATTAGACTCCGATGCACCAGTGCAGGTTTGCAGAAATCCTTGGACCTTAACATTGACCATGAGATACAGAAATTGCATCGGGATTGAATACAAAAGGGACAATGCCGACTTAAGTACAAGAAAAGTGAATCTTCTAAGAGTTTGAGCTATGAGAGGCTAATGGGTTGCGAGGATTCGATCCCGATGCACCAGTGCAGGTTTACTGTATCCCTTGGACCTTCACATTGACATCAAACACAGAAATTGCATCGGCACTGAATGAAAAAGGGAAAATGTCGACTTAAGTACAAGAAGCGTGAATCTTGCAAGAATTTGTGCTTTGAGCGTCTCCTGGGAGACCTGTACTGGATTCCGATGCACCGGTGCATGTCTACCGTATCCCTTGGACATTGCCATTGAGTATGAAACATAGAAATTCCATCGGGATGGCATACAAAAGGGACAATGCCGACTTAACTAGAAGAAGAGTGAATCTCTTAAGAGTTTGTGATTAGAGCGGCGACTGGGAGACCAGTTTTAGATTCCGATGCACCAGTGCAGGTTGCTGTATCCCTTGGACGTTCACATTAACCATGAACCACAGAAATTGCATCGGCATTGAATACAAAAGGGACAATGCCGGCTTAAGTACAAGAAGAGTGAATCTTGCAAGAATTTGTGCTTTGAGCGGCTCTTGGGGGACCTGTACTAGATTCCGATGCACCAGTGCAGGTTTGCAGAATTCCTTGGACCTTCACATTGACCATGAGATACAGAAATTGCATCGGGATTGAATACAAAAGGGACAATGCCGACTTAAGTACAAGAAAAGTGAATCTTCTAAGAGTTTGAGCTATGAGAGGCTCCTGGGAGGCGAGGATTAGATTCCGATGCAACAGTGCAGGTTTACTGTATTCCTTGGACCTTCACATTGACCATGAAACACTGAAATTGCATCGGCATTGAATGCAAAAGGGACAATGCCGACTTAAGTACAAGAAGAGTGAATCTTGCAAGAATTTGTGCTTTGAGCGGCTCCTGGGAGACCTGTACTACATTCCGATGGACCAGAGCAGGTCTACCGTATCCCTTGGACAATCCCATTGACCATTAAACGTAGATAATCCATTGGGATTGAATACAAAAGGGCCAATGCCGACTTAAGTACAAGAACAGTGAATCTCCTATGAGTTTGTGGTTTGAGCGACTCCTGGGAGACCAGTTTTAGATTCTGATGCACCAGTGCAGGTTAACTGTATCCCTTAGACCTTCACATTGGCCATGAAACACAGAAATTGCATCGGGATGAATACAATAGGGTCAATGCCGACTTAAGTACAAGTAGAGTGAATCTTCTAAGAGTTTGTGGTTTGAGCAGCTCCTGGGAGACCAGTATTAGATTCCGATGCACCAGTGCAGGTTCGCAGAATACCTTGTACCTTCACATTGAGCATGAGATACAGAAATTGCATCTGGATTGGATACAAAGGGGCAATGCCGACTTAAGTACAAGTATAGTGAATCTTCTATGAGTTTGTGGTTTGAGCAGCTCATGGGAGACCAGTATTAGATTCCGATGCACCAGTGCTGGTTTGCAGAATACCTTGGACCTTCACATTGACCATGAGATACAGAAATTGCATTGGGATTGAATACAAAAGGGACAATGACGACTTAAGTACAAGAAAAGTGAATCTTCTAAGTTTGAGCTATGAGAGGCTCCTGGGAGGCGAGTATTAGATTCCGATGCACCAGCGCAGTTTTACTGTATCCCTTGGACCTTCACATTGACATGAAACACAGAAATTGCATCGGCATTGAATGCAAAAGTGACAATTCCGACTTAAGTACAAGAAGAGTGAATCTTGCAAGAATTTGTGCTTTGAGCGGCTCCTGGGAGACTTGTACTAGATTCCGATGCACCGGTGCAGGTCTACCATGTCCCTTGGACATTCACATTGACCAAGAAACATAGAAATTGCATCGGGATTGAATACAAAAGGGCCAATGCCGACTTAAGTACAAGAAGGGTGAATCTCCTATGGGTTTGTGGTTTGAGCGACTCCTGGGAGACCTGTATTGGACTCCGATGGACCAGTGCAGGTTTACTGTATCCCTTGGACCTTCACATTGACCATGAAACACAGAAATTGCATCGGGATTGAATACAAAAGGGACAATGACGACTAAAATAGAAGAAAAGTTAAACTTCTAAGACTTGATGGTTTGAGCGGCTCCTGGGAGACCAGTATTCGATTCCGATGCACCAGAGCAGTTTTACTGTATCACTTGGACCTTCACATTGACCATGAAACACAGACATTGTATCGAGATTGAATACAAAAGGGACAATGCCAACTTAAGTACAAGAAGAGTGAATCTTCTAAATGTTTGTGGTTTGAGCGGCTCCTGGGAGATCAGTATTAGATTCCGATGCACCAGTGCGGGTTTACCGTATCCGTTGAACCTTCACATTGACCATGAAACACAGAAATTGCATCGGCTTTGAATACAAAGAGAACAACGCCGAGTTAAGTACAAGAAGAGAGAATCTTCTAAGAGTTTGTGGTTCGAGCGGCTCCTGGCAGACCAGTATCAGATTCCGACGCACCAGTGCAGGTTTACTGTATCCCTTGGACCTTCACATTGACCATGAAATGCAGAAATTGCATCAAGATTGAATACAAAAGGGACAATGCCGACTTAAGTACCAGAAGAGTGAATCTTCTAAGAGTTTGTGCTTTGAGCGGCTCCTGGGAGACCAGTATTAGATTCCGATGCACCAGTGTAGGTTTACTGTATCCCTTGGAACTTCACATTGACCATGAAATGCAGAAACTGCATCAAGATTGAATACAAAAAGGACAATGCCGACTTAAGTACAAGAAGAGTGAATCTTCTAAGAGTTTGTGCTTTGAGTGGCTCCTGAGAACCGAGTATTAGATTCCGATGCACCTTTGCAGGTTTACTGTATCCCTTGGACCTTCATATTGACCATGAAACACAGAAATTGCATCGGGATTGAATACAAAAGGGACACTGCCGATTTAAGTCCAAGAGGAGTGAATCGTCTAAGAGTTTGTGGTTTGAGCGGCACCTGGGAGACCAGTATTAGAGACCGATGCACCAGAGCAGGTTTACTGCATCCCTTGGACCTTCACATTGACCATGAAACACAGAAAGTGCATCGGGATTGAATACAAAAGGGACAATGACGACTTAAGTACTAGAAGAGTGAATCTTCTAAGAGATCGTGCTTTGAGCGGCTTCTAGGAGACAAGAATTCGATTCCGATACACCAGTGCAGATTTACAGAATACCTTGGACCTTCACATTGACCATGAGATACTGAAATAGCATCGGGATGATTACATAAGGGACAATGCCGACTTAAGTACAAGAAGAGTGAATCTTGCAATAATTTGTGCTTTGAGCGGCTCCTGGGAGACCTGTACTAGATTCCGATGCACCAGTGCAGGTCTACCGTATCCCTTGGACATTCCCATTGACCATGAAACATAGAAATTTCATGGGGATTGAATACAAAACGGCCAATGCCGACTTAAGTACAAGAAGAGTGAATCCTCTATTAGTTTGTGGTTTGAGCGACTCCTGGGAGACCAGCTTTAGATTCTAATTCACCAGTGCAGGTTTACTGTATCCCTTGGACCTTCACATTGGTCATGAAACACAGAAATTGCATAGGGATGAATAGAATAGGGACAATGCTGACTTAAGTACAAGTAGAGTGAATTTTCTAGGAGTTTGTGGTTTGAGCAGCTCCAGGGAGACCAGTAATAGATTCCGATGCACCAGTGCAGGTTTGCAGAATACCTTGGACCTTCACATTGACCATGAGATACAGAAATTGATTCGGGATTGAATACAAACGGGACAATGCCGACTTAAGTACAAGAAAAGTGAATCTTCTAAGAGTTTGAGCTATGAGAGGCTCCTGGGAGGCGAGTATGAGCTTCCGATGCACCAGTGCAGGTTTACTGTATCCCTTGGACCTTCACATTGACCGTGAAACACAGAAATTGCATCGGCATTGAATGCAAAAGGGACAATGCCGACTTATGTACTAGAAGAGTGAATCTTGCAAGAATTTGTGACTTGAGTGGCTCCTGGGAGACCTATACTTGATTCCGATGCAACAGTGCAGGTCTACCGTATCCCTTGGACATTCCCATTGACCATGAAACATAGAAATTGCATCGGGATTGAATATAAAAGGGCCAATGCCGACTTAAGTATAAGAAGAGTGAATCTTCTATGAGTTTGTGGTTTGAGCGACCATGTGGAGACCAGTTTTAGATTGTGATGCACCAGTGCAGGTTTACTGTATCCCTTGGACCTTCACATTGACCATGAAACACAGAAATTGCATCGGGATGAATACAATAGGGACAATGCCGACTTTAGTACAAGTAGAGTGAATCTTCTAAGAGTTTGTGGTTTGAGCAGCTCCTGGGAGACCAGTATTAGACTCCGATGCACCAGTGCAGGTTTGCAGAAATCCTTGGACCTTCACATTGACCATGAGATACAGAAATTGCATCGGGATTGAATACAAAAGGGACAATGTTGACTTAAGTACAAGAAAAGAGAATCTTCTAAGAGTTTGAGCTATGAGAGGCTAATGGGAAGCGAGTATTAGATTCCGATGCACCAGTGAAGGTTTACTGTATCCCTTGGACCTTCACATTGACATGAAACACAGAAAATGCATCGGCAATGAATGCAAAAGGGACAATGCCGACTTAAGTAGAAGAAGAGTGAATCTTGCAAGAATTTGTGCTTTGAGCGGCTCCTGGGAGACCTGTACTGGATTCTGATGCACCGGTGCAGGTCTACCGTATCCCTTGGACATTCCCATTGAGTATGAAAAATAGAAATTCCATCGGGATTGAATACAAAAGGGACAATGCCGACTTAAGTACAAGAAGAGTGAATCTCTTAAGAGTTTGTGATTAGAGCGGCTACTGGGAGACCAGTTTTAGATTCCGATGCACCAGTGGAAGTTGCTGTATCCCTTGGACGTTCACATTAACCATGAACCACAGAAATTGAATCGGCATTGAATACAAAAGGGACAATGCCGACTTAAGTACAAGAAGAGTGAATCTTGCATTAATTTGTGCTTTGAGCGGCTCCTGGGAGACCTGTACTAGATCCCGATGCACCAGTGCAGGTTTGCGGAATACCTTGGACCTTCACATTGACCATGAGATACAGAAATTGCATCGGGATTGAATACAAAAGGGACAATGCCGACTTAAGTACAAGAAAAGTGAATCTTCTAAGAGTTTGAGCTATGAGATGCTCCTGGGAGGCGAGTATTAGATTCCGATGCACCCGTGCAGGTTTACTGTATTCCTTGGACCTTCACATTGACCATGAAACACTGAAATTGCATCGGCATTGAATGCAAAAGGGACAATGCAGACTTAAGTACAAGAAGAGTGAATCCTCTATTAGTTTGTGGTTTGAGCGACTCCTGGGAGACCAGTTTTAGATTCTGATGCACCAGTGCAGGTTTACTGTATCCCTTGGACCTTCACATTGGCCATGAAACACAGAAATTGCATAGGGATGAATAGAATAGGGACAATGCCGACTTAAGTACAAGTAGAGTGAATTTTCTAGGAGTTTGTGGTTTGAGCAGCTCCTGGGAGACCAGTAATAGATTCCGATGCACCAGTGCAGGTTTGCAGAATACCTTGGACCTTCACATTGACCATGAGATACAGAAATTGATTCGGGATTGAATACAAACGGGACAATGCTGACTTAAGTACAAGAAAAGTGAATCTTCTAAGAGTTTGAGCTATGAGAGGCTCCTGGGAGGCCAGTATGAGCTTCCGATGCACCAGTGCAGGTTTACTGTATCCCTTGGACCTTCACATTGGCCGTGAAACACAGAAATTGCATCGGCATTGAATGCAAAAGGGACAATGCCGACTTATGTACTAGAAGAGTGAATCTTGCAAGAATTTGTGACTTGAGCGGCTCCTGGGAGACCTATACTTGATTCCGATGCAACAGTGCAGGTCTACCGTATCCCTTGGACATTACCATTGAGTATGAAAAATAGAAATTCCATCGGGATTGAATACAAAAGGGCCAATGCCGACTTAAGTACAAGAAGAGTGAATCTCCTATGAGTTTGTGGTTTGAGCGACTCCTGGGAGACCAGTTTTTGATTCTGATGCACCAGTGCAGGTTAACTGTATCCCTTGGACCTTCACATTGACCATGAAACACAGAAATTGCATCGGGATGAATACAATAGGGTCAATGCCGACTTAAGTACAAGTAGAGTGAATCTTCTAAGAGTTTGTGGTTTGAGCAGCTCCTGGGAGACCAGTATTAGATTCCAATGCACCAGTGCAGGTTTGCAGAATACCTGGACCTTCACATTGAGCATGAGATACAGAAATTGCATCTGGATTGGATACAAAGGGACAATGCCGACTTAAATACAAGAGGAGTGATTCTTCTAAGAGTTCGTGCTGTGATCGGCTTCTGGAAGACCAGTATTAGATTCCGATGCACCAGTGCATTTTTACTGAATCCCTTGGACCTTCACATTGGCCATGAAACACAGAAATTGCATCGGGATTGAATACAAAAGGGACAATACCTACTTAAGTACAGGATGAGTGAATCTTCTAAGATTTTGTGGTTTGAGAGGCTCCTTGGAGACTAGTATTAGATTCCGATGCAGCAGTTCAGGTTTACTGTATCCCTTGGACGTTCACATTGACCATGAAAAACAGAAATTGCATCGGCATGGAATACAAAAGGGACAATGCCGACTTAAGTACAAGAAGAGTGAGTCTCATAAGAGTTATTGATCAGAGCGGCTCCTGGGAGGCGAGTATTAGATGCCGATGCAGCATTGCTGGATTACTGTATCCAATGGACCATCACAATGACCATGAAAAAAAGAAATTGCAACGGGATAGAATACAAAAGGCACAATGCCGACTTAAGTACAAGAGGAGTGAATCTTCTAAGAGTTCGTGCTGTGATCGGCTTCTGGGAGACCAGTATTAGATTCCGATGCACCAGTGCATTTTTACTGAATCCCTTGGACCTTCACATTGGCCATGAAACACAGAAATTGCATCGGGATTGAATACAAAAGGGACAATACCGTCTTAAGTACAAGAAGAGCGAATCTTCTAAGATTTTGTGGTTTGAGAGGCTCCTTGGAGACTAGTATTAGATTCCGATGCACCAGTGCAGGTTTACTGTATCCCTTGGACGTTCACATTGACCATGAACCACAGAAATTGCATCGGCATGGAATACAAAAGGGACAATGCCGACTTAAGTACAAGAAGAGAGAAACTTCTAAGAGATCGTGCTTTGAGCGGCTTCTAGGAGAGCAGAATTGGATTCCGATGCACCAGTGCAGGTTTACAGAATTCCGTGGACCTTCACATTGACCATGAGAGACAGAAATTGCATCGGGATTGAATACAAAAGGGACAATGCCGACTTAAGTACTGGAAGGGTGATTCTTCTAAGAGTTTGTGCTTAGAGTTGCTCCAGGGAGCGAGTATTAGATTCCGATGCACCAGTGCAGGTTTACTGTATCCCTTGGACCTTCACATTGACCATGAAACACAGAAATTGCATCGGCATTGAATGCAAAAGGGACAATGCCGACTTGAGTACAAGAGGAGTGAATCTTCTAAGAGTTCGTGCTGTGATCGGCTTCTGGGAGACCAGTATTAGATTCCGATGCACCAGTGTAATTTTACTGAATCACTTGGACCTTCAGATTGGCCATGAAACACAGAATTTGTGCTTTGAGCGGCTCCTGGGAGACCTGTACCTGATTCCGATGCACCAATGCAGGTCTACCGTATCCCTTGGATATTCCCATTGACCATGAAACATAGAAATTGCATCGGGATTGAATACAAGAGTGCCAATGCCGACTTAAGTACAAGAAGAGTGAATCTTCTATGATTTTTTGGTTTGAGCGCGTCCTGGGAGACCAGTTTTAGATTGTGATGCACCAGTGCAGGTTTACTGTATCCCTTGGACCTTCACATTGACCACGAAACACAGAAATTGCATCGGGATTGAATACAATAGGGACAATGCCAACATAAGTACTAGAAGAGTGAATCTTCTAAGAGTTTGTGAATTGAGCGGCTCCTGGGTGACCAGTATTAGATTCCGATGCACCAGTACAGCTTTACTGTATCAGTAGGACCTTCATATTGACCATGAAACACAGAAATTGCATCGGGATTGAATAAAAAAGGGGCAATGCCGACTTAAATACAGGAAGAGTGTATCTTCTAAGAATTTGTGGTTAGAGCGGCTCCACGGAGGCCAGTATTAGATTCCGATGCACCAGTGCAGGTCTATTGTATGCATTGGACCTTCACATTGACCATGAAACACAGATATCGCAATGGGATAGAATACAAAAGGCACAATGCCGACTTAAGTACAACAAGAGTAAATTCTCTAAGAGATCGTGCTTTGAGCGGCTCCTGTGAGACCAGTATTAGATTCCGATGCGCCAGTGCAGGTTTACTGTATCCCTTGGACCTTCCCATTGACCATGAATCACAGCTGTTACCTCGAGATTGAATGCAAAAGGGACAATGCCGACTTCAGTACAAGAAGAGAAAATCTTGTAAGAGATCGTGCCTTAAGCGAATCCTGGGAGACCAGTATTAGATTCCGATGCACCAGTGCTGGTTTACTGTATCTCTTGGACCTTCACATTGACCATGAAATACAGAAATTGCATCGGGATTGAATACAAAAGGGATAATTCTTACTTAAGTACAAGAAGAGTGAATCTTCCAAGAGTTTGTGGTTTGAGCGGCTCCTGGGAGAACAGTATTAAATTCCGATGCACCAGTGCTGGCTTACTGTATCCCTTGGACCTTCACATTGACCATGAGACCTAAAAATTGCATCGTGAGTGAATACAAAACGGACAATGCCGACTTAAGTACAAGGAGAGTGAATCTTCTTAGAGTTTGTGGTTTGAGCGGCTCCTGGGAGACCAGTATTAGATTCCGATGCACCAGTGCAGGTTTACTGTATCCCTTGGACCTTCACATTGACCACGAAACACAGAAATTGCATCGGGATTGAATACAATAGGAACAATGCCAACATAAGTACTAGAAGAGTGAATCTTCTAAGAGTTTGTGAATTGAGCGGCTCCTGGGAGACCAGTATTAAATTCCGATACACCAGTGCAGGTTTACTGAATCCCTTGGACCTTCACATTCACCATGAAACACAGAAATTGCATCGGCATTGAATGCATAAGTGACAGTTCCGACCTAAGTACAAGAAGAGGGAATCTTCTAAGAGATAGTGGTTTGGGCGGCTCCTGGGAGACCAGTATTAGATTCTGATGCACCAGTGTAGGTTTACTGTATGCCTTCGACTTTCCCATTGATCATTAAACACAGATATTGCTTCGGGATTCAATTAAAAGGGGACAATCCCGACTTAAGTACAAGAAGAGTGAATCCTCTAAGAGGTTGTGCTTTGAGCGGCTCCTGGGAGACCAGTATTAGATTCCGATGCACCAGTGCAGGTTTACTGTATCAGTAGGACCTTCACATTGACCATGAAACACAGAAATTGCATTGGGATTGAATAAAAAAGGGGCAATGCCGACTCAAATACAGGAAGAGTGAATCTTCTAAGAATATGAGGTTAGAGCGGCTCCTGGGAGGCCTGTATTAGATTCCGATCCACAAGTGAAGGTTTACTATATCCCTTGGACCTTCCCATTGACCATGAAACACAGAAATCGCATTGGGATTGAATACAAAGGTGACAACGCCGACTTAAGTACAAGAAGAGTGTATCTTCTACGAGTTTGTGGATTGAGCGGCTCCTCGGAGACCAGTATTAGCTTCCGATGCAGCAGTGCAGGTTTACTGTATGCCTTGGAACTTTACATAGACCATGAAACACAGATATCGCAGCGGGATTGAATACAAAGGGCACATTGCCAACTTAAGAACATGAAGAGTGAATCTTCTAAGAGTTCGTGCTTTGAGCGGCTCCTGGGGGACCAGTATTAGATTCCGATACACCAGTGCAGATTTACTGTATCCCTTGGACCTTCACATTGACCATGAAACACAGAAATTGCATCGGCATTGAATGCAAAAGCTACAATGCCGACTAAAGTACAAGGAGAGTGAAACTTCTAAGAGTTTGTGGTTTGAGCGGCTCCTGGGAGACCAGTATTAGATTCCGATGCACCAGTGCAGGTGTACTGTATCCCTAGGACCTTCACATTGACCATGAAACACAGAAATTGCATCGGCATGGAATACAAAAGGGACAATGCCGACTTAAGTACAAGAAGGGAGAATCTTCTAAGAGATCGTGCTTTGAGCGGCTTCTGGGAGAGCAGAATTCGATTCCGATGCTCCAGTGCAGGTTTACAGAATACCTTGGACCTTCACATTGACCATGAGATACAGAAATTGCATCGGGACTGAATACAAAAGGGACAATGCCGACTTAAGTACAAGAAGAGTGAATCTTCTTAGAGTTTGTGCTTAGAGTGGCTCCAGGGAGGCGAGTATTAGATTCGGATGCACCAGTGCAGGTTTACTGTATCCCTTGGACCTTCACATTGACCATGAAACACAGAAATTACATCGGCATTGAATGCAAAAGGGACAATGCCGACTTAAGTACCAAAAGAGTGAATGTTGCAAGAATTTGTGCTTTGAGCGTCTCCTGGGAGACCTGTACTGGATTCCGATGCACCGGTGCAGGTCTACCGTATCCCTTGGACATTGCCATTGAGTATGAAACATAGAAATTCCATTGGGATTGCATACAAAAGGGACAATGCCGACTTAAGTAGAAGAGGAGTGAATCTCTTAAGAGTTTGTGATTAGAGCGGCGACTGGGAGACCAGTTTTAGATTCCGATGCACCAGTGCAGGTTGCTGTATCCCTTGGACGTTCACATTAACCATGAACCACAGAAATTGCATCGGCATAGAATACAAAAGGGACAATGCCGACTTAAGTACAAGAAGAGTGAATCTTGCAAGAATTTGTGCTTTGAGCGGCTCTTGGGGGACCTGTACTAGATTCCGATGCACCAGTGCAGGTTTGCAGAATTCCTTGGACCTTCACATTGACCATGAGATACAGAAATTGCATTGGGATTGAATACAAAAGGGACAATGCCGACTTAAGTGCAAGAAGGGTGAATCTCCTATGGGTTTGTGGTTTGAGCGACTCCAGGGAGACCAGTATTGGATTCCGATGGACCAGTGCAGGTTTACTGTATCCCTTGGACCTTCACATTGACCATGAAACACAGAAATCGCATCGGGATTGAATACAAAATGGACAATGACGACTAAAATAGAAGAAAAGTGAAACTTCTAAGACTTAGGGTTTGAGCGGCTCCTGGGAGACCAGTATTAGATTCCGATGCACCAGAGCAGTTTTACTGTATCACTTGGACCTTCACGTTGACCATGAAACACAGAAATTGTATCGAGATTGAATACAAAAGGGACAATGCCGACTTAAGTACAAGAAGAGTGAATCTTCTAAAAGTTTGTGGTTTGAGCGCCTCCTGGGACACTAGTATTAGATTCCGATGCACCAGTGCAGGTTTACTGTATCCGTTGAACCTTCACATTGACCATGAAACACAGAAATTGCGTCGGCATTGAATACAAAGTGGACAATGCCGACTGAAGTACAAGAAGAATGAATCTTCTGAGAGTTTGTGGTTTGAGCGGCTCCTGGGAGACCAGTATTAGATTTCGATGCACCAGTGCACGCTTACTGTATCCCTAGGACCTTCACATTGACCATGAAATACAGAAATTGCATCAAGATTGAATACAAAGGGGACAACGCCGACTTAAGTACAAGAAGAGTGAATCTTCTAAGAGTTTGTGCTTTGAGTGGCTCCTGGGAAGCGAGTATTAGATTCCGATGCACCATTGCAGGTTCACAGTGTCCCTTGGACCTTCACATTGACAATGAAACACAGAAATTGCATCGGGAATGAATATAAAAGGGAGACTGCCGATTTAAGTCCAAGAAGAGTGAATCGTCTAAGAGTTTGTGGTTTGAGCGGCACCTGGGAGCCCAGTATTGGATTCCGATGGACCAGTGCAGGTTTACTGTATCCCTTGGACCTTCAGATTGACATGAAACACAGAAATTGCATCGGCACTGAATGCAAAAGGGACAATGACGACTTAAGTACAAGAAGAGTGAATCTTCTAAGAGTTTGAGCTATGAGAGGCTAATGGGTTGCGAGGATTCGATTCCGATGCACCAGTGCAGGTCTACTGTATCCCTTGGACCTTCACATTGACATGAAACACAGAAATTGCATCGGTACTGAATGCAAAAGGGACAATGACGACTTAAGTACAAGAAGAGTGAATCTTGCAAGAATATCTGCTTTGAGCGTCTCCTGGGAGACCTGTACTGGATTCCGATGCACCGGTGCAGGTCTACCGTATCCCTTGGACATTGCCATTGAGTATGAAACATAGAAATTCCATCGGGATTGCATGCAAAAGGGACAATGCCGACTTAAGTAGAAGAAGAGTGAATCTCTTAAGAGTTTGTGATTAGAGCGGCGACTGGGAGACCAGTTTTAGATTCCGATGCACCAGTGCAGGTTGCTGTATCCCTTGGACGTTCACATTAACCATGAACCACAGAAATTGCATCGGCATTGAATACAAAAGGGACAATGCCGACTTAAGTACAAGAAGAGTGAATTTTGCAAGAATTTGTGCTTTGAGCGGCTCTTGGGGGACCTGTAGTAGATTCCGATGCACCAGTGCAGGTTTGCAGAATTCCTTGGACCTTCACATTGACCATGAGATACAGAAATTGCATCGGGATTGAATACAAAAGGGACAATGCCGACTTAAGTACAAGAAAAGTGAATCTTCTAAGAGTTTGAGCTATGAGAGGCTCCTGGGAGGCGAGGATTAGATTTCGATGCACCAGTGCAGGTTTACTGTATTCCTTGGACCTTCACATTGACCATGAAACACTGAAATTGCATCGGCATTGAATGCAAAAGGGACAATGCCGACTTAAGTACAAGAAGAGTGAATCTTGCAAGAATTTGTGCTTTGAGCGGCTCCTGGGAGACCTGTACTACATTCCGATGGACCAGAGCAGGTCTACCGTATCCCTTGGACAATCCCATTGACCATGAAACGTAGATAATCCATTGGGATTGAATACAAAAGGGCCAATGCCGACTTAAGTACAAGAAGAGTGAATCTCCTATGAGTATGTGGTTTGAGCGACTCCTGGGAGACCAGTTTTAGATTCTGATGCACCAGTGCAGGTTAACTGTATCCCTTGGACCTTCACATTGACCATGAAACTCAGAAATTGCATCGGGATGGATACAATAGGGTCAATGCCGACTTAAGTACAAGTAGAGTGAATCTTCTAAGAGTTTGTGGTTTGAGCAGCTCCTGGGAGACCAGTATTAGATTCCGATGCACCAGTGCAGGTTCGCAGAATACCTTGTACCTTTACATTGAGCATGAGATACAGAAATTGCATCTGGATTGGATACAAAGGGGCAATGCCGACTTCAGTACAAATAGAGTGAATCATCTATGAGTTTGTGGTTTGAGCAGCTCATGGGAGACCAGTATTAGATTCCGATGCACCAGTGCTGGTTTGCAGAATACCTTGGACCTTCACATTGACCATGAGATACAGAAATTGCATTGGGATTGAATACAAAAGGGACAATGCCGACTTAAGTACAAGAAAAGGGAATCTTCTAAGTTTGAGCTATGAGAGGCTCGTGGGAGGCGAGTATTAGATTCCGATGCACCAGCGCAGTTTTACTGTATCCCTTGGAGCTTCACATTGACATGAAACACAGAAATTGCATCGGCATTGAATGCAAAAGTGACAATGCCGACTTAAGTACAAGAAGAGTGAATCTTGCAAGAATTTGTGCTTTGAGCGTCTCCTGGGAGACCTGTACTAGATTCCGATGCACCGGTGCAGGTCTACCATGTCCCTTGGACATTCACATTGACCAAGAAACATAGAAATTGCATCGGGATTGAATACAAAAGGGCCAATGCCGACTTAAGTACAAGAAGGGTGAATCTCGTATGGGTTTGTGGTTTGAGCGACTCCTGGGAGACCAGTATTGGATTCCGATGGGCCAGTGCAGGTTTACTGTATCCCTTGGACCTTCACATTGACCATGAAACACAGAAATTGCATCGGGATTGAATACAAAAGGGACAATGACGACTAAAATAGAAGAAAAGTGAAACTTCTAAGACTTGATGGTTTGAGCGGCTCCTGGGAGACCAGTATTCGATTCCGATGCACCAGAGCAGTTTTACTGTATGACGTGGACCTTCACATTGACCATGAAACACAGACATTGTATCGAGATTGAATACAAAAGGGACAATGCCAACTTAAGTACAAGAAGAGTGAATCTTCTAAATGTTTGTGGTTTGAGCGGCTCCTGGGAGACCAGTATTAGATTCCGATGCACCAGTGCAGGTTTACCGTATCCGTTGAACCTTCACATTGACCATGAAACACAGATATTGCATCGGCTTTGAATACAAAGGGAACAACGCCGAGTTAAGTACAAGAAGATAGAATCTTCTAAGAGTTTGTGGTTCGAGCGGCTCCTGGCAGACCAGTATTAGATTGCGATGCACCAGTGCAGGTTTACTGTATCCCTTGGACCTTCACATTGACCATGAAATGCAGAAATTGCATCAAGATTGAATACAAAAGGGACAATGCCGACTTAAGTACAAGAAGAGTGAATCTTCTAAGAGTTTGAGCTTTGAGTGGCTCCTGGGAGACCAGTATTAGATTCCGATGCACCAGTGCAGGTTTACTGTATCCCTTGGACCTTCACATTGACCATGAAATGCAGAAATTGCATCAAGATTGAATACAAAAAGGACAATGCCGACTTAAGTACAAGAAGAGTGAATCTTCTAAGAGTTTGTGCTTTGAGTGGCTCCTGGGAACCGAGTATTAGATTCCGATGCACCTTTGCAGGTTTACAGTATCCCTTGGACCTTCATATTGACCATGAAACACAGAAATTGCATCGGGATTGAATACAAAAGGGACACCGCCGATTTAAGTCCAAGAGGAGTGAATCGTCTAAGAGTTTGTGGTTTGAGTGGCACCTGGGAGACCAGTATTAGAAACCGATGCACCAGTGCAGGTTTACTGCATCCCTTGGACCTTCACATTGACCATGAAACACAGAAAGTGCATCGGGATTGAATACAAAAGGGACAATGACGACTTAAGTACTAGAAGAGTGAATCTTCTAAGAGATCGTGCTTTGAGCGGCTTCTAGGAGACAAGAATTCGATTCCGATGCACCAGTGCAGATTTACAGAATACCTTGGACCTTCACATTGACCATGAGATACAGAAATAGCATCGGGATGAATACATAAGGGACAATGCCGACTTAAGTACAAGAAGAGTGAATCTTGCAAGAATTTGTGCTTTGAGCGGCTCCTGGGAGACCTGTACTAGATTCCGATGCACCAGTGCAGGTCTACCGTATCCCTTGGACATTCCCATTGACCATGAAACATAGAAATTTCATGGGGATTGAATACAAAACGGCCAATGCCGACTTAAGTACAAGAAGAGTGAATCCTCTATTAGTTTGTGGTTTGAGCGACTCCTGGGAGACCAGTTTTAGATTCTGATGCACCAGTGCAGGTTTACTGTATCCCTTGGACCTTCACATTGGCCATGAAACACAGAAATTGCATAGGGATGAATAGAATAGGGACAATGCCGACTTAAATACAAGTAGAGTGAATTTTCTAGGAGTTTGTGGTTTGAGCAGCTCCTGGGAGACCAGTAATAGATTCCGAAGCACCAGTGCAGGTTTGCAGAATACCTTGGACCTTCACATTGACCATGAGATACAGAAATTGATTCGGGATTGAATACAAGCGGGACAATGCCGACTTAAGTACAAGAAAAGTGAATCTTCTAAGAGTTTGAGCTATGAGAGGCTCCTGGGAGGCGAGTATGAGCTTCCGATGCACCAGTGCAGGTTTACTGTATCCCTTGGACCTTCACATTGACCGTGAAACACAGAAATTGCATCGGCATTGAATGCAAAATGGACAATGCCGACTTATGTACTAGAAGAGTGAATCTTGCAAGAATTTGTGACTTGAGCGGCTCCTGGGAGACCTATACTTGATTCCGATGCAACAGCGCAGGTCTACCGTATCCCTTGGACATTCCCATTGACCATGAAACATAGAAATTGCATCGAGATTGAATACAAAAGGGACAATGTTGACTTAAGTACAAGAAAAGAGAATCTTCTAAGAGTTTGAGCTATGAGAGGCTAATGGGAAGCGAATATTAGATTCCGATGCACCAGTGCAGGTTTACTGTATCCCTTGGACCTTCACATTGACATGAAACACAGAAAATGCATCGGCAATGAATGCAAAAGGGACAATGCCGACTTAAGTACAAGAAGAGTGAATCTTGCAAGAATTTGTGCTTTGAGCGGCTCCTGGGAGACCTGTACTGGATTCTGATGCACCGGTGCAGGTCTGCCGTATCCCTTGGACATTCCCATTGAGTATGAAAAATAGAAATTCCATCGGGATTGAATACAAAAGGGACAATGCTGACTTAAGTACAAGAAGAGTGAATCTCTTAAGAGTTTGTGATTAGAGCGGCTACTGGGAGACCAGTTTTAGATTCCGATGCACCAGTGCAGGTTGCTGTATCCCTTGGACGTTCACATTAACCATGAACCACAGAAATTGCATCGGCATTGAATACAAAAGGGACAATGCCGACTTAAGTACAAGAAGAGTGAATCTTGCAAGAATTTGTGCTTTGAGCGGCTCTTGGGGGACCTGTAGTAGATTCCGATGCACCAGTGCAGGTTTGCAGAATTCCTTGGACCTTCACATTGACCATGAGATACAGAAATTGCATCGGGATTGAATACAAAAGGGACAATGCCGACTTAAGTACAAGAAAAGTGAATCTTCTAAGAGTTTGAGCTATGAGAGGCTCCTGGGAGGCGAGGATTAGATTTCGATGCACCAGTGCAGGTTTACTGTATTCCTTGGACCTTCACATTGACCATGAAACACTGAAATTGCATCGGCATTGAATGCAAAAGGGACAATGCCGACTTAAGTACAAGAAGAGTGAATCTTGCAAGAATTTGTGCTTTGAGCGGCTCCTGGGAGACCTGTACTACATTCCGATGGACCAGAGCAGGTCTACCGTATCCCTTGGACAATCCCATTGACCATGAAACGTAGATAATCCATTGGGATTGAATACAAAAGGGCCAATGCCGACTTAAGTACAAGAAGAGTGAATCTCCTATGAGTATGTGGTTTGAGCGACTCCTGGGAGACCAGTTTTAGATTCTGATGCACCAGTGCAGGTTAACTGTATCCCTTGGACCTTCACATTGACCATGAAACTCAGAAATTGCATCGGGATGGATACAATAGGGTCAATGCCGACTTAAGTACAAGTAGAGTGAATCTTCTAAGAGTTTGTGGTTTGAGCAGCTCCTGGGAGACCAGTATTAGATTCCGATGCACCAGTGCTGGTTTGCAGAATACCTTGGACCTTCACATTGACCATGAGATACAGAAATTGCATTGGGATTGAATACAAAAGGGACAATGCCGACTTAAGTACAAGAAGAGTGAATCTTGCAAGAATTTGTGCTTTGAGCGTCTCCTGGGAGACCTGTACTAGATTCCGATGCACCGGTGCAGGTCTACCATGTCCCTTGGACATTCACATTGACCAAGAAACATAGAAATTGCATCGGGATTGAATACAAAAGGGCCAATGCCGACTTAAGTACAAGAAGGGTGAATCTCGTATGGGTTTGTGGTTTGAGCGACTCCTGGGAGACCAGTATTGGATTCCGATGGGCCAGTGCAGGTTTACTGTATCCCTTGGACCTTCACATTGACCATGAAACACAGAAATTGCATCGGGATTGAATACAAAAGGGACAATGACGACTAAAATAGAAGAAAAGTGAAACTTCTAAGACTTGATGGTTTGAGCGGCTCCTGGGAGACCAGTATTCGATTCCGATGCACCAGAGCAGTTTTACTGTATGACGTGGACCTTCACATTGACCATGAAACACAGACATTGTATCGAGATTGAATACAAAAGGGACAATGCCAACTTAAGTACAAGAAGAGTGAATCTTCTAAATGTTTGTGGTTTGAGCGGCTCCTGGGAGACCAGTATTAGATTCCGATGCACCAGTGCAGGTTTACCGTATCCGTTGAACCTTCACATTGACCATGAAACACAGATATTGCATCGGCTTTGAATACAAAGGGAACAACGCCGAGTTAAGTACAAGAAGATAGAATCTTCTAAGAGTTTGTGGTTCGAGCGGCTCCTGGCAGACCAGTATTAGATTGCGATGCACCAGTGCAGGTTTACTGTATCCCTTGGACCTTCACATTGACCATGAAATGCAGAAATTGCATCAAGATTGAATACAAAAGGGACAATGCCGACTTAAGTACAAGAAGAGTGAATCTTCTAAGAGTTTGAGCTTTGAGTGGCTCCTGGGAGACCAGTATTAGATTCCGATGCACCAGTGCAGGTTTACTGTATCCCTTGGACCTTCACATTGACCATGAAATGCAGAAATTGCATCAAGATTGAATACAAAAAGGACAATGCCGACTTAAGTACAAGAAGAGTGAATCTTCTAAGAGTTTGTGCTTTGAGTGGCTCCTGGGAACCGAGTATTAGATTCCGATGCACCTTTGCAGGTTTACAGTATCCCTTGGACCTTCATATTGACCATGAAACACAGAAATTGCATCGGGATTGAATACAAAAGGGACACCGCCGATTTAAGTCCAAGAGGAGTGAATCGTCTAAGAGTTTGTGGTTTGAGTGGCACCTGGGAGACCAGTATTAGAAACCGATGCACCAGTGCAGGTTTACTGCATCCCTTGGACCTTCACATTGACCATGAAACACAGAAAGTGCATCGGGATTGAATACAAAAGGGACAATGACGACTTAAGTACTAGAAGAGTGAATCTTCTAAGAGATCGTGCTTTGAGCGGCTTCTAGGAGACAAGAATTCGATTCCGATGCACCAGTGCAGATTTACAGAATACCTTGGACCTTCACATTGACCATGAGATACAGAAATAGCATCGGGATGAATACATAAGGGACAATGCCGACTTAAGTACAAGAAGAGTGAATCTTGCAAGAATTTGTGCTTTGAGCGGCTCCTGGGAGACCTGTACTAGATTCCGATGCACCAGTGCAGGTCTACCGTATCCCTTGGACATTCCCATTGACCATGAAACATAGAAATTTCATGGGGATTGAATACAAAACGGCCAATGCCGACTTAAGTACAAGAAGAGTGAATCCTCTATTAGTTTGTGGTTTGAGCGACTCCTGGGAGACCAGTTTTAGATTCTGATGCACCAGTGCAGGTTTACTGTATCCCTTGGACCTTCACATTGGCCATGAAACACAGAAATTGCATAGGGATGAATAGAATAGGGACAATGCCGACTTAAATACAAGTAGAGTGAATTTTCTAGGAGTTTGTGGTTTGAGCAGCTCCTGGGAGACCAGTAATAGATTCCGAAGCACCAGTGCAGGTTTGCAGAATACCTTGGACCTTCACATTGACCATGAGATACAGAAATTGATTCGGGATTGAATACAAGCGGGACAATGCCGACTTAAGTACAAGAAAAGTGAATCTTCTAAGAGTTTGAGCTATGAGAGGCTCCTGGGAGGCGAGTATGAGCTTCCGATGCACCAGTGCAGGTTTACTGTATCCCTTGGACCTTCACATTGACCGTGAAACACAGAAATTGCATCGGCATTGAATGCAAAATGGACAATGCCGACTTATGTACTAGAAGAGTGAATCTTGCAAGAATTTGTGACTTGAGCGGCTCCTGGGAGACCTATACTTGATTCCGATGCAACAGCGCAGGTCTACCGTATCCCTTGGACATTCCCATTGACCATGAAACATAGAAATTGCATCGAGATTGAATACAAAAGGGACAATGTTGACTTAAGTACAAGAAAAGAGAATCTTCTAAGAGTTTGAGCTATGAGAGGCTAATGGGAAGCGAATATTAGATTCCGATGCACCAGTGCAGGTTTACTGTATCCCTTGGACCTTCACATTGACATGAAACACAGAAAATGCATCGGCAATGAATGCAAAAGGGACAATGCCGACTTAAGTACAAGAAGAGTGAATCTTGCAAGAATTTGTGCTTTGAGCGGCTCCTGGGAGACCTGTACTGGATTCTGATGCACCGGTGCAGGTCTGCCGTATCCCTTGGACATTCCCATTGAGTATGAAAAATAGAAATTCCATCGGGATTGAATACAAAAGGGACAATGCTGACTTAAGTACAAGAAGAGTGAATCTCTTAAGAGTTTGTGATTAGAGCGGCTACTGGGAGACCAGTTTTAGATTCCGATGCACCAGTGCAGGTTGCTGTATCCCTTGGACGTTCACATTAACCATGAACCACAGAAATTGCATCGGCATTGAATACAAAAGGGACAATGCCGACTTAAGTACAAGAAGAGTGAATCTTGCAAGAATTTGTGCTTTGAGCGGCTCTTGGGGGACCTGTAGTAGATTCCGATGCACCAGTGCAGGTTTGCAGAATTCCTTGGACCTTCACATTGACCATGAGATACAGAAATTGCATCGGGATTGAATACAAAAGGGACAATGCCGACTTAAGTACAAGAAAAGTGAATCTTCTAAGAGTTTGAGCTATGAGAGGCTCCTGGGAGGCGAGGATTAGATTTCGATGCACCAGTGCAGGTTTACTGTATTCCTTGGACCTTCACATTGACCATGAAACACTGAAATTGCATCGGCATTGAATGCAAAAGGGACAATGCCGACTTAAGTACAAGAAGAGTGAATCTTGCAAGAATTTGTGCTTTGAGCGGCTCCTGGGAGACCTGTACTACATTCCGATGGACCAGAGCAGGTCTACCGTATCCCTTGGACAATCCCATTGACCATGAAACGTAGATAATCCATTGGGATTGAATACAAAAGGGCCAATGCCGACTTAAGTACAAGAAGAGTGAATCTCCTATGAGTATGTGGTTTGAGCGACTCCTGGGAGACCAGTTTTAGATTCTGATGCACCAGTGCAGGTTAACTGTATCCCTTGGACCTTCACATTGACCATGAAACTCAGAAATTGCATCGGGATGGATACAATAGGGTCAATGCCGACTTAAGTACAAGTAGAGTGAATCTTCTAAGAGTTTGTGGTTTGAGCAGCTCCTGGGAGACCAGTATTAGATTCCGATGCACCAGTGCAGGTTCGCAGAATACCTTGTACCTTTACATTGAGCATGAGATACAGAAATTGCATCTGGATTGGATACAAAGGGGCAATGCCGACTTCAGTACAAATAGAGTGAATCATCTATGAGTTTGTGGTTTGAGCAGCTCATGGGAGACCAGTATTAGATTCCGATGCACCAGTGCTGGTTTGCAGAATACCTTGGACCTTCACATTGACCATGAGATACAGAAATTGCATTGGGATTGAATACAAAAGGGACAATGCCGACTTAAGTACAAGAAAAGGGAATCTTCTAAGTTTGAGCTATGAGAGGCTCGTGGGAGGCGAGTATTAGATTCCGATGCACCAGCGCAGTTTTACTGTATCCCTTGGAGCTTCACATTGACATGAAACACAGAAATTGCATCGGCATTGAATGCAAAAGTGACAATGCCGACTTAAGTACAAGAAGAGTGAATCTTGCAAGAATTTGTGCTTTGAGCGTCTCCTAGGAGACCTGTACTAGATTCCGATGCACCGGTGCAGGTCTACCATGTCCCTTGGACATTCACATTGACCAAGAAACATAGAAATTGCATCGGGATTGAATACAAAAGGGCCAATGCCGACTTAAGTACAAGAAGGGTGAATCTCGTATGGGTTTGTGGTTTGAGCGACTCCTGGGAGACCAGTATTGGATTCCGATGGGCCAGTGCAGGTTTACTGTATCCCTTGGACCTTCACATTGACCATGAAACACAGAAATTGCATCGGGATTGAATACAAAAGGGACAATGACGACTAAAATAGAAGAAAAGTGAAACTTCTAAGATTTGATGGTTTGAGCGGCTCCTGGGAGACCAGTATTCGATTCCGATGCACCAGAGCAGTTTTACTGTATGACGTGGACCTTCACATTGACCATGAAACACAGACATTGTATCGAGATTGAATACAAAAGGGACAATGCCAACTTAAGTACAAGAAGAGTGAATCTTCTAAATGTTTGTGGTTTGAGCGGCTCCTGGGAGACCAGTATTAGATTCCGATGCACCAGTGCAGGTGTACCGTATCCGTTGAACCTTCACATTGACCATGAAACACAGATATTGCATCGGCTTTGAATACAAAGGGAACAACGCCGAGCTAAGTACAAGAAGATAGAATCTTCTAAGAGTTTGTGGTTCGAGCGGCTCCTGGCAGACCAGTATTAGATTGCGATGCACCAGTGCAGGTTTACTGTATCCCTTGGACCTTCACATTGACCATGAAATGCAGAAATTGCATCAAGATTGAATACAAAAGGGACAATGCCGACTTAAGTACAAGAAGAGTGAATCTTCTAAGAGTTTGTGCTTTGAGTGGCTCCTGGGAGACCAGTATTAGATTCCGATGCACCAGTGCAGGTTTACTGTATCCCTTGGACCTTCACATTGACCATGAAATGCAGAAATTGCATCAAGATTGAATACAAAAAGGACAATGCCGACTTAAGTACAAGAAGAGTGAATCTTCTAAGAGTTTGTGCTTTGAGTGGCTCCTGGGAACCGAGTATTAGATTCCGATGCACCTTTGCAGGTTTACAGTATCCCTTGGACCTTCATATTGACCATGAAACACAGAAATTGCATCGGGATTGAATACAAAAGGGACACCGCCGATTTAAGTCCAAGAGGAGTGAATCGTCTAAGAGTTTGTGGTTTGAGTGGCACCTGGGAGACCAGTATTAGAAACCGATGCACCAGTGCAGGTTTACTGCATCCCTTGGACCTTCACATTGACCATGAAACACAGAAAGTGCATCGGGATTGAATACAAAAGGGACAATGACGACTTAAGTACTAGAAGAGTGAATCTTCTAAGAGATCGTGCTTTGAGCGGCTTCTAGGAGACAAGAATTCGATTCCGATGCACCAGTGCAGATTTACAGAATACCTTGGACCTTCACATTGACCATGAGATACAGAAATAGCATCGGGATGAATACATAAGGGACAATGCCGACTTAAGTACAAGAAGAGTGAATCTTGCAAGAATTTGTGCTTTGAGCGGCTCCTGGGAGACCTGTACTAGATTCCGATGCACCAGTGCAGGTCTACCGTATCCCTTGGACATTCCCATTGACCATGAAACATAGAAATTTCATGGGGATTGAATACAAAACGGCCAATGCCGACTTAAGTACAAGAAGAGTGAATCCTCTATTAGTTTGTGGTTTGAGCGACTCCTGGGAGACCAGTTTTAGATTCTGATGCACCAGTGCAGGTTTACTGTATCCCTTGGACCTTCACATTGGCCATGAAACACAGAAATTGCATAGGGATGAATAGAATAGGGACAATGCCGACTTAAATACAAGTAGAGTGAATTTTCTAGGAGTTTGTGGTTTGAGCAGCTCCTGGGAGACCAGTAATAGATTCCGAAGCACCAGTGCAGGTTTGCAGAATACCTTGGACCTTCACATTGACCATGAGATACAGAAATTGATTCGGGATTGAATACAAGCGGGACAATGCCGACTTAAGTACAAGAAAAGTGAATCTTCTAAGAGTTTGAGCTATGAGAGGCTCCTGGGAGGCGAGTATGAGCTTCCGATGCACCAGTGCAGGTTTACTGTATCCCTTGGACCTTCACATTGACCGTGAAACACAGAAATTGCATCGGCATTGAATGCAAAATGGACAATGCCGACTTATGTACTAGAAGAGTGAATCTTGCAAGAATTTGTGACTTGAGCGGCTCCTGGGAGACCTATACTTGATTCCGATGCAACAGCGCAGGTCTACCGTATCCCTTGGACATTCCCATTGACCATGAAACATAGAAATTGCATCGGGATTGAATACAAAAGGGACAATGTTGACTTAAGTACAAGAAAAGAGAATCTTCTAAGAGTTTGAGCTATGAGAGGCTAATGGGAAGCGAATATTAGATTCCGATGCACCAGTGCAGGTTTACTGTATCCCTTGGACCTTCACATTGACATGAAACACAGAAAATGCATCGGCAATGAATGCAAAAGGGACAATGCCGACTTAAGTACAAGAAGAGTGAATCTTGCAAGAATTTGTGCTTTGAGCGGCTCCTGGGAGACCTGTACTGGATTCTGATGCACCGGTGCAGGTCTGCCGTATCCCTTGGACATTCCCATTGAGTATGAAAAATAGAAATTCCATCGGGATTGAATACAAAAGGGACAATGCCGACTTAAGTACAAGAAGAGTGAATCTCTTAAGAGTTTGTGATTAGAGCGGCTACTGGGAGACCAGTTTTAGATTCCGATGCACCAGTGCAAGTTGCTGTATCCCTTGGACGTTCACATTAACCATGAACCACAGAAATTGCATCGGCATTGAATACAAAAGGGACAATGCCGACTTAAGTACAAGAAGAGTGAATCTTGCAAGAATTTGTGCTTTGAGCGGCTCCTGGGAGACCTGTACTAGATCCCGATGCACCAGTGCAGGTTTGCGGAATACCTTGGACCTTCACATTGACCATGAGATACAGAAATTGCATCGGGATTGAATACAAAAGGGACAATGCCGACTTAAGTACAAGAAAAGTGAATCTTCTAAGAGTTTGAGCTATGAGAGGCTCCT
This sequence comes from Schistocerca piceifrons, assembly GCF_021461385.2. Classification (NCBI taxonomy): domain Eukaryota; kingdom Metazoa; phylum Arthropoda; class Insecta; order Orthoptera; family Acrididae; genus Schistocerca; species Schistocerca piceifrons. The sequence continues at coordinate 954,740,458 of NC_060149.1, read as the reverse complement.
GGGAGGCGAGTATTAGATTCCGATGCACCCGTGCAGGTTTACTGTATTCCTTGGACCTTCACATTGACCATGAAACACTGAAATTGCTTCGGCATTGAATGCAAAAGGGACAATGCCGACTTAAGTACAAGAAGAATGAATCTTGCAAGAATTTGTTCTTTGAGCGGCTCCTGGGAGACCTGTACTACATTCCGATGGACCAGAGCAGGTCTACCGTATCCCTTGGACAATCCCATTGACCATGAAACGTAGAAAATGCATCGGGATTGAATACAAAATGGCCAATGCCGACTTAAGTACAAGAAGAGTGAATCTCCTATGAGTTTGTGGTTTGAGCGACTCCTGGGAGACCAGTTTTTGATTCTGATGCACCAGTGCAGGTTAACTGTATCCCTTGGACCTTCACATTGACCATGAAACACAGAAATTGCATCGGGATGAATACAATAGGGTCAATGCCGACTTAAGTACAAGTAGAGTGAAACTTCTAAGAGTTTGTGGTTTCAGCAGCTCCTGGGAGACCAGTATTAGATTCCAATGCACCAGTGCAGGTTTGCAGAATACCTTGGACCTTCACATTGAGCATGAGATACAGAAATTGCATCTGGATTGGATACAAAGGGACAATGCCGACTTAAATACAATAGGAGTGAATCTTCTAAGAGTTCGTGCTGTGATCGGCTTCTGGGAGACCAGTATTAGATTCCGATGCACCAGTGCATTTTTACTGAATCCCTTGGACCTTCACATTTACCATGAAACACAGAAATTGCATCGGGATTGAATACAAAAGGGACAATACCTACTTAAGTACAAGAAGAGTGAATCTTCTAGGATTTTGTGGTTTGAGAGGCTCCTTGGAGACTAGTATTAGATTCCGATGCAGCAGTGCAGGTTTACTGTATCCCTTGGACGTTCACATTGACCATGAACCACAGAAATTGCATCGGCATGGAATACAAAAGGGACAATGCCGACTTAAGTACAAGAAGAGAGAAACTTCTAAGAGATCGTGCTTTGAGCGGCTTCTAGGAGAGCAGAATTGGATTCCGATGCACCAGTGCAGGTTTACAGAATTCCGTGGACCTTCACATTGACCATGAGAGACAGAAATTGCATCGGGATTGAATACAAAAGGGACAATGCCGACTTAAGTACTAGAGGAGTGATTCTTCTAAGAGTTTGTGCTTAGAGTTGCTCCAGGGAGCGAGTATTAGATTCCGATGCACCAGTGCAGGTTTACTCTATCCCTTGGACCTTCACATTGACCATGAAACACAGAAATTGCATCGGCATTGAATGCAAAAGGGACAATGCCGACTTAAGTACAAGAGGAGTGAATCTCCTAAGAGTTCGTGCTGTGATCGGCTTCTGGGAGACCAGTATTAGATTCCGATGCACCAGTGCATTTTTACTGAATCACTTGGACCTTCACATTGGCCATGAAACACAGAATTTCTGCTTTGAGCGGCTCCTGGGAGACCTGTACCTGATTCCGATGCACCAATGCAGGTCTACCGTATCCCTTGGATATTCCCATTGACCATGAAACATAGAAATTGCATCGGGATTGAATACAAGAATGCCAATGCCGACTTAAGTACAAGAAGAGTGAATCTTCTATGAGTTTTTGGTTTGAGCGACTCCTGGGAGACCAGTTTTAGATTGTGATGCACCAGTGCAGGTTTACTGTATCCCTTGGACCTTCACATTGACCACGAAACACAGAAATTGCATCGGGATTGAATACAATAGGGACAATGCCAACATAAGTACTAGAAGAGTGAATCTTCTAAGAGTTTGTGAATTGAGCGGCTCCTGGGTGACCAGTATTAGATTCCGATGCACCAGTACAGCTTTACTGTATCAGTAGGACCTTCATATTGACCATGAAACACAGAAATTGCATCGGGATTGAATAAAAAGGGGGCAATGCCAACTTAAATACAGGAAGAGTGTATCTTCTAAGAATTTGTGGTTAGAGCGGCTCCACGGAGGCCAGTATTAGATTCCGATGCACCAGTGCAGGTCTACTGTATCCATTGGACCTTCACATTGACCATGAAACACAGATATCGCAATGGGATAGAATACAAAAGGCACAATGCCGACTTAAGTACAACAAGAGTAAATTCTCTAAGAGATCGTGCTTTGAGCGGCTCCTGTGAGACCAGTATTAGATTCCGATGCGCCAGTGCAGGTTTACTGTATCCCTTGGCCTTCCCATTGACCATGAATCACAGCTGTTGCCTCGAGATTGAATGCAAAAGGGACAATGCCGACTTCAGTTCAAGAAGAGAAAATCTTGTAAGAGATCGTGCCTTAAGCGAATCCTGGGAGACCAGTATTAGATTCCGATGCACCAGTGCTGGTTTACTCTATCTCTTGGACCTTCACATTGACCATGAAATACAGAAATTGCATCGGGATTGAATACAAAAGGGATAATGCTTACTTAAGTACAAGAAGAGTGAATCTTCCAAGAGTTTGTGGTTTGAGCGGCTCCTGGGAGAACAGTATTAAATTCCGATGCACCAGTGCTGGCTTACTGTATCCCTTGGCCCTTCACATTGACCATGAGACACAAAAATTGCATCGGGAGTGAATACAAAACGGACAATGCCGACTTAAGTACAAGGAGAGTGAATCTTCTAAGAGTTTGTGGTTTGAGCGGCTCCTGGGAGACCAGTATTAGATTCCGATGCACCAGTGCAGGTTTACTGTATCCCTTGGACCTTCACATTGACCAGAAACACAGAAATTGCATCGGGATTGAATACAATAGGGACAATGCCAACATAAGTACTAGAAGAGTGAATCTTCTAAGAGTCTGTGAATTGAGCGGCTCCTGGGAGACCAGTATTAGATTCCGATACACCAGTGCAGGTTTACTGAATCCCTTGGACCTTCACATTGACCATGAAACACAGAAATTGCATCGGCATTGAATGCAAAATGGACAATGCCGACTTAAGTACAGGAATAGTGAAACATCTAAGATTTTGTGGTTTGAGCGGCTCCTGGGAGACCAGTATTAGATTCCGATGCACCAGTCCAGGTGTACTGTATCCCTAGGTCCTTCACAATGACCATGAAAGACAGAAATTGCTTCGGCATTGAATTCAAAAGGGACATTGCCGGCTTAAGTACAAGAAGAGTGAATCTTCTAAGAGTTTGTGATTTGAGCGGCTTCTGGGTGTCCAGTATTAGATTCCAATGCACCAGTGCACGATTACTGTAGCCCTTGGACCTTCACATTCACCATGAAACACAGAAATTGCATCGGCATTGAATGCAAAAGGGACAATTCCGACCTAAGTACAAGAAGAGGGAATCTTCTAAGAGATAGTGGTTTGGGCGGCTCCTGGGTGACCAGTATTAGATTCTGATGCACCAGTGTAGGTTTACTGTATGCCTTCGACTTTCCCATTGATCATTAAACACAGATATTGCTTCAGGATTCAATTAAAAGGGGGCAATGCCGACTTAAGTACAAGAAGAGTGAATCCTCTAAGAGGTTGTGCTTTGAGCGGCTCCTGGGAGACCAGTATTAGATTCCGATGCACCGGTGCAGGTTTACTGTATCAGTAGGACCTTCACATTGACCATGAAACACAGAAATTGCATTGGGATTGAATAAAAAAGGGGCAATGCCGACTCAAATACAGGAAGAGTGAATCTTCTAAGAATATGAGGTTAGAGCGGCTCCTGGGAGGCCTGTATTAGATTCCGATCCACCAGTGAAGGTTTACTATATCCCTTGGACTTTCCCATTGACCATGAAACACAGAAATCGCATTGGGATTGAATACAAAGGTGACAACGCCGACTTAAGTACAAGAAGAGTGTATCTTCTGCGAGTTTGTGGATTGAGCGGCTCCTCGGAGACCAGTATTAGCTTCCGATGCACCAGTGCAGGTTTACTGTATGCCTTGGACCTTTACATAGACCATGAAACACAGATATCGCAGCGAGATAGAATACAAAGGGCACATTGCCAACTTAAGAACATGAAGAGTGAATCTTCTAAGAGTTCGTGCTTTGAGCGGCTCCTGGGGGACCAGTATTAGATTCCGATACACCGGTGCAGATTTCCTGTCTCCCTTGGACCTTCACATTGACCATGAAACACAGAAATTGTATCGGCATTGAATGCAAAATCTACAATGCCGACTAAAGTAGAAGGAGAGTGAAACTTCTAAGAGTTTGTGGTTTGAGCGACTCCTGGGAGACCAGTTTTAGATTCTGATGCACCAGTGCAGGTTTACTGTATCCCTTGGACCTTCACATTGGCCATGAAACACAGAAATTGCATAGGGATGAATAGAATAGGGACAATGCCGACTTAAATACAAGTAGAGTGAATTTTCTAGGAGTTTGTGGTTTGAGCAGCTCCTGGGAGACCAGTAATAGATTCCGAAGCACCAGTGCAGGTTTGCAGAATACCTTGGACCTTCACATTGACCATGAGATACAGAAATTGTTTCGGGATTGAATACAAGCGGGACAATGCCGACTTAAGTACAAGAAAAGTGAATCTTCTAAGAGTTTGAGCTATGAGAGGCTCCTGGGAGGCGAGTATGAGCTTCCGATGCACCAGTGCAGGTTTACTGTATCCCTTGGTCCTTCACATTGACCGTGAAACACAGAAATTGCATCGGCATTGAATGCAAAATGGACAATGCCGACTTATGTACTAGAAGAGTGAATCTTGCAAGAATTTGTGACTTGAGCGGCTCCTGGGAGACCTGTACTTGATTCCGATGCAACAGTGCAGGTCTACCGTATCCCTTGGACATTCCCATTGACCATGAAACATAGAAATTGCATCGGGATTGAATACAAAAGGGCCAATGCAGACTTAAGTATAAGAAGAGTGAATCTTCTATGAGTTTGTGGTTTGAGCGACCACGTGGAGACCAGTTTTAGATTGTGATGCACCAGTGCAGGTTTACTGTATCCCTTGGACCTTCACATTGACCATGAAACACAGAAATTGCATCGGGATGAATACAATAGGGACAATGCCGACTTTAGTACAAGTAGAGTGAATCTTCTAAGAGTTTGTGGTTTGAGCAGCTCCTGGGAGACCAGTATTAGACTCCGATGCACCAGTGCAGGTTTGCAGAAATCCTTGGACCTTCACATTGACCATGAGATACAGAAATTGCATCGGGATTGAATACAAAAGGGACAATGTTGACTTAATGTACAAGAAAAGAGAATCTTCTAAGAGTTTGAGCTATGAGAGGCTAATGGGAAGCGAATATTAGATTCCGATGCACCAGTGCAGGTTTACTGTATCCCTTGGACCTTCACATTGACATGAAACACAGAAAATGCATCGGCAATGAATGCAAAAGGGACAATGCCGACTTAAGTACAAGAAGAGTGAATCTTGCAAGAATTTGTGCTTTGAGCGGCTCCTGGGAGACCTGTACTGGATTCTGATGCACCGGTGCAGGTCTGCCGTATCCCTTGGACATTCCCATTGAGTATGAAAAATAGAAATTCCATCGGGATTGAATACAAAAGGGACAATGCCGACTTAAGTACAAGAAGAGTGAATCTCTTAAGAGTTTGTGATTAGAGCGGCTACTGGGAGACCAGTTTTAGATTCCGATGCACCAGTGCAAGTTGCTGTATCCCTTGGACGTTCACATTAACCATGAACCACAGAAATTGCATCGGCATTGAATACAAAAGGGACTATGCCGACTTAAGTACAAGAAGAGTGAATCTTGCAAGAAATTGTGCTTTGAGCGGCTCCTGGGAGACCTGTACTAGATCCCGATGCACCAGTGCAGGTTTGCGGAATACCTTGGACCTTCACATTGACCATGAGATACAGAAATTGCATCGGGATTGAATACAAAAGGGACAATGCCGACTTAAGTACAAGAAAAGTGAATCTTCTAAGAGTTTGAGCTATGAGAGGCTCCTGGGAGGCGAGTATTAGATTCCGATGCACCCGTGCAGGTTTACTGTATTCCTTGGACCTTCACATTGACAATGAAACACTGAAATTGCATCGGCATTGAATGCAAAAGGGACAATGCCGACTTAAGTACAAGAAGAATGAATCTTGCAAGAATTTGTTCTTTGAGCGGCTCCTGGGAGACCTGTACTACATTCCGATGGACCAGAGCAGGTCTACCGTATCCCTTGGACAATCCCATTGACCATGAAACGTAGAAAATGCATCGGGATTGAATACAAAAGGGCCAATGCCGACTTAAGTACAAGAAGAGTGAATCTCCTATGAGTTTGTGGTTTGAGCGACTCCTGGGAGACCAGTTTTTGATTCTGGTGCACCAGTGCAGGTTAACTGTATCCCTTGGACCTTCACATTGACCATGAAACACAGAAATTGCATCGGGATGAATACAATAGGGTCAATGCCGACTTAAGTACAAGTAGAGTGAATCTTCTAAGAGTTTGTGGTTTGAGCAGCTCCTGGGAGACCAGTATTAGATTCCAATGCACCAGTGCAGGTTTGCAGAATACCTTGGACCTTCACATTGAGCATGAGATACAGAAATTGCATCTGGATTGGATACAAAGGGACAATGCCGACTTAAATACAATAGGAGTGAATCTTCTAAGAGTTCGTGCTGTGATCGGCTTCTGGGAGACCAGTATTAGATTCCGATGCACCAGTGCATTTTTACTGAATCCCTTGGACCTTCACATTTACCATGAAACACAGAAATTGCATCGGGATTGAATACAAAAGGGACAATACCTACTTAAGTACAAGAAGAGTGAATCTTCTAGGATTTTGTGGTTTGAGAGGCTCCTTGGAGACTAGTATTAGATTCCGATGCAGCAGTGCAGGTTTACTGTATCCCTTGGACGTTCACATTGACCATGAAAAACAGAAATTGCATCGGCATGGAATACAAAAGGGACAATGCCGACTTAAGTACAAGAAGAGTGAGTCTCATAAGAGTTATTGATCAGAGCGGCTCCTGGGAGGCGAGTATTAGATGCCGATGCATCATTGCTGGATTACTGTATCCAATGGACCTTCACAATGACCATGAGAAAAAGAAATTGCAACGGGATAGAATACAAAAGGCACAATGCCGACTTAAGTACAAGAGGAGTGAATCTTCTAAGAGTTCGTGCTGTGATCGGCTTCTGGGAGACCAGTATTAGATTCCGATGCACCAGTGCATTTTTACTGAATCCCTTGGACCTTCACATTGGCCATGGAACACAGAAATTGCATCGGGATTGAATACAAAAGGGACAATACCATCTTAAGTACAAGAAGAGCGAATCTTCTAAGATTTTGTGGTTTGAGAGGCTCCTTGGAGACTAGTATTAGATTCCGATGCACCAGTGCAGGTTTACTGTATCCCTTGGATGTTCACATTGACCATGAACCACAGAAATTGCATCGGCATGGAATACAAAAGCGACAATGCCGACTTAAGTACAAGAAGAGAGAAACTTCTAAGAGATCGTGCTTTGAGCGGCTTCTAGGAGAGCAGAATTGGATTCCGATGCACCAGTGCAGGTTTACAGAATTCCGTGGACCTTCACATTGACCATGAGAGACAGAAATTGCATCGGGATTGAATACAAAAGGGACAATGCCGACTTAAGTACTAGAGGAGTGATTCTTCTAAGAGTTTGTGCTTAGAGTTGCTCCAGGGAGCGAGTATTAGATTCCGATGCACCAGTGCAGGTTTACTGTATCCCTTGGACCTTCACATTGACCATGAAACACAGAAATTGCATCGGCATTGAATGCAAAAGGGACAATGCCGACTTAAGTACAAGAGGAGTGAATCTCCTAAGAGTTCGTGCTGTGATCGGCTTCTGGGAGACCAGTATTAGATTCCGATGCACCAGTGCATTTTTACTGAATCACTTGGACCTTCACATTGGCCATGAAACACAGAATTTGTGCATTGAGCGGCTCCTGGGAGACCTGTACCTGATTCCGATGCACCAATGCAGGTCTACCGTATCCCTTGGATATTCCCATTGACCATGAAACATAGAAATTGCATCGGGATTGAATACAAGAATGCCAATGCCGACTTAAGTACAAGAAGAGTGAATCTTCTATGAGTTTTTGGTTTGAGCGACTCCTGGGAGACCAGTTTTAGATTGTGATGCACCAGTGCAGGTTTACTGTATCCCTTGGACCTTCACATTGACCACGAAACACAGAAATTGCATCGGGATTGAATACAATAGGGACAATGCCAACATAAGTACTAGAAGAGTGAATCTTCTAAGAGTTTGTGAATTGAGCGGCTCCTGGGTGACCAGTATTAGATTCCGATGCACCAGTACAGCTTTACTGTATCAGTAGGACCTTCATATTGACCATGAAACACAGAAATTGCATCGGGATTGAATAAAAAAGGGGCAATGCCAACTTAAAAACAGGAAGAGTGTATCTTCTAAGAATTTGTGGTTAGAGCGGCTCCACGGAGGCCAGTATTAGATTCCGATGCACCAGTGCTGGCTTACTGTATCCCTTGGCCCTTCACATTGACCATGAGACACAAAAATTGCATCGGGAGTGGATACAAAACGGACAATGCCGACTTAAGTACAAGGAGAGTGAATCTTCTAAGAGTTTGTGGTTTGAGCGGCTCCTGGGAGACCAGTATTAGATTCCGATGCACCAGTGCAGGTTTACTGTATCCCTTGGACCTTCACATTGACCAGAAACACAGAAATTGCATCGGGATTGAATACAATAGGGACAATGCCAACATAAGTACTAGAAGAGTGAATCTTCTAAGAGTTTGTGAATTGAGCGGCTCCTGGGTGACCAGTATTAGATTCCGATGCACCAGTACAGCTTTACTGTATCAGTAGGACCTTCATATTGACCATGAAACACAGAAATTGCATCGGGATTGAATAAAAAAGGGGCAATGCCAACTTAAAAACAGGAAGAGTGTATCTTCTAAGAATTTGTGGTTAGAGCGGCTCCACGGAGGCCAGTATTAGATTCCGATGCACCAGTGCTGGCTTACTGTATCCCTTGGCCCTTCACATTGACCATGAAACACAAATATTGCATCGAGACTGAATACAAAAGGGACAATGCCTACTTCAGTACAAGAAGAGTGAATCTTCTAAGAGTTTGTGCCTTAAGCGAATCCTGGGAGACCAGTATTAGATTCCGATGCACCAGTGCAGGTGTACTGTATCCCTAGGACCTTTACATTGACCATGAAACACAGAAATTATTTCGGCATTGAATACAAAAGGGACAATGCCGACTTAAGTACAAGAAGAATGAATCTTCTAAGAGTTTGTGATTTTAGCGGCTCCTGGGAGACCAGTATTAGATTCCGATGCACCAGTGCAGGTTTACTGTATCCCTTGGACCTTCACATTGACCGTGAAACACAGAAATTGCATCGGCATTGAATACAAAAGGCACAATGCGGACTTAAATATAAGAAGAGTGTGTCTTCTAAGAGTTTGTGGATTGAGCAGCTACTCGGAGACCAGTATTAGCTTCCGATGCACCAGTGCAGGTTTACTGTATGCCTTGGACTTTCACATTGACCTTGAAACACAGATTTCGCAACGGGATAGAATACAAAAGGCACAATGCCGACTTAGGTACAAGAGAAATGAATCTTCTAAGAGCTCGTGCTTTGAGCGGCTCCTGGAAGACCAGTATTAGATTCCGATGCACCAGTGCAGGATTACTGTATCCCTTGGACCTTCACATTCACCATGAAACACAGAAATTGCATTGGCATTGAATGCAAAAGGGACAATGCCGACTTCAGTACAAAAAGAGTGAAACTTCTAAGAGATAGTGGTCTGAGCGGCTCCTGGGAGACCAATATTAGATTCCGATGCGCCAGTGCAGGTTTACTGTATCCCTTGGACCTTCCCATTGACCATGAAACACAGAAATCGCATTGGGATTGAATACAAAGGTGACAATGCCGACTTAAGTACAAGAGAAATGAATCTTCTAAGAGGTCGTGCTTTGAGCGGCTCCTGGGAGACCATTACTAGATTCAGATGCACCAGTGCAGGATTACTGTATCCCTTGGACCTTCACAATCACCATCAAACACAGAAATTTCATCGGGACTGAATACAAAAGGCACAATGCCGGCTTAAGTACAAGAAGAGTGAAACTTCTATGAGTTTGTGGTTTGAGCGGCGCCTGGGAGACCAGTATTAGATTCCGATGCACCAGTGCATATGTACTGTATCCCTAGGACCTTTACATTGACCATGAAACACAGAAAGTTCTTCGGCATTGAATACAAAAGGGACAATGCCGACTTAAGTACAAGAAGAATGAATCTTCTAAGAGTTTGTGATTTGAGCGGCTCCTGGGAGCCCAGTATTAGATTCCGATGCATCAGTGCAGGTTTACTGTATCCCTTGGACCTTCACATTGACCTTGAAACACATAAATTGCATCGGCATTGAATACGAAAGGGACAATGCGGACTTAAGTATAAGAAGAGTGTATCTTCTAAGAGTTTGTGGATTCAGCGGCTACTCGGAGACCAGTATTAGCTTCCGATGCACCAGTGCAGGTTTACTGTATGCCTTGGACATTCACATTGACCTTGAAACACAGATATCGCAACGGGATAGAATACAAAGGGCACAATGCCGATTTAAGTACAAGAGAAATGAATCTTCTAAGAGTTCGTGCTTTGAGCGGCTCCTGGGAGACCAATATTAGATTCCGATGCGCCAGTGCAGGTTTACTGTATCCCTTGGACCTTCCCATTGACCATGAAACACAAATATTGCATCGAGATTGAATACAAAAGGGACAATGCCGACTTCAGTACAAGAAGAGTGAATCTTCTAAGACTTTGTGACAATGCGAATCCTGGGAGACCAGTATTAGATTCCGATGCACCTGTGCTGTCTTACTGTATCCCTTGGACCTTCACATTGACCATGAAACACAGAAATTGCATCGGGATTGAATACAATAGGGACAATGCCGACATAAGTACTAGAAGAGTGAATCTTCTAAGAGTTTGTGAATTCAGCGGCTCCTGGGTGACCAGTATTAGATTCCGATGCACCAGTGCAGCTTTACTGTATCCCTTGGACCTTCACATTGACCATGAAACACAGAAATCGGAACAGGATAGAAAACAATAGGCACAATGCCTTTTTAAGTACAAGAAGAGTTAATCTTCTAAGAGTTCGTGCTTTTAGTGGCTCCTGGGAGACAAGTATTAAATACCGATATACCAGTGCCGGTTCACTGTATCCCTTGGACCTTCAAATTCGCCATTAAACATAGAAATTGCATCGGCATTGAATGGAAAAAGGGACAACAACGACTTAAGTACAAGAAGAGTGAATCTTCTAAGAAGTTGTGCTTTGAGCAGGTCCTGGGAGACCAGTATTAGATTCCGATGCACCAGTACAGGTTTACTGTATCAGTAGGACCTTCACATGGACCATGAAACACAGAAATCGCATCGGGATCGAATAAAAAAGTGGCAATACCGACTTAAATACAGGAAGAGTGAAACTTCTAAGATTTTGTTGTTAGAGCGGCTCCTGGGAGGCCAGTATAAGATTCCGATACACCAGTGCAGGTTTACTACATCCCTTGGACCTTCCCATTGACCATGAAACACAGAAATCGCATTGGGATTGAATACAAAAGTGACAATGCCGACTTAAGTACAACAAGAGTAAATCTTCTAAGAGATCGTGCTTTGTGCGGCTCCTGTGAGACCAGTATTAGATTCCGATGCGCCAGTGCAGGTCTACTGTATCCCTTGGACCTTCACATTGACCATGAAACACAGATATTGCATCGAGATTGAAGACAAAAGGGACTATGCCGACTTCAGTACAAGAAGAGTGAAACTTCTAAGAGTTTGTGGTTTGAGCGGCTCCTGGGAGACCAGTATTAGATTCCGATGCACCAGTGCAGGTGTACTGTATCTCTAGGACCTTCACATTGACCATGAAACACAGAAATGGCTTCCGCATTGAATACAAAACGCATATTGCCGACTTAAGGACAAGAAGAGTGTATCTTCTAAGAGTTTGTGGATTAAGCGGCTCCTCGGAAACCAGTATTAGCTTCCGATGCACCAGTACAGGTTTACAGTGTCCCTTGGACCTTCACATTGACCATGAAACACAGAAATTGCATTGGGATTGAATACAAAGAGCACAATGATGACTTAAGTACAAGAAGAATGTATCTTCTATGAGTTTGTGGTTTGAGCAGCTCCTGGGAGGCCAGTATTAGATTCCGATGCACCAGTGCAGGTTGACTGTATCCCTTGGAGCTTCACATTGACCATGAAACACAGAAATCGCAATGGGATTAAATACAATAGGGACAATGCCGACATAAGTACAAGAAGAGTAAATCTTCTAAGGGTTTGTGGTTTTAGCGGCTCCTGGGAAACGAGCATCAGTTTCCGATGCACCTGTGCAGGTTTACTGTATCCCTTGGACCTTCACATTGACCATGAAACACAGATTTTGCTTCGGGATTGGATACAAAATGGACAATGCCGACTTAAGTACAAGAAGAGTGAATCTCTCAAGAGTTTGTGCTTTGAGCGGGTCCTGGGAGACCAGTATTAGATTCCGATGAACTAGTGCAGGTTTACTGTATCCCTTGGACCTTCACATTGACAATGAAACACCGAAATTACATCGGGATTGAATACAAAAGGGAGAATGACGACTTAAGAACAAGACGAGAGAATCTCCTAATAATTTGCGGTTTGAGTGGCTCCTAGGAGACCAGTATTCGATTCCGATTCGACAGTGGAGGTTTACTGTATCCCTTGGACCTTCGCATTGACCATGAAACACAGAAATCGCATCGGGATTGAATATAAAAGTGACAATGCTGACTTAAGTACATGGAGAGTGAGTCTTCTAAGAGTTTGTGCTTTGAGCGGCTCCTGGGAAACCAGTATTCGATTCCGATGCACCAGTGATGGTTTACTGTATCCCTTGGACCTTCCCATTGACCATGAAACACAGAAATCGCATTGGGATTGAATACAAAGGTGACAACGCAGACTTAAGTACAAGAAGAGTGTATCTTCTACGAGTTTGTGGATTGAGCGGCTCCTCGGAGACCAGTATTAGCTTCCGATGCACCAGTGCAGGTTTACTGTATGCCTTGGACCTTTACATAGACCATGAAACACAGATATCGCAGCGGGATAGAATACAAAGGGCACATTGCCAACTTAAGAACATGAAGAGTGAATCTTCTAAGAGTTCGTGCTTTGAGCGGCTCCTGGGGGACCAGTATTAGATTCCGATACACCAGTGCAGATTTACTGTATCCCTTGGACCTTCACATTGACCATGAAACACAGAAATTGCATCGGCATTGAATGCAAAAGCTACAATGCCGGCTAAAGTACAAGGAGAGTGAAACTTCTAAGAGTTTGTGGTTTGAGCGGCTCCTGGGCGACCAGTATTAGATTCCGATGCACCAGTGCAGGTGTACTGTATCCCTAGGACCTTCACATTGACCATGAAACACAGAAATTGTTTCGGCATTGAATACAAAAGGGACAATGCCGACTTAAGTACAAGAAGAATGAATCTTCTAAGAGTTTGTGATTTTAGCGGCTCCTGGGAGACCAGTATTAGATTCCGATACACCAGTGCAGGTTTACTGTATCCCTTGGACCTTCACATTGACCGTGAAACACAGAAATTGCATCGGCATTGAATACAAAAGGGACAATGCGGACTTAAATATAAGAAGAGTGTATCTTCTAAGAGTTTGTGGATTGAGCAGCTACTCGGAGACCAGTAATAGCTTCCGATGCACCAGTGCAGGTTTACTGTATGCCTTGGACTTTCACATTGACCTTGAAACAAAGATATCGCAACAGGATAGAATACAAAAGGCACAATGCCGACTTAGGTACAAGAGAAATGAATCTTCTAAGAGTTCGTGCTTTGAGCGGCTCCTGGAAGGCCAGTATTAGATTCCGATGCACCAGTGCAGGTTGACTGTGTCCCTTGGAGCTTCACATTGACCATGAAACACAGAAATCGCAATGGGATTAAATACAATAGGGACAATGCCGACATAAGTACTAGAAGAGTGAATCTTCTAAGAGTTTGTGACTTATGCGAATCCTGGGAGACCAGTATTAGATTCCGATGCACCTGTGCTGTCTTACTGTATCCCTTGGACCTTCACATTGACCATGAAACACAGAAATTGCATCGGGATTGAATACAATAGGGACAATGCCGACATAAGTACTAGAAGAGTGAATCTTCTAAGAGTTTGTGAATTCAGCGGCTCTTGGGAGACCAGTATTAGATTCCGATGCACCAGTGCAGCTTTACTGTATCCCTTGGACCTTCACATTGACCATGAAACACAGAAATCGGAAGGGGATAGAAAACAATAGGCACAATGCCGTTTTAAGTACAAGAAGTGTTAATCTTCTAAGAGTTCGTGCTTTTAGTGGCTCCTGGGAGACAAGTATTAAATACTGATATACCAGTGCCGGTTCACTGTATCCCTTGGACCTTCAAATTCACCATTAAACATAGAAATTGCATCGGCATTGAATGGAAAAAGGGACAACAACGACTTAAGTACAAGAAGAGTGAATCTTCTAAGAGGTTGTGTTTTGAGCAGCTCCTGGGAGACCAGTATTCGATTCCGATGCGATAGTGCAGGTTTACTGTATCCATTCGACCTTCACATTGACCATGAAACACAGATATCACAAATGGATAGAATACAAAAGGCACAATGCCGACGTAAGTACAACAAGAGTGAAACTTCTAAGAGATAGTGGTTTGAGCGGCTCCTGGGAGACCAATATTAGATTCCGATGCGCCAGTGCAGGTTTACTGTATCCCTTGGACCTTCCCATTGACCATGAAACACAAATATTGCATCGAGATTGAATACAAAAGGGACAATGCCTACTTCAGTACAAGAAGAGTGAATCTTCTGAGAGTTTGTGCCTTAAGCGAATCCTGGGAGACCAGTATTAGATTCCGATGCATCAGTGCAGGTGTACTGTATCCCTAGGACCTTCACATTCACCATGAAACACAGAAATTGCATTGGGATTGAATAAAAAAGGGGCAATGCCGACTCAAATACAGGAAGAGTGAATCTTCTAAGAATATGAGGTTAGAGCGGCTCTTGGGAGGCCTGTATTAGATTCCGATCCACCAGTGCAGGTTTACTATATCCCTTGGACCTTCCCATTGACCATGAAACACAGAAATCGCATTGGGATTGAATACAAAGGTGACAATGCCGACTTAAGTACAAGAGAAATGAATCTTCTAAGAGGTCGTGCTTTGAGCGGCTCCTTGGAGACCATTACTAGATTCCGATGCACCAGTGCAGGATTACTGTATCCCTTGGACCTTCACAATCACCATCAAACACAGAAATTTCATCGGGACGGAATACAAAAGGCACAATGCCGGCTTAAGTAAAAGGAGAATGAATCGTCTAGGAGTTTGTGGTTTGAGCTGCTCCTCGGAGACCAGTATTAGATTCCGATGCGCCAGTGCAGGTTTACTGTATCCCTTGGACCATCACATTGACCGTGAAACACAGAAATTGCATCGGCATTGAATACAAAAGGGACAATGCGGACCTAAGTATGAGAAGAGTGTATCTTCTAAGGGTTTGTGGATTGAGCGGCTACTCGGAGACCAGTGTTAGCATCCGATGCACCAGTGCAGGTTTACTGTATGCCTTGGACTTTCACATTGACCTTGGAACACAGATATCGCAACGGGATGGAATACAAATGCACAATGCCGACTTAAGTACAAGAGAAATGAATCTACTAAGTGTTCGTGCTTTGAGCGGCTCCTGGGAGACCAGTATTAGACTCCGATACACCAGTGCAGAATTACTGTATGCCTTGGACCTTCACATTGACCATGAAACACAGAAATTGCATCGGCATTGAATGCAAAAGCTACAATGCCGACTTAAGTACAAGAAGAGTGAAACTTCTAAGAGTTTGTGGATTCAGCGGCTACTCGGAGACCAGTATTACCTTCCGATGCACCAGAGCAGGTTTACTGTATGCCTTGGACTTTCACATTGACCTTGAAACACAGAAATTGCATCGGGATTGAATACAATAGGGACAATGCCGACATAAGTACTAGAAGAGTGAATCTTCTAAGAGTTTGTGAATTCAGCGGCTCTTGGGAGACCAGTATTAGATTCCGATGCACCAGTGCAGCTTTACTGTATCTCTTGGACCTTCACATTGACCATGAAACACAGAAATCGGAAGGGGATAGAAAACAATAGGCACAATGCCGTTTTAAGTACAAGAAGTGTTAATCTTCTAAGAGTTCGTGCTTTTAGTGGCTCCTGGGAGACAAGTATTAAATACCGATATACCAGTGCCGGTTCACTGTATCCCTTGGACCTTCAAATTCACCATTAAACATAGAAATTGCATCGGCATTGAATGGAAAAAGACACAACAACGACATAAGTACTAGAAGAGTGAATCTTCTAAGAGTTTGTGGTTTGAGCGGCTCCTGGAAGACCAGTATTAGATTTCGATGCACCAGTGCAGGTTTACTGTATCCATTCGACCTTCACATTGACCATGAATCACAGATATCAAAAATGGATAGAATACAAAAGGCACAATGAAGACGTAAGTACAACAAGAGTAAATCTTCTAAGAGATGGTGATTTGTGCGGCTCCTGGGAGGCCAGTATTAGATTCCGATGCACCAGTGCAGGTTGACTGTATCCCTTGGAGCTTCACATTGACCATGAAACACAGAAATCGCAATGGGATCAAATACAATAGGGACAATGCCGACATAAGTACAAGAAGAGTAAATCTTCTAAGGGTTTGTGGTTTTAGCGGCTCCTGGGAAACCAGCATCGCCGGCCGCGGTGGTCTCGCGGTTCTAGGCGCGCAGTCCGGAACCGTGCGACTGCTACGGTCGCAGGTTCGAATCCTGCCTCGGGCATGGATGTGTGTGATGTCCTTAGGTTAGTTAGGTTTAAGTAGTTCTAAGTTCTAGGGGACTGATAACCACAGCAGTTGAGTCCCATAGTGCTCAGAGCCATTTCAACCATTTGAAACCAGCATCAGATTCCGATGCACCAGTGCAGGTTTACTGTATCCCTTGGACCTTCACATTGACCATGAAACACAGATTTTGCTTCGGGATTGGATACAAAAGATACAATGCCGACTTCAGTACAAGAAGAGAGAATCTTGTAAAAGATCGTGCCTTAAGCGAATCCTGGGAGACCAGTATTAGATTCCGATGCACCAGTACTGGTTTACTGTATCTCTTGGACCTTCACATTGACCATGAAATACAGAAATCGCATCGGGATTGAATATAAAAGTGACAATGCTGACTTAAGTACATGGAGAGTGTGTCTTCTAAGAGTTTGTGCTTTGAGCGGCTCCTGGGAGACTAGTATTCGATTCCGATGCACCAGTGATGGTTTACTGTATCCCTTGGACCTTCCCATTGACCATGAAACACAGATGTTGCCTCGAGATTGAATACAAAAGATACAATGCCGACTTCAGTACAAGAAGAGAGAATCTTGTAAGAGATCATGCCTTAAGCGAATCCTGGGAGACCAGTATTAGATTCCGATGCACCAGTACTGGTTTACTGTATCTCATGGACCTTCACATTGACCATGAAATACAGAAATTGCATTGGGATTGAATACAAAAGGGATAATGCTTACTTAAGTACAAGAAGAGTGAATCTTCCAAGAGTTTGTGGTTTGAGCGGCTCCTGGGAGAACAGTATTAAATTCCGATGCACCAGTGCTGGCTTACTGTATCCCTTGGACCTTCACATTGACCATGAGACACAAAAATTGCATCGGGAGCGAATTCAAAACGGACAATGCCGACTTAAGTACAAGGAGAGTGAATCTTCTAAGAGATAGTGGTTTGGGCGGCTCCTGGGAGACCAGTATTATATTCTGATGCATCAGTGAAGGTTTACTGTATGCCTTCGACTTACCCATTGATCATTAAACACAGATATTGCTTCGGGATTCAATTAAAAGGGGACAATGCGGACTTAAGTACAAGAAGAGTGAATCCTCTAAGAGGTTGTGCTTTGAGCGGCTCGTGGGAGACCAGGATTAGATTCCGATGCACCATCGCAGGTTTACTGTATCAGTAGGACCTTCACATTGACCATGAAACACAGAAATTGCATTGGGATTGAATAAAAAAGGGGCAATGCCGACTCAAATACAGGAAGAGTGAATCTTCTAAGAATATGAGGTTAGAGCGGCTCCTGGGAGGCCTGTAATAGATTCCGATCCACCAGTGCAGGTTTACTATATCCCTTGGACCTTCCCATTGACCATGAAACACAGAAATCGCATTGGGATTGAATACAAAGGTGACAATGCCGACTTAAGTACAAGAGAAATGAATCTTCTAAGAGGTCGTGCTTTGAGCGGCTCCTGGGAGACCAGTATTAGACTTCGATACACCAGCGCAGATTTACTGTATCCCTTGGACCTTCACATTGACCATGAAACACAAATATTGCATCGAGATTGAATACACAAGGGACAATGCCTACTTCAGTACAAGAAGAGTGAATCCTCTAAGAGTTTGTGCCTTAAGCGAATCCTGGGAGACCAGTATTAGATTCCGATGCACCTGTGCTGGCTTACGGTATCCCTTGGACCTTCACATTGACCATGAAACACAGAAATAGCATCGGAATTGAATACGATAGGGACAATGCCAACATAAGTACTAGAAGAGTGAATCTTCTAAGAGTTTGTGAATTGAGCGGCTCCTGGGAGACCAGTATTAGATTCCAATGCACCAGTGCAGCTTTACTGTATCCCCTGGACCTTCACATTGACCATGAAACACAGAAATCGGAACGGGATAGAAAACAAAAGGCACAATGCCGTTTTAAGTAGAAGAAGTGTTAATCTTCTAAGAGTTCGTGCTTTGAGTGGCTCCTGGGAGACAAATATTAAATTCCGATATACCAGTGCCGGTTCACTGTATCCCTTGGACCTTCAAATTCACCATTAAACATAGAAATTGCATCGGCATTGAATGGAAAAAGGGACAATAACGACTTAAGTACAAGAAGAGTGAATCTTCTAAGAGGTTGTGCTTTGAGCGGCTCCTGGGAGACCAGTATTAGATTCCGATGCACCAGTGCAGGTTTATTGTATCAGTAGGACCTTCACATTGACCATGAAACACAGAAATTGCATTGGGATTGAATAAAAAAGGGGCAATGCCGACTCAAATACAGGAAGAGTGAATCTTCTAAGAATATGAGGTTAGAGCGGCTCCTGGGAGGCCTGTATTAGATTCCGATCCACCAGTGCAGGTTTACTATATCCCTTGGACCTTCCCATTGACCATGAAACACAGAAATCGCATTGGGATTGAATACAAAGGTGACAATGCCGACTTAAGTACAAGAGAAATGAATCTTCTAAGAGGTCGTGCTTTGAGCGGCTCCTGGGAGACCAGTATTAGACTCCGATACACCAGTGCAGATTTACTGTATCCTTGGACCTTCACATTGACCATGAAACACAGAAATTGCATCGGCATTGAATGCAAAAGCTACAATGCCGACTTAAGTACAAGAAGATTGAAACTTCTAAGAGTTTGTGGTTTAAGCGGCTCCTGGGAGACCAGTATTAGATTCCGATGCACCAGTGCAGGTGTACTGTATCCCTAGGACCTTCACATTGACCATGAAACACAGAAATTGCTTCGGCATTGAATACAAAAGGGACAATGCCGACTTAAGTACAAGAAGAATGAATCTTCTAAGAGTTTGTGATTTGAGCGGCTCCTGGGAGACCAGTATTAGATTCCGATGCACCAATGGAGGTTTACTGTATCCCTTGGACCTTCACATTGACAGTGAAACACAGAAATTGCATCGGCATTGAATACAAAAGGGACAATGCGGACATAAGTATAAGAAGAGTGTATCGTCTAAGAGTTTGTGGATTGAGCGGCTACTCGGAGACCAGTATTAGCTTCCGATGCACCAGTGCAGGTTTACTGTATGCCTTGGACTTTCACATTGACGTTGAAACACAGATATCGCAACGGGATAGAATACAAAAGGCACAATGCCGACTTAAGTACAAGAGAAATGAATCTTCTAAGAGTTCGTCCATTGAGCGGCTCCTGGAAGACCAATATTAGATTCCGATGCACCAGTGCAGGATTACTGTATCCCTTGGATCTTCACATTCACCATGAAACACAGAAATTGCATTGGCATTGAATGCAAAAATGACAATGCCGACTTCAGTACAAGAAGAGTGAAACTTCTAAGTGATAGTGGTTTGAGCGGCTCCTGGGAGACCAATATTAGATTCCGATGCACCAGTGCAGGTTTACTGTATCCCTTGGACCTTCTCATTGACCATGAAACACAAATATTGCATCGAGATTGAATACAAAAGGGACAATGCCGACTTCAGTACAACAAGAGTGAATCTTCTAAGAGTTTGTGCCTTATGCGAATACTGGGAGACCAGTATTAGATTCCGATGCACCTGTGCTGGCTTACTGTATCCCTTGGACCTTCACATTGACCATGAAACACAGAAATTGCATCGGGATTGAATACAATAGGGACAATGCCAACATAAGTACTAGAAGAGTGAATCTTCTAAGAGTTTGTGAATTCAGCGGCTCCTAGGAGACCAGTATCAGATTCCGATGCACCAGTGCAGCTTTACTGTATCTATTGGTCCTTCACATTGACCATGAAACACAGAAATCGGAATGGGATAGAAAACAAAAGGCACAATGCCGTTTTATGTACAAGAAGTGTTAATCTTCTAAGAGTTCGTGCTTTTAGTGGCTCCTGGGAGACAAGTATTAAATTCCGATATACCAGTGCCGGTTCACTGTATCCCTTGGACCTTCAAATTCACCGTTAAACATAGAAATTGCATCGGCATTGAATGGAGAAAGGGACAATAACGACTTAAGTACAAGAAGAGTGAATCTTCTAAGAGGTTGTGCTTTGAGCGGGTCCTGGGAGAGCAGTATTAGATTCCGATGCACCAGTGCAGGTTTATTGTATCAGTAGGACCTTCACATTGACCATGAAACACAGAAATTGCATTGGGATTGAATAAAAAAGGGGCAATGCCGACTTAAATACAGGAAGAGTGAATCTTCTAAGATTTTGTTGTTAGAGCGGCTCCAGGGAGGCCAATATTAGATTCTGATACACCAGTGCAAGTTTACTATATCCCTTGGACCTTCCCATTGACCATGAAACACAGAAATCGCCTTGGGATTGAATACAAAAGTGACAATGCCGACTTAAGTAGAAGAAGAGTGAATCTTGTAAGAATTTGTGGTTTGAGCGGCGACTGGAAGACCAGTATTAGATTTCGATGCACCAGTGCAGGTTTACTGTATCCATTCGACCTTCACATTGATCATGAAACACAGATATCACAAATGGATAGAATACAAAAGGCACAATGCCGACGTAAGTACAACAAGAGTAAATCTTCTAAGAGATCGTGCTTTGTGCGGCTCCTGTGAGACCAGTATTAGATTCCGATGCGCCAGTGCAGGTCCACTGCATCCCTTGGACCTTCACATTGTCCTTGAAACACAGAAATTGCATCAGGATTGAATGCAAAATGGACAATGCCGACTTAAGTACGAGAAGAGTAAATCTTCTAAGAGTTTGTGGTTTGAGCGGCTCCTGGGTGACCAGTATTAGATTCCGGTGCACAGTTCAGGTTTACTGTATCCCTTGGACCTTCACATTGACCATAAAACACAGAAATTGCATCGGGATTGAATACAAACGTACTATGCTGACTTAAGTACAGGAGGAGTGAATCCTCTAAGGGTTTGTGGTTTGAGCGGCTCCTGGGAGACCTGTATTAGATTCCGATGCTCCAGTGCAGGTTTACTGTACCCCTTGGACCTTCTCATTTATCATGAATCACAAAATTTGCATTGGGATTGAATACCAAAGGGACAATGCCGACTTAAGTACAAGAAGAGTGAATCTCCTATAAGTTTGTGGTTTGAGCGGTTCCTAGGAGACCAGTACTAGATTCCGATGCACCAGTTCAGGTTTACTGTATCCCTTGGAGCTTCACATTCACCATGAAACACAGAAATCACATTGGGATAGAAATCAAAATTGACAATGCCGACTTAAGTACAAGAAGAGTGAATCTTAAAAGAAATTGTGATTAGAGTGGCTCCTGGGAGACCAGTATTGGATTTCGATGCACCAGTGGAGGTTTACTGTATCAATTGGTCCCTTACATTGATCATGAAACAGAGAAATCGCATCGGGATTGAATACAAAATGCACAATGACGACTTAAGTACAAGAAGAGTGTACCTTCTGAGAGTTTGTGGTTTGAGCGGCTCCTGGGAGACCAGTATTAGATTCCGATGCACCAGTGCAGGTTTACTGTATCCCTTGGACTTTCACATTGACCATGAAACATAGAAATTGGTACGGGATTGAATACAAAAGGCAGAATGCCGACTTAAGTACAAGAAGAGTGAATCTTCTAAGAGTTTGTGGTTTGAGCGGCTCCTGGTACACTAGTTTCAGATTCCGATGCACCACCAGGTTTACTGTATCCCTTGGACCTACACATTGACCATGAAACACAGAGATTGCATCGGGATTGAATACAAAAAGGACAATGCCGATTTAAGTACGAGAAGAATTAATCTTCTTAGTGCTTGAGGTTTGAGCGGCAACTGGGAGGCCAGTATTAGATTCCGATGCACCAGTGCAGGTTTACTGTATCCCTTGGACCTTCACATTGACCAAGAAACACAGAAATCACAATGGGATAGAATTCAAAATTCACAATGCCGACTTAAGTACAAGAAGAGAGAATCTTATAAGTAATTATGATTTGAGCGGCTCCTGGGAGACCAGTATTGGATTCCGATGTACCAGCGCAGGTTTTCTGTATCCCTTGGACCTTCACATTGACCATGAAACACAGATATTGCATCGGGATTGAATACAAAAGTTAACATGCCGACTTAAGTACAAGAAGAGTGAATCTTCTAAGGGTTTGTGGTTTGAGCGGCTCCTGGGAGACCAGTAATAGATTCCGATGCACCAGTCTAGGTTTACTGTATCCCTTGGACCTTCACATTGACCATGAATCACAGAAAATGCATGGGGATTGAATAAAAAGGGACAATGCCGACTTAAGTACAAGAAGAGTGAATCTTCTACGAGTTTGTGATTTGAGCGGCTCCTGGGAGACCAGTATTAGATTCCGATTCACCAGTGCAGGTTTACTGTATCCCTTGGACCTTCACATTGACCATGAGACACAGAAATCGCATTGGGATTGCATACAAAAGGGACAATGCCGAATTAAGGACAACAAGATAGAATCTTCTAAGAATTTGGGGTTCGAGCGGCTCCTGGGAGACCAGTGATATATTCCGTAGCACCAGTGCAGGTTTACTGTATCCCTTGGACTTTGACATTGACCATGAAACACAGAAATTGTATCGGGATTGGATACAAAATGCACAATGCCGACTTAGGTACAAGAAGAGTGAATCTTCTAATAGTTTGTGGTTTGAGCGGCTCCTGGTACACTAGTTTCAGTTTCCGATGCACCACCAGGTTTACTGTATCCCTTGGAACTACACATTGACCATGAAACACAGAGATTGCATCGGGATTGAATACAAAAAGGACAATGCCGATTTAAGTACAAGATGAATTAATCTTCTTAGAGTTTGAGGTTTGAGCGGCAACTGGGAGGTCAGTATTAGATTCCGATGCACCAGTGGAGGTTTACTGTATCCCTTGGACCTTCACATTGACCATGAAACACAGAAATCACAATGGGATAGAATTCAAAATTCACAATGCCGACTTAAGTACAAGAAGAGTGAATCTTATAAGAAATTATGATTTGAGCGGCTCCTGGGAGACCAGTATTGGATTCCGATGCACCAGCGCAGGTTTTCTGTATCCCTTGGACCTTCACATTGACCATGAAACACAGAAATTGCATCGGGATAGATTACAAAAGTTACTATGCCGACTTAAGTACAAGAAGAGTGAATCTTCTAAGGGTTTGTGGTTTGAGCGGCTCCTGGGAGACCAGTATTAGATTCCGATGCACCAGTGCAGGTTTACTGTATCCCGTGGACCTTCACATTGACCATGAAACACAGAAATCGCAACGGGATAGAATACAAAAGGCTTAATGTCGACTGTAGTACAAGAAGAGTGAATCTTCTAAGAGGTTGTGGCTTGAGCGGCTCCTGGGAGACCATTATTGTATTCCGATTCACCAGTGCAGGTTTACTGTATCAATTGGTCCTTCACATTGATCATGAAACAGAGAAATTGCATCGGGATTGAATACAAACGGACTATGCTGACTTAAGTGCAAGAAGAGTGAATCCTCTAAGGGTTTGTGGTTTGAGCGTCTCCTGGGAGACCTGTATTAGATTCCGATGCACCAGTGCAGGTTTACTGTATCCCTTGGACCTTCACATTGACCATGAAACACAGAAATTGCATCGGGATTGAATTCAACAGGCACGAAGCCGACTTAAGTACAAGAAGAGTGAATCTCCTAAGAGTTTGTGGTTTGAGCGGTTCCTTGGAGACCAGTACTAGATTCCGATGCACCAATGCCGGTTTACTGTATCCCTTGGACCTTCACATTCACCATGAAAAACAGAAATCACAATGGGATAGAATTCAAAATTGACAATGCCGACTTAAGTACAAGAAGAGTGAAACATTTGAGAGTTTGTGGCTTGAGCGGCGCCTGGGAGAACAGTTTTAGATTCCGATGCACCAGTGCAGATTTACTGTATCCCTTGCACCTTCACATTGACCATGAAACACAGAAACTGCGTCGGGTTTGAATATAAAAGGGACAATGCCGACTTAAGTACAAGAACAGTCAAGCTTCTAAGAGTTTTTGGTTTGAGCGGCTCCTGGGAGACCAGTACAAGGTTCAGATGCACCAGTGCAGGTTTACTGTATCCCTTGGACCTTCGCATTCACCATGAAACACGAAATTAGCATTAGGATTGAATACCAAAAGGACAATGCCGACTTAAGCACAAGAAGAGAGAAACTTCTAAGAGTTTGTGGTTTGAGCGGCTCCTGGTAGACTAGTATGAGATTCCGATGCACCACCAGGTTTACTGTATCCCTTGGACCTACACATTGACCATGGAACACAGAGATTACATCGGGATTGAATACAAAAAGGTCAATGCCGACTTAAGTACAAGAAGAATTAATTTTCTTAGAGTTTGAGGTTTGTGTGGCAACTGGGAGGCCAGTATTAGATTCCGATGCACCAGTGCAGGTTTACTGTATCCCTTGGACCTTCACATTGACCATGAAACACAGAAATCACAATGGGATAGAATTCAAAATTCACAATGTCGACTTAAGTACAAGAAGAGTGAATCTTATAAGAAATTATGATTTGAGCGGCTCCTGGGAGACCAGTATTGGATTCCGATGCACCAGCGCTGGTTTTCTGTATCCCTTGGACCTTCACATTGACCATGAAGCACAGAAATTGCATCGGGATTGAATACAAAAGTTACTATGCCGTCTTAAGTACACGAAGAGTGAATCTTCTAAGGGTTTGTGGTTTGAGCGGCTCCTGGGAGACCAGTATTAGATTCTGATGCACCAGTGTAGGTTTACTGTATCCCTTGGACCTTCACATTGACCATGAAACACAGAAATTGCATCGGGATTGAATACAAAAGGGACAATGCTGACTTAAGTACAAGAAGAATGAATCTTCTAAGAGTTTTTGATTTGAGCGGCTCCTGGGAGACCAGTATTAGATTCCGATTCACCAGTACACGTTTACAGTATCCCATGGACCTTCACATTGACCATGAAAGACAGATATCGCATCGGGATTGAATACAAAATTCACAATGCCGGCTCTGTCATGGCGGCTGCAGTGTAACACGTGTTAAGTTTGGCTCGCGAAATTTAGTTGAATTCGAAGGTGTTCTCGCAGGTGGTGTTGTCTAGTACAAGTGGTAATCGTGAAAACGACAGTGTTCTGTGCAGTAGTGCTATTATTTTTCTGTGCTCCGCCAATATCTTCGAGAAACTGGTAAAGAGAAGAGTGAACAGCAGCGCGTCCAGCAGCGGGGAAGCAGCAGGTGCGGCGGGCCCGCTCTTGGCGGAAGGTGCGGCCGCGGCTCCCGGTATAGCGGAGCTGGTCCGTTCTGAGGTAAACGCTGCGCTTCGCGATAAAAACAATCTCGATCAGATAGCAGGCACTATATCAGATACTGTAACGGCAGCAGTATTGGCCAAAGTGGGTGGTAAACTGTTAAGGCCAATACTGCCGAAATTACAGCACTAAAAAAGTCTGTGTCTGAATACGAGAAAAAGGCACGAGAGTTGGAAGTGAAACTATCTGCCGCAACTGACGAACCAAAGGCGAAATAGTCTACGACTGTTTGGAGTATTAGAAAATAAGGGTGAAGACACGGACAACCTGCTTATACAGGTTGCGCGTGAAAAATTAGGCGTTGAAATGACCAAGGCAGACATTGACAGGAGCCATCGGGTGGGGCGAAAACTACCAGGTGCCACCAAACCTCGTCCAATAATAATTAAATTTGTCTCGTACCGAAAAAGGGCAGAGATCTTTACCCAGAAGAAGAAGTTAGCAAGGACAGGGCTTACAATAAGGGAAGATCTGACACACGAACGGCTAAAAATTTTAAACAGTGCCATATCCCATTTCGGTCTTCAGAATATGTGGACTCAGGATGGCAGAGTAATCATTAAGAAAGAAGACAGTCACAAACATGACAGAACTGAACAGTATTAAGTGAAGCTACTCGAGCCAAAAGTGCAAACTTAACACCATTTGCAATTGTAACAGCCCCAATACTCAGATATAGTCTTGTAATTTTATTAATTTTTTAATTATACCCATATTTGTACCTTCAACTAATTGTTTTTGTAACTGTATTAACTTTTCACTATTTTTTTGTGTCTGTAGCTCTAACCATTACTTAATTTTAGTTACTGCTAATACTTTTTTCATTTTCTCAGTTTATTCTCTTCCGTTCTGAAATAGTTCTATTGCAATTATTAGTCTCTCCTTTAGTTCATTAATCACCCATCTCTTCGGTTTAAATTGTTCATAACAAAAATCACCATCAGTATCACTTTAGCAAATTTCAATCTAATTGTAGCTTCCTACGATAATCACTACCAGTATCACTTTAGTAAATTTCAATTTAATTCTAGCTTCCTATGATAATCTATTAATTATTAAGCTTACTTCTCTCTGCTGGCAGCGTCGGCCTCTTAAATCACTCCCTTTTCCCTTATTTCCACCCTAAGCTGTTTCAAATACGCTAATTACATTTCTCCTCTTACGACACAGGATACACAGTGACACACAGCCGTCACTATTGTGGTCATATTCTCCTTGCACCGAATACCACTAATCCATTTTCTATACTCCCGCCACCTCAGGAAATCTTTAGCAGTCACCTTTCTTTCGGCACTCGCGGTGTCACAAACAGGGCGTGCAAAATCTCGGACACCCCTGTGTTATGTCACTTGGCGGAAGCAGCGGCCAGTGCCCCTCACGGCAGGTAGTGTCTAACAAAGGGACAAACCAGTCTGCCACCCTACTCCAGGCTGCTCAGCGGAACGCGTCAGAGCTTTTAGCAGCTCACTGCAACATCCAGTCTTTACCTGCGCATTACGAAGAACTTAGCCTCCTCTTCAACCAACTAAACTACCACGTAATCCTCTTATCCGAAACGTGGTTGAATCCACACATATCCTCTGCATCTTTTCATCTCCCAGGGTACACATTTCTTAGGGCAGACAGATCAAAAAAGCGAGGTGGCGGGGTCGGCGCGTATATACGAGCAGATCTCAAAGCGAAAGTCTTATGTACGTCAAATCCTGCTGAAGAAAAAGAGGCTGAATTCATGTTCATTGAAATAAATATACAAAGTCGGAAATTCTTGACTGGCGTCGTGTATAAGCCGCCAAAAATAAGCTCAATGAGTTCCTTCCAGTCGGAATTACATTCACTTCAGTGTCAATACGAACATGTCATCGTAATGGGTGACTTGAACATAGACTTGCTAAGAGACACTCCCTCCGCAATAAACCTAAGAAGACTGTTTAGTTGCAATAGCATGAACATTCTTCCATTACAACCTACACACCATACGGCGCACAGTCATACTCTTATAGACGTAATCGCAACGAAACAGACTGACAAAGTAAGAGATGTTGGTCAAACATCGGCCCCTGGCCTCTCAGCACATGATGTAATATTCCTGGCCTACTCTGTGCAGCACCCCAAGGATCAAATCGCGTTACATAACTTGTAGGAACATGAAACGTATTGACCTTGACGCTCTAACAGCCGATTGCTCAGAAATCTCATGGCATCAAATAATCAGAAAACACACAATCGACGGCAAAATTAATGAACTTGGTGATAGACTCACTGCCCTCTATCACAAACATGCACCTGTGCGCACAATCCGTGTAAGAAAATCTCCTGCTCCATGGCTGACAGCTGAATTACGTCAAATGATGACTAATAGGGATGCTGCCCACAGGCGTTTCAAGGCAGATCCGAAACCCGAGCGTTTCGAAGAATATAGAAAGCTACGGAACAGAGTGAAACAACGCATTCGCAATGCTAAAATCAGGCACGCTCGCTCCCTTGTATGCAGCGATCTGACGCCCACGACTCTATGGAAGAATCTCCGTAGCTTGGGGGTCGGAAAGGCAAGATCGGAAACTACTTTTCATGTGTCAGCTAACGAATTAAATGAATTCTTCTCTGCACCTCTGAATACCAGCACAGCTGATAATTACCGTCCACAAGAATCCCCAAACAGGATAACTAACAACGATACCTTCCATCTAAAACATGTAACAACAAATACGGCAAGAAAAGCAATAATGATAATCTCTTCTGATGCAACAGGCAACGACAGTATCGGTATAACCATGATTAAGAATGTTGCCGATATCTTAGTACCTGTCTTAACTGACATATTTAATTTTTCCCACATGAACGGAATATATCCCACTGCATGGAAAAGAAGCCTAATTCGACCCATCCCTAAGATCGAAAACCCGCAACTGCCTAGTGATTAGCATACTGCCTGCTGTTTCCAAAGCACTTGAATATATTGTTCATGACCAAATCACTGAACACTTGCATGAATTCAGCCTATATGACAAATTTCAATCCGGTTTCCGTAAACATCACAGCACAAACACTGCTCTAATTAAAGTAATTGATGACCTGAAATATGCCACCGACAATCGAAAGGCAACAATATTGACGCTACTGGACTTCAGCAAAGCTTTTGACACTGTTAACTTTGACATATTGCTCAGAATAATGCAACAGCTTAATTTCTCTGATAGTGCAATGAGATGGTTTGAAAGCTACTTAAAAGACAGACAGCAATGTGTTGTCTGCGTAAATGAAAAATCTTCCTGGAAACATGTTTCCTCGGGAGTGCCACAAGGATCAGTCTTAGGACCACTTTCGTTTTCTTTATATGTCAACGATATTTCATCGGTTCTGTCCTGCTGTAAATATCATTTCTATGCTGACGACCTCCAGCTCTACCTAAGCGTCAGACCTGAAGAAGTAAACACTGCAATCGCTCAGATGAATGATGATCTGTCTTCAGTAGTGACATGGGCGAAAAACCTGGGGCTTAAACTAAATGCAAAAAAGACGCAAGTAATCTTAATAGCCCATCAGAAATTAATAAGTTCAGTTTTTCGCGAACGGCTACCTCCTATTCTGCTCGACGGTACTCCAATACCATATCAGAAAACAGTGAAGAACTTGGGTGTAACTTTGGATGAGCATCTCAACTGGGCGGAGAATATAGTCGCAGTGTGCCGAAAGACGTCTGCTTGTCTCTATGCTCTCAAAAAGTTTCGGAACATATTTCCGCAGGACTTGAAACGCCAGCTCGTGCAAGCACTCGTTCTACCGAACCTCCACTATTGTGATGTGATTCAACAAGGCATGAGTAGTGAAAACAAAAGACGGCTAGAGCTAACCATGAATCCCTGTGTGCGTTACACCTGCAACATTCGCCAATATGATCATGTTAGTGCTTCATACTCCGAGCTAGGGTGGCTGCGGCCGGACAAATTGCGTGAGTACCACACTCTATGTCAACTCCACCGACTCATCCTCGCGCAAGCACCCCAGTACCTTGCTTCAGAGATTAAAAACCTGTCATGTCATCATAATCGAAACACGAGGTCACTCTTATTTGGTATCCTAACTGTGCCCACTCACAAAACAAAAACTTTTGCAAACTCTTTCTCAGTTGCCGCTGTCCGCCTCTGGAACAAACTGCCCCTTACCTTGCGCAAAATTCGATCTCCTGCTGCTTTTAAGAAAAAGTTGAAGCATTTCCTACTATCATCCTCACAAAGTTCTCCACAAAATTAATGTACAAGGACAATCCCCCATCTGTCAAATAGCAAAGCTAGCGTCTCCTATCTTGCTCCTGAGATGCCTTCCTCTTCATCTATCTCTATTAGCCACGCAATCTTCTTTTCCTTTATATTTCCTTAATTATGTTTCACCATGTCTCTATTCTTCTCCTCCCTTCACCATGAGTCTCCCTCATACTCCCTGCTGCCAGCACTCCTATCTAAAATCTGTCTCTTCAATAATGTCTAATTATAACAGTACTTGTGACCTAAGAATATAAACTCTATATGTATGTATTTTTCCAGGTATACCTTTCAAATTGTTTATTTCACTTTTTGTATTAGATGTAGTTTAACATGATGACTAAAACATATGAATGTAAAATAAGTAGAATGCCTGGTTAGATGTAAGAAAGGGACTAATGGCCCTAATCTTGCCAGGTTAAATAAATAAATAAATAAATAAATAAGTACGAGAAGAGTGAATCTTCTAAGAGCTTGTGCTTTGAGCGGCTCCTGGGAGACCAGTATTAGATTCCGATGCATCAGTGCAGGTTCACTGTATCCCTTGGACCTTCACATTGACCATGAAACACAGAAATCGCATTGGGATTGAATACAAAAGGGACAATGCCGATTTAATGACAACAAGTGTGAATCTTCTAAGAATTTGTGGTTTGAGCGGCTCCTGGGAGACCAGTATTACATTCCGATGCACCAGTGCAGGTTTACTGTATCCCTTGGACCTACACATCGACCATGAAACACAGAAATTGCATCGCGATGTAATACTAGAGGGACAATGCCGACTTAAGTACAGAAGAGTGAATCTTCCCAGAGGTTGTGGTTTGAGCGGCTCCTGGGAGACCAGGATTAGATTCCGATGCACCAGTGCAGGTTTACTGTATCCCTTGGACCTTCACATTGACCATGCAACATAGGAATTGCGACGGGATTGAATACAAAATTCATAATGCCGACATAAGTACAAGAAGAGTGAATCTCCTAAGAGTTTGTGGTTTGAGCGGCTCCTCGGAGACCAGTATTAGATTCCGATGCACCAGTGCTGGTTTACTGTATCCCTTGGACCTTCACATTGACCCTGAAACACAGAAATCGCATTGGGATTGAATACAAAAGGGACAACGCCGACTTAAGAACAAAAAGAGTGAATCTTCTAAGAGTTTGTGCTTTGAGAAGCTCCTGGGAGACCAATATTAGATTCCAACGCTTCACTGCAGGTTTACTGTATCCATTGGACCTTCACACTGACCAGGAAACACAGAAATTGCATCGGGATTGAATACCAAAGGCACCATGCCGACTTAAGTACAAGAATAGTGAATCTCCTAAGAGTTTGTGGTTTGAGCGGTTCCTGGGAGACCAGTACTGGAATCCGTTGCACCAGTGCAGGTTTACTGTATCCATTGGACCTTCATATTGACCATGAAACACAGAAATCGCATTGGGATTGAATACGAAAGGGACAATGCCGATTTAAGGACAACAAGTGTGAATCTTCTAAGAATTTGTGGTTTGAGCGGCTCCTGGGAGACCAGTATTACATTCCGATGCACCAGTGCAGGTTTACTGTATCCCTTGGGCCTTCACATTGACTATGAAACACAGAAATTGGATCGGGATTGAAAACAAAAGGCACATTGCCCACTTAAGTACAAGAAGAGTGATTCTTCTAAGAGTTTGTGGTTTGCGCGGCTCCTGGTAGGCCAGTATCAGATTCCAAAGCACCAGAGCACGTTTACTGTATCCCTTGGACCTACACATCGACCATGAAACACAGAAATTGCATCGGGATGTAATACTAGAGGGACAATGCCGACTTAAGTACAGAAGAGTGAATCTACCAAGAGGTTGTCGTTTGAGCGGCTCCTGGGAGACCAGGATTAGATTCCGATGCACCAGTGCAGGTTTACTGTATCCCTTGGACCTCCACATTGACCATGCAACATAGGAATTGCGACAGGTTTGAATACAAAATTCATAATGCCGACTTAAGTACAAGAAGAGTGAATCTCCTAAGAGTTTGTGTTTTGAGCGGCTCATCGGAGACCAGTATTAGATTCTGATGCACCAGTGCTGGTTTACTGTATCCCTTGGACCTTCACATTGACCCTGAAACACAGAAATCGCATTGGGATTGAATACAAAAGGGACAATGCTGACTTACGTACAAGAAGAGTGAATCTTCTAAGAGTTTGTGGTTTGATCAGCCCCTAGGTGACAAGTATTACATTCCGATGCACCAGTGCAGGTTTACTGTATCCCTTGGACCTTCACATTGACCATGAAACACAGATATCGCATCGGGATTGAATACAAAAGGGACAATGACGACTTAGGTACAAGAAGAGTGAATCTTCTAAGAGTTTGTGGTTTGAGCGGCTCCTGGGAGACCAGTATTAGATTCCGAAGCACCAGTGCAGGTTTACTGTATCCCTTGGACCCTCACATTGACCATGAAACACAGAAATTGGATCGGGATTGAATACAAAAGTGACAATGCCGAAGTGAGTACAAGAAGAGAGAATCTTCTAAGAGTTTGTGATTTGAGCGGCTCCTGGGAGACCAGTATTAGATACCGATGCACCAGTGCAAATTTACTGTATCCCTTGGACCTTCACATTGACCATGAAACACAGAATTCGCATTGGGATTGAATACATAGTGACAATGCCGACTTAAGAACGAGAAGAGTGAATCTTCTAAGAGTTTGTGCTATGAGCGTCTCCTGGGAGACCAGTATTAGATTCCAACGCTTCACCGCAGGTTTACTGTATCCCTTGGACCTTCACACTGACCATGAAACACAGAAATTGCATCGGGATTGAATACAAAAGGCACAATGCCGACTTAAGTACAAGAAGAGTGAATCTAGTAAGAGTTTGTGGTTTGAGCGGTTCCTGGGAGACCAGTACTAAATTACGATGCACAAGTGCAGGTTTACTATATCCCTTGGACCTTCACATTGACCATGAAACACCGAAATTACATCGGGATTGAATACAAAATTACTACGACGACTTAAGTACAAGAAGAGTGAATCTTCTACGAGTTTGTGATTTGAGCGGCTCCTGGGAGACCAGTATAAGATTCCGATTCACCAGTGCAGGTTTACTGTATCCCTTGGACCTTCACATTGACCATGAAAGACAGATATCGCATCGGGATTGAATACAAAGTCACAATGCCGACTTCAGTTCAAGAAGAGTGAATCTTCTGAGAGTTTGTGCTTTGAACGGCTCCTGGTAGACCAGTATTAAATTCTGATGCACCACGGCAGGTTTCCTGTACCCTTGGACCTCCACATTGACCATGAAACACAGAAATTGCATCGGAGTTGAATTGAAAAGGCATAATGCCGACTTAAGACAAGAAGAGTGAATCTTCTACGAATTTGTGCTTTTGGTGGCTCCTGGGAGACCAGTATTAGATTCCTAAGCACCAGTGCATTTTTACTGTATCCCTTGGACTTTCGCAAGGACAATGAAACACAGAAATTGCATCGGGATTGAATACAAAAGGCACATTGCTGACTTAAGTACAAGAAGAGTGAATCTTTTAAGAGTTTGTGGATTGAGCGGTACCTGGGAGACCAGTATTAGATTCCGATGCACTAGTGCAGGTTTACTGTATCCCCTCGACCTTCACATTGATCATGAAACACCGAAATTACATCGGGATCGAATACAAAAGTTACTATGCCGACTTAAGTACAAGAAGAATGAATCTTCTAAGAGTTTGTGGTTTGAACGGCTCTTGGGAGACCAGTATTAGATTACGATTCACCAGTGCAGGTTTACTGTATCCCTTGGACCTTCACATTGACCATGAAACACGGAAATCGCATTGGGATTGAATACAAAAGGGACAATGCCGAATTAAGGACAACAAGAGTGAATCTTCTAAGAATTTTGGGTTCGAGCGGCTCCTGGGAGACCAGTGATAGATTCTGAAGCACCAGTGCAGGTTTACTGTATCCCTTGAACATTCACATTGACCATGGAATACAGAATCTGCATCGGGATTGAATACAAATGGCACAATGCCAACTTAAGTACAACAAGAGTGAATCCTCTACCAGTTTGTGGTTTGAGCGGGTCCTGGGAGACCAGTATTAGATTCCGATGCACCAGTGCAGGTCTACTGTATCCCTTGGACCTACACATTGACCATGAAACACAGAAATTGCATCGGGTTTGAATACAAAAGGGACAATGCCGACTTAAGTACAAGAAGAGAGAATCTTCTAAGAGTTTGTGGTTTGAGCGGCTCCTGGGAGACCAGTATTAGATTCCGATGCACCAATGCAGGTTTACCGTATTCCTTGGACGATCACATTGTCCATGAAACACAGAAATTGCATCGGGATTGAATACAAAATGGACAATGCAGACTTAAGTACGAAAAGAGTGAATCTTCTAAGAGTTTGTGGTTTAAGCGGCTCCTGGGAGACCTGTATTAGATTCTGGCGCACGAGTTGAGGTTTACTGTATCCCTTGGACCTTCACATTGACCATGGAGGACAGATATCGCATCGGGATTGAATAAAAAAGGGAAAATGCCGACTTAAGTACAAGAAGAGTGAATCTTCTAAGAGTATGTGATTTGAGCGGCTCCTGGGAGACTTGTATTGGATTCCGATTCACCAGTACAGGTTTACTGTATCACTTGGACATTCACATTGACCATGAAAGACAGATATGGCAACGGGTTTGAATACAAAGTCACAATGCCGACTTAAGTTCAAGAAGAGTGAATCTTCTAAGAATTTGTGCTGTGAGAGGCTCCTGGGAGAGCAGTATTAGATTCCGATGCACCAGTGCTGGTTTACTGCATTTCTTGACCCTTCACATTGACCAAGAAACACAGAAATTGCATCGGGATTGAATACCAAAGGGACAATGCTTACTTAAGTACAAGAAGAGTAAATCTTCTAAGAATTTGTGCTTTGAACGGCTCCTGGTAGACCAGTATTGGATTCTGATGCACCACGGCAGGTTTCCTGTACCCTTGGACCTCCACATTGACCATGAAACACAGAAATCGCATCGGGATTGAATACAAAAGGCACAATGCCG
The DNA here is from genome assembly GCF_021461385.2 of Schistocerca piceifrons. NCBI lineage: Eukaryota > Metazoa > Arthropoda > Insecta > Orthoptera > Acrididae > Schistocerca > Schistocerca piceifrons. The sequence continues at coordinate 954,704,852 of NC_060149.1, read as the reverse complement.
ACTTAAGACAAGAAGAGTGAATATTCTTCGAATTTGTGCTTTTGGTGGCTCCTGGGAGACCAGTATTAGATTCCGATGCTCTGGTGCAGGTTTACTGTATCCCTCGGACCTTCACATTGACCATGAAACACAGAAAGCGCATCGGGATTGAATACAAAAAACACAATGCGAACTTAAGTACAACAAGAGGGTATCTTCTAAGAAGTTCTGCTTTTAATGGCTCCTGGAAGACCAGTATTATTTTCCGACGTTACAGTGCAGGTTTGCTGTATCCCTTGGACCTTCACATTGACCATGAAACACAGAAATCGCATTGCGTTCGAATACAAAAGTCTCATTGCCGACTTAAGTACAAGAAGAGTGAGACTTTTAAGAGTTTGTGGTTTGAGCGGCTCCCAGGAGACCAGTATTAGATTCTGATGCACCAGTGCAGGTCTACTGTATCTCTCCGACCTTCACATTTACCATGAAACAGAGATCTTTCATCGGGATTGAATACAAAAGGCTCAATGCCGACTTAAATACAAGAAGAGTGAACCTTCTAAAAGTTTGTGGTTTGAGCGGCTCCTGGGAGACCAGTATTAGATACCGATGTACCAGTGCAAGTTTACTGTATCCCTTTTACCTTCACATTGACCATGAAGCACAGAAATCGCATCATGATTGAATACAAAAGTCACAATGCCGACTCAAGTACAAGAAGAGTGAATCTTCCAAGGGTTTGTGATTGTAGCAGCTCCTGGGAGACCGGTATTGGATTCCGATTCACCAGTGCAGGTTTACTGTATCCCTTGGACCTTCACATTGAACTTAAAACACAGAAATTGCATCGGGATTGAATACAAAAGGCACAATGCCGACTTAAATACAAAAAGAGTGAATCTTCTAAGAGATTGTGGTTTGAGCGGCTCCTGGGAGACCAGTATTAAATTCCGATGCACCAGTGCATAATTTACTCTGTCCCTTCTACCTTCACATTGACCATGAAACACAGAAATCGCATCGGGATTGAATACAAAAGGCACATTGCCGACTTAAGTACAAGAACAGTGAATCTTCTAAGAGTTTGTGGTTTGAGCGGCTCCTGCGAGGCCAGTATTGGATTCCGATGCACCAGTGCATTTAACTGTATCCCTTTTACCTTCACATTGACCATGAAACACAGAAATTGCATACGGATTGAATACAAAAGTGACAATGCCGACTTAAGTACAAGAAGAGTGAATCTTCTAAGAGATTGCGGTTTGAGCGGCTAGTGGGGACCAATATTAGTTTCCGATGCACCAGTGGATGTTTACTGTATCCCTTGGACCTTCACATTGACCATAAAACACAGATATTGCATCGGGATTGGAAAAAAAAGGGGACAATGCCGATTTAAGTACTACAGGTGTGAATCATCTAAGAGTTTGTGCTTTGAGCGACTCCTGGGAGACCAGTATTAGATTCCGATGCACAAGTGCAGAATTTACTGTATCCCTTGGAACTTCACATTGACCATGAAACACAGATATCGCATCGGGATGGAATACAAAAGGCACAATGCCGACTTAAGTACAAGAACAGTGAATGTTCTAAGAGTTTGTGCTTTGAACGGCTCCTGGGAGACCAGTATTAGATTCCGATGGACCAGTGCAGATTTACCGTATCCCTTGGACCTTCACATAGACCATGAGACACAGAAATCGCATTGGGATTGAATACAAAAACTCAGTGCCGACCTAAGGACAAGAAGAGTGAATATTCTAAGAGTTTGTGGTTTGGGCGGCTCCGAGGAGACCAGTATTAGATTCCGATGCTCCAGTGCAGGTTTACTGTATCCCTCGGACTTTCACATTTACCATGAAACACAGATTTTTCATCGGGAATGAATACAAAAGGCACAATGCCGACTTATGTACAGGAAGATTGAACCTTCTAAAAGTTTGTGGTTTGAGCGTCTCCTGGGAGACCAGTATTAGATTCCGATGCACCAGTGCAGTGTTCCTGTATCCCTTGGACCTTCACATTGACCATGAAACACAGAAATCGCATCGAGATTGAATACAAAAGTCACAATGCCGACTTAAGTACAAGAAGAGTGAATCTTCCAAGCGTTTGTGGGTTGAGCTGCTCCTGGGAGACCGGTATTGGATTCCGATGCACCAGTGCAGGTTTACTGTATCCCTTGCACATTCGCATTGACCATTAATCACAGAAATTGCATTGGGATTGAATACAAAAGGCACAATGCCGACGTAAGTAGAAGAAAAGTGAATCTACTAAGAATTTGTGGTTTGAGCGGCTCCTGGGCGACCAGTATTAGATTCTGATGCACCAATGCAGGTTTACTGTATCCCTTGGACCTTCACATTGTCCATGAAACACAGAAATCTCAACGGGATAGAATACAAAAGGCACAATGCCGACTGAAGTACAAGAAGAGTGAATCAACTAAGAATTTGTGGTTTGAGCGGCTCCTGGGAGACCAGTATTACATTCCGACTGCACAGTGCAGGTTTACTGTATTCCTTGGACCTTCACATTGACCTTGAAAGACAGATATCGCATCGGGATTGAATACAAAAGTTACAATGCCGACTTAAGTACAAGAAGAGTGATTCTTCTAAGAGTTTGTGTTTTGAGCGACTCCTGGGAAACCAGTATTAGATTCCGATGCAATAGCGCTGTTTTACTCTATCCGTTGGACCTTCACATTGACCATGAAACACAGAAATTGCATCAGGATTGAATACAAAAGGGACAATGCCGATTTAAGTACAAGAAGAGTGAATCTTCTACGAATTTGTGCTTTTGGTGGCTCCTGGGAGACCAGTATTAGATTCCAAAGCACCAGTGCATTTTTACTGTATCCCTTGGACTTTCGCAAGGACAATGAAACACAGAAATTGCATCGGGATTGAATACAAAAGGCACATTGCTGACTTAAGTACAAGAAGAGTGAATCTTTTAAGAGTTTGTGGATTGAGCGGTACCTGGGAGACCAGTATTAGATTCCGATGCACCAGTGCAGTGTTCCTGTATCCCTTCGACCTTCACATTGACCATGAAACACAGAAATCGCATCGGGATTGAATATAAAAGTGACAATGCTGACTTAAGTACATGGAGAGTGAGTCTTCTAAGAGTTTGTGCTTTGAGCGGCTCCTGGGAAACCAGTATTCGATTCCGATGCACCAGTGATGGTTTACTGTATCCCTTGGACCTTCCCATTGACCATGAAACACAGAAATCGCATTGGGATTAAATACAAAGGTGACAACGCAGACTTAAGTACAAGAAGAGTGTATCTTCTACGAGTTTGTGGATTGAGCGGCTCCTCGGAGACCAGTATTAGCTTCCGATGCACCAGTGCAGGTTTACTGTATGCCTTGGACCTTTACATAGACCATGAAACACAGATATCGCAGCGGGATAGAATACAAAGGGCACATTGCCAACTTAAGAACATGAAGAGTGAATCTTCTAAGAGTTCGTGCTTTGAGCGGCTCCTGGGGGACCAGTATTAGATTCCGATACACCAGTGCAGATTTACTGTATCCCTTGGACCTTCACATTGACCATGAAACACAGAAATTGCATCGGCATTGAATGCAAAAGCTACAATGCCGGCTAAAGTACAAGGAGAGTGAAACTTCTAAGAGTTTGTGGTTTGAGCGGCTCCTGGGCGACCAGTATTAGATTCCGATGCACCAGTGCAGGTGTACTGTATCGCTAGGACCTTCACATTGACCATGAAACACAGAAATTGTTTCGGCATTGAATACAAAAGGGACAATGCCGACTTAAGTACAAGAAGAATGAATCTTCTAAGAGTTTGTGATTTTAGCGGCTCCTGGGAGACCAGTATTAGATTCCGATACACCAGTGCAGGTTTACTGTATCCCTTGGACCTTCACATTGACCGTGAAACACAGAAATTGCATCGGCATTGAATACAAAAGGGACAATGCGGACTTAAATATAAGAAGAGTGTATCTTCTAAGAGTTTGTGGATTGAGCAGCTACTCGGAGACCAGTATTAGCTTCCGATGCACCAGTGCAGGTTTACTGTATGCCTTGGACTTTCACATTGACCTTGAAACAAAGATATCGCAACAGGATAGAATACAAAAGGCACAATGCCGACTTAGGTACAAGAGAAATGAATCTTCTAAGAGTTCGTGCTTTGAGCGGCTCCTGGAAGGCCAGTATTAGATTCCGATGCACCAGTGCAGGTTGACTGTGTCCCTTGGAGCTTCACATTGACCATGAAACACAGAAATCGCAATGGGATTAAATACAATAGGGACAATGCCGACATAAGTACTAGAAGAGTGAATCTTCTAAGAGTTTGTGACTTATGCGAATCCTGGGAGACCAGTATTAGATTCCGATGCACCTGTGCTGTCTTACTGTATCCCTTGGACCTTCACATTGACCATGAAACACAGAAATTGCATCGGGATTGAATACAATAGGGACAATGCCGACATAAGTACTAGAAGAGTGAATCTTCTAAGAGTTTGTGAATTCAGCGGCTCTTGGGAGACCAGTATTAGATTCCGATGCACCAGTGCAGCTTTACTGTATCCCTTGGACCTTCACATTGACCATGAAACACAGAAATCGGAAGGGGATAGAAAACAATAGGCACAATGCCGTTTTAAGTACAAGAAGTGTTAATCTTCTAAGAGTTCGTGCTTTTAGTGGCTCCTGGGAGACAAGTATTAAATACCGATATACCAGTGCCGGTTCACTGTATCCCTTGGACCTTCAAATTCACCATTAAACATAGAAATTGCATCGGCATTGAATGGAAAAAGGGACAACAACGACTTAAGTACAAGAAGAGTGAATCTTCTAAGAGGTTGTGTTTTGAGCAGCTCCTGGGAGACCAGTATTCGATTCCGATGCGATAGTGCAGGTTTACTGTATCCATTCGACCTTCACATTGACCATGAAACACAGATATCACAAATGGATAGAATACAAAAGGCACAATGCCGACGTAAGTACAACAAGAGTGAAACTTCTAAGAGATAGTGGTTTGAGCGGCTCCTGGGAGACCAATATTAGATTCCGATGCGCCAGTGCAGGTTTACTGTATCCCTTGGACCTTCCCATTGACCATGAAACACAAATATTGCATCGAGATTAAATACAAAAGGGACAATGCCTACTTCAGTACAAGAAGAGTGAATCTTCTGAGAGTTTGTGCCTTAAGCGAATCCTGGGAGACCAGTATTAGATTCCGATGCATCAGTGCAGGTGTACTGTATCCCTAGGACCTTCACATTCACCATGAAACACAGAAATTGCATTGGGATTGAATAAAAAAGGGGCAATGCCGACTCAAATACAGGAAGAGTGAATCTTCTAAGAATATGAGGTTAGAGCGGCTCTTGGGAGGCCTGTATTAGATTCCGATCCACCAGTGCAGGTTTACTATATCCCTTGGACCTTCCCATTGACCATGAAACACAGAAATCGCATTGGGATTGAATACAAAGGTGACAATGCCGACTTAAGTACAAGAGAAATGAATCTTCTAAGAGGTCGTGCTTTGAGCGGCTCCTTGGAGACCATTACTAGATTCCGATGCACCAGTGCAGGATTACTGTATCCCTTGGACCTTCACAATCACCATCAAACACAGAAATTTCATCGGGACGGAATACAAAAGGCACAATGCCGGCTTAAGTAAAAGGAGAATGAATCGTCTAGGAGTTTGTGGTTTGAGCTGCTCCTCGGAGACCAGTATTAGATTCCGATGCGCCAGTGCAGGTTTACTGTATCCCTTGGACCATCACATTGACCGTGAAACACAGAAATTGCATCGGCATTGAATACAAAAGGGACAATGCGGACCTAAGTATGAGAAGAGTGTATCTTCTAAGGGTTTGTGGATTGAGCGGCTACTCGGAGACCAGTGTTAGCATCCGATGCACCAGTGCAGGTTTACTGTATGCCTTGGACTTTCACATTGACCTTGGAACACAGATATCGCAACGGGATGGAATACAAATGCACAATGCCGACTTAAGTACAAGAGAAATGAATCTACTAAGTGTTCGTGCTTTGAGCGGCTCCTGGGAGACCAGTATTAGACTCCGATACACCAGTGCAGAATTACTGTATCCCTTGGACCTTCACATTGACCATGAAACACAGAAATTGCATCGGCATTGAATGCAAAAGCTACAATGCCGACTTAAGTACAAGAAGAGTGAAACTTCTAAGAGTTTGTGGTTTGAGCGGCGCCTGGGAGACCAGTATTAGATTCCGATGCACCAGTGCAGGTGTACTGTATCCCTAGGACCTTCACATTGACCATGAAACACAGAAAGTTCTTCGGCATTGAATACAAAAGGGACAATGCCGACTTAAGTACAAGAAGAATGAATCTTCTAAGAGTTTGTGATTTGAGCGGCTCCTGGGAGCCCAGTATTAGATTCCGATGTACCAGTGCAGGTTTACTGTATCCCCTGGACCTTCACATTGACCTTGAAACACATTAATTGCATCGGCATTGAATACAAGAGGGACAATGCGGACTTAAGTATAAGAAGAGTGTATCTTCTAAGAGTTTGTGGATTCAGCGGCTACTCGGAGACCAGTATTACCTCCCGATGCACCAGAGCAGGTTTACTGTATGCCTTGGACTTTCACATTGACCTTGAAACACAGATATCGCAACGGGATAGAATACAAAAGGCACAATGCCGATTTACGTACAAGAGAAATGAATCTTCTAAGAGTTCGTGCTTTGAGCGGCTCCTGGAAGACCAGTATTAGATTCCGATGCACCAGTGCAGGATTACTGTATCCGTTGGATCTTCACATTCACCATGAAACACAGAAATTGCATTGGCATTGAATGCAAAATTGACAATGCCGACTTCAGTACAAGAAGAGTGAAACTTCTAAGAGATAGTGGTTTGAGCGGCTCCTGGGAGACCAATATTAGATTCCGATGCGCCAGTGCAGGTTTACTGTTTCCCTTGGACCTTCCCATTGACCATGAAACACAAATATTGCATCGAGATTGAATACAAAAGGGACAATGCCGACTTCAGTACAAGAAGAGTGAAACTTCTAAGAGATAGTGGTTTGAGCGGCTCCTGGGAGACCAGTATTAGATTCCGATGCACCTGTGCTGTCTTACTGTATCCCTTGGACCTTCACATTGACCATGAAACACAGAAATTGCATCGGGATTGAATACAATAGGGACAATGCCGACATAAGTACTAGAAGAGTGAATCTTCTAAGAGTTTGTGAATTCAGCGGCTCTTGGGAGACCAGTATTAGATTCCGATGCACCAGTGCAGCTTTACTGTATCTCTTGGACCTTCACATTGACCATGAAACACAGAAATCGGAAGGGGATAGAAAACAATAGGCACAATGCCGTTTTAAGTACAAGAAGTGTTAATCTTCTAAGAGTTCGTGCTTTTAGTGGCTCCTGGGAGACAAGTATTAAATACCGATATACCAGTGCCGGTTCACTGTATCCCTTGGACCTTCAAATTCACCATTAAACATAGAAATTGCATCGGCATTGAATGGAAAAAGGGACAACAACGACTTAAGTACAAGAAGAGTGAATCTTCTAAGAGGTTGTGCTTTGAGCAGCTCCTGGGAGACCAGTATTAGATTCCGATGCACCAGTACAGGTTTACTGTATCAGTAGGACCTTCACGTGGACCATGAAACACAGAAATCGCATCGGGATCGAATAAAAAAGTGGCAATGCCGACTTAAATACAGGAAGAGTGAAACTTCTAAGATTTTGTTGTTAGAGCGGCTCCTCGGAGGCCAGTATTAGATTCCGATGCACCAGTGCAGGTTTACTACATCCCTTGGACCTTCCCATTGACCATGAAACACAGAAATCGCATTGGGATTGAATACAAAAGTGACAATGCCGACTTAAGTAGAAGAATAGTGAATCTTCTAAGAGTTTGTGGTTTGAGCGGCTCCTGGAAGACCAGTATTAGATTTCGATGCACCAGTGCAGGTTTACTGTATCCATTCGACCTTCACATTGACCATGAATCACAGATATCAAAAATGGATAGAATACAAAAGGCACAATGAAGACGTAAGTACAACAAGAGTAAATCTTCTAAGAGATGGTGATTTGTGCGGCTCCTGGGAGGCCAGTATTAGATTCCGATGCACCAGTGCAGGTTGACTGTATCCCTTGGAGCTTCACATTGACCATGAAACACAGAAATCGCAATGGGATCAAATACAATAGGGACAATGCCGACATAAGTACAAGAAGAGTAAATCTTCTAAGGGTTTGTGGTTTTAGCGGCTCCTGGGAAACCAGCATCAGATTCCGATGCACCAGTGCAGGTTTACTGTATCCCTTGGACCTTCACATTGACCATGAAACACAGATTTTGCTTCGGGATTGGATACAAAAGATACAATGCCGACTTCAGTACAAGAAGAGAGAATCTTGTAAAAGATCGTGCCTTAAGCGAATCCTGGGAGACCAGTATTAGATTCCGATGCACCAGTACTGGTTTACTGTATCTCTTGGACCTTCACATTGACCATGAAATACAGAAATCGCATCGGGATTGAATATAAAAGTGACAATGCTGACTTAAGTACATGGAGAGTGTGTCTTCTAAGAGTTTGTGCTTTGAGCGGCTCCTGGGAAACTAGTATTCGATTCCGATGCACCAGTGATGGTTTACTGTATCCCTTGGACCTTCCCATTGACCATGAAACACAGATGTTGCCTCGAGATTGAATACAAAAGATACAATGCCGACTTCAGTACAAGAAGAGAGAATCTTGTAAGAGATCATGCCTTAAGCGAATCCTGGGAGACCAGTATTAGATTCCGATGCACCAGTACTGGTTTACTGTATCTCATGGACCTTCACATTGACCATGAAATACAGAAATTGCATTGGGATTGAATACAAAAGGGATAATGCTTACTTAAGTACAAGAAGAGTGAATCTTCCAAGAGTTTGTGGTTTGAGCGGCTCCTGGGAGAACAGTATTAAATTCCGATGCACCAGTGCTGGCTTACTGTATCCCTTGGACCTTCACATTGACCATGAGACACAAAAATTGCATCGGGAGCGAATTCAAAACGGACAATGCCGACTTAAGTACAAGGAGAGTGAATCTTCTAAGAGATAGTGGTTTGGGCGGCTCCTGGGAGACCAGTATTATATTCTGATGCATCAGTGAAGGTTTACTGTATGCCTTCGACTTACCCATTGATCATTAAACACAGATATTGCTTCGGGATTCAATTAAAAGGGGACAATGCGGACTTAAGTACAAGAAGAGTGAATCCTCTAAGAGGTTGTGCTTTGAGCGGCTCGTGGGAGACCAGGATTAGATTCCGATGCACCATCGCAGGTTTACTGTATCAGTAGGACCTTCACATTGACCATGAAACACAGAAATTGCATTGGGATTGAATAAAAAAGGGGCAATGCCGACTCAAATACAGGAAGAGTGAATCTTCTAAGAATATGAGGTTAGAGCGGCTCCTGGGAGGCCTGTAATAGATTCCGATCCACCAGTGCAGGTTTACTATATCCCTTGGACCTTCCCATTGACCATGAAACACAGAAATCGCATTGGGATTGAATACAAAGGTGACAATGCCGACTTAAGTACAAGAGAAATGAATCTTCTAAGAGGTCGTGTTTTGAGCGGCTCCTGGGAGACCAGTATTAGACTTCGATACACCAGCGCAGATTTACTGTATCCCTTGGACCTTCACATTGACCATGAAACACAAATATTGCATCGAGATTGAATACACAAGGGACAATGCCTACTTCAGTACAAGAAGAGTGAATCCTCTAAGAGTTTGTGCCTTAAGCGAATCCTGGGAGACCAGTATTAGATTCCGATGCACCTGTGCTGGCTTACGGTATCCCTTGGACCTTCACATTGACCATGAAACACAGAAATAGCATCGGAATTGAATACGATAGGGACAATGCCAACATAAGTACTAGAAGAGTGAATCTTCTAAGAGTTTGTGAATTGAGCGGCTCCTGGGAGACCAGTATTAGATTCCAATGCACCAGTGCAGCTTTACTGTATCCCCTGGACCTTCACATTGACCATGAAACACAGAAATCGGAACGGGATAGAAAACAAAAGGCACAATGCCGTTTTAAGTAGAAGAAGTGTTAATCTTCTAAGAGTTCGTGCTTTGAGTGGCTCCTGGGAGACAAATATTAAATTCCGATATACCAGTGCCGGTTCACTGTATCCCTTGGACCTTCAAATTCACCATTAAACATAGAAATTGCATCGGCATTGAATGGAAAAAGGGACAATAACGACTTAAGTACAAGAAGAGTGAATCTTCTAAGAGGTTGTGCTTTGAGCGGCTCCTGGGAGACCAGTATTAGATTCCGATGCACCAGTGCAGGTTTATTGTATCAGTAGGACCTTCACATTGACCATGAAACACAGAAATTGCATTGGGATTGAATAAAAAAGGGGCAATGCCGACTCAAATACAGGAAGAGTGAATCTTCTAAGAATATGAGGTTAGAGCGGCTCCTGGGAGGCCTGTATTAGATTCCGATCCACCAGTGCAGGTTTACTATATCCCTTGGACCTTCCCATTGACCATGAAACACAGAAATCGCATTGGGATTGAATACAAAGGTGACAATGCCGACTTAAGTACAAGAGAAATGAATCTTCTAAGAGGTCGTGTTTGAGCGGCTCCTGGGAGACCAGTATTAGACTCCGATACACCAGTGCAGATTTACTGTATCCTTGGACCTTCACATTGACCATGAAACACAGAAATTGCATCGGCATTGAATGCAAAAGCTACAATGCCGACTTAAGTACAAGAAGATTGAAACTTCTAAGAGTTTGTGGTTTAAGCGGCTCCTGGGAGACCAGTATTAGATTCCGATGCACCAGTGCAGGTGTACTGTATCCCTAGGACCTTCACATTGACCATGAAACACAGAAATTGCTTCGGCATTGAATACAAAAGGGACAATGCCGACTTAAGTACAAGAAGAATGAATCTTCTAAGAGTTTGTGATTTGAGCGGCTCCTGGGAGACCAGTATTAGATTCCGATGCACCAATGGAGGTTTACTGTATCCCTTGGACCTTCACATTGACCGTGAAACACAGAAATTGCATCGGCATTGAATACAAAAGGGACAATGCGGACATAAGTATAAGAAGAGTGTATCGTCTAAGAGTTTGTGGATTGAGCGGCTACTCGGAGACCAGTATTAGCTTCCGATGCACCAGTGCAGGTTTCCTGTATGCCTTGGACTTTCACATTGACGTTGAAACACAGATATCGCAACGGGATAGAATACAAAAGGCACAATGCCGACTTAAGTACAAGAGAAATGAATCTTCTAAGAGTTCGTCCATTGAGCGGCTCCTGGAAGACCAATATTAGATTCCGATGCACCAGTGCAGGATTACTGTATCCCTTGGATCTTCACATTCACCATGAAACACAGAAATTGCATTGGCATTGAATGCAAAAATGACAATGCCGACTTCAGTACAAGAAGAGTGAAACTTCTAAGTGATAGTGGTTTGAGCGGCTCCTGGGAGACCAATATTAGATTCCGATGCGCCAGTGCAGGTTTACTGTATCCCTTGGACCTTCTCATTGACCATGAAACACAAATATTGCATCGAGATTGAATACAAAAGGGACAATGCCGACTTCAGTACAACAAGAGTGAATCTTCTAAGAGTTTGTGCCTTATGCGAATACTGGGAGACCAGTATTAGATTCCGATGCACCTGTGCTGGCTTACTGTATCCCTTGGACCTTCACATTGACCATGAAACACAGAAATTGCATCGGGATTGAATACAATAGGGACAATGCCAACATAAGTACTAGAAGAGTGAATCTTCAAAGAGTTTGTGAATTCAGCGGCTCCTAGGAGACCAGTATCAGATTCCGATGCACCAGTGCAGCTTTACTGTATCTATTGGTCCTTCACATTGACCATGAAACACAGAAATCGGAACGGGATAGAAAACAAAAGGCACAATGCCGTTTTATGTACAAGAAGTGTTAATCTTCTAAGAGTTCGTGCTTTTAGTGGCTCCTGGGAGACAAGTATTAAATTCCGATATACCAGTGCCGGTTCACTGTATCCCTTGGACCTTCAAATTCACCGTTAAACATAGAAATTGCATCGGCATTGAATGGAGAAAGGGACAATAACGACTTAAGTACAAGAAGAGTGAATCTTCTAAGAGGTTGTGCTTTGAGCGGGTCCTGGGAGAGCAGTATTAGATTCCGATGCACCAGTGCAGGTTTATTGTATCAGTAGGACCTTCACATTGACCATGAAACACAGAAATTGCATTGGGATTGAATAAAAAAGGGGCAATGCCGACTTAAATACAGGAAGAGTGAATCTTCTAAGATTTTGTTGTTAGAGCGGCTCCTGGGAGGCCAATATTAGATTCTGATACACCAGTGCAAGTTTACTATATCCCTTGGACCTTCCCATTGACCATGAAACACAGAAATCGCCTTGGGATTGAATACAAAAGTGACAATGCCGACTTAAGTAGAAGAAGAGTGAATCTTGTAAGAATTTGTGGTTTGAGCGGCGACTGGAAGACCAGTATTAGATTTCGATGCACCAGTGCAGGTTTACTGTATCCATTCGACCTTCACATTGATCATGAAACACAGATATCACAAATGGATAGAATACAAAAGGCACAATGCCGACGTAAGTACAACAAGAGTAAATCTTCTAAGAGATCGTGCTTTGTGCGGCTCCTGTGAGACCAGTATTAGATTCCGATGCGCCAGTGCAGGTCCACTGCATCCCTTGGACCTTCACATTGTCCTTGAAACACAGAAATTGCATCAGGATTGAATGGAAAATGGACAATGCCGACTTAAGTACGAGAAGAGTAAATCTTCTAAGAGTTTGTGGTTTGAGCGGCTCCTGGGTGACCAGTATTAGATTCCGGTGCACAGTTCAGGTTTACTGTATCCCTTGGACCTTCACATTGACCATAAAACACAGAAATTGCATCGGGATTGAATACAAACGTACTATGCTGACTTAAGTACAGGAGGAGTGAATCCTCTAAGGGTTTGTGGTTTGAGCGGCTCCTGGGAGACCTGTATTAGATTCCGATGCTCCAGTGCAGGTTTACTGTACCCCTTGGACCTTCTCATTTATCATGAATCACAAAATTTGCATTGGGATTGAATACCAAAGGGACAATGCCGACTTAAGTACAAGAAGAGTGAATCTCCTATAAGTTTGTGGTTTGAGCGGTTCCTAGGAGACCAGTACTAGATTCCGATGCACCAGTTCAGGTTTACTGTATCCCTTGGAGCTTCACATTCACCATGAAACACAGAAATCACATTGGGATAGAAATCAAAATTGACAATGCCGACTTAAGTACAAGAAGAGTGAATCTTAAAAGAAATTGTGATTAGAGTGGCTCCTGGGAGACCAGTATTGGATTTCGATGCACCAGTGGAGGTTTACTGTATCAATTGGTCCCTTACATTGATCATGAAACAGAGAAATCGCATCGGGATTGAATACAAAATGCACAATGACGACTTAAGTACAAGAAGAGTGTACCTTCTGAGAGTTTGTGGTTTGAGCGGCTCCTGGGAGACCAGTATTAGATTCCGATGCACCAGTGCAGGTTTACTGTATCCCTTGGACTTTCACATTGACCATGAAACATAGAAATTGGTACGGGATTGAATACAAAAGGCAGAATGCCGACTTAAGTACAAGAAGAGTGAATCTTCTAAGAGTTTGTGGTTTGAGCGGCTCCTGGTACACTAGTTTCAGATTCCGATGCACCACCAGGTTTACTGTATCCCTTGGACCTACACATTGACCATGAAACACAGAGATTGCATCGGGATTGAATACAAAAAGGACAATGCCGATTTAAGTACGAGAAGAATTAATCTTCTTAGTGCTTGAGGTTTGAGCGGCAACTGGGAGGCCAGTATTAGATTCCGATGCACCAGTGCAGGTTTACTGTATCCCTTGGACCTTCACATTGACCAAGAAACACAGAAATCACAATGGGATAGAATTCAAAATTCACAATGCCGACTTAAGTACAAGAAGAGAGAATCTTATAAGTAATTATGATTTGAGCGGCTCCTGGGAGACCAGTATTGGATTCCGATGTACCAGCGCAGGTTTTCTGTATCCCTTGGACCTTCACATTGACCATGAAACACAGATATTGCATCGGGATTGAATACAAAAGTTACTATGCCGACTTAAGTACAAGAAGAGTGAATCTTCTAAGGGTTTGTGGTTTGAGCGGCTCCTGGGAGACCAGTAATAGATTCTGATGCACCAGTCTAGGTTTACTGTATCCCTTGGACCTTCACATTGACCATGAATCACAGAAAATGCATGGGGATTGAATAAAAAGGGACAATGCCGACTTAAGTACAAGAAGAGTGAATCTTCTACGAGTTTGTGATTTGAGCGGCTCCTGGGAGACCAGTATTAGATTCCGATTCACCAGTGCAGGTTTACTGTATCCCTTGGACCTTCACATTGACCATGAGACACAGAAATCGCATTGGGATTGCATACAAAAGGGACAATGCCGAATTAAGGACAACAAGATAGAATCTTCTAAGAATTTGGGGTTCGAGCGGCTCCTGGGAGACCAGTGATATATTCCGTAGCACCAGTGCAGGTTTACTGTATCCCTTGGACTTTGACATTGACCATGAAACACAGAAATTGTATCGGGATTGGATACAAAATGCACAATGCCGACTTAGGTACAAGAAGAGTGAATCTTCTAATAGTTTGTGGTTTGAGCGGCTCCTGGTACACTAGTTTCAGTTTCCGATGCACCACCAGGTTTACTGTATCCCTTGGAACTACACATTGACCATGAAACACAGAGATTGCATCGGGATTGAATACAAAAAGGACAATGCCGATTTAAGTACAAGATGAATTAATCTTCTTAGAGTTTGAGGTTTGAGCGGCAACTGGGAGGTCAGTATTAGATTCCGATGCACCAGTGGAGGTTTACTGTATCCCTTGGACCTTCACATTGACCATGAAACACAGAAATCACAATGGGATAGAATTCAAAATTCACAATGCCGACTTAAGTACAAGAAGAGTGAATCTTATAAGAAATTATGATTTGAGCGGCTCCTGGGAGACCAGTATTGGATTCCGATGCACCAGCGCAGGTTTTCTGTATCCCTTGGACCTTCACATTGACCATGAAACACAGAAATTGCATCGGGATAGATTACAAAAGTTACTATGCCGACTTAAGTACAAGAAGAGTGAATCTTCTAAGGGTTTGTGGTTTGAGCGGCTCCTGGGAGACCAGTATTAGATTCCGATGCACCAGTGCAGGTTTACTGTATCCCGTGGACCTTCACATTGACCATGAAACACAGAAATCGCAACGGGATAGAATACAAAAGGCTTAATGTCGACTGTAGTACAAGAAGAGTGAATCTTCTAAGAGGTTGTGGCTTGAGCGGCTCCTGGGAGACCATTATTGTATTCCGATTCACCAGTGCAGGTTTACTGTATCAATTGGTCCTTCACATTGATCATGAAACAGAGAAATTGCATCGGGATTGAATACAAACGGACTATGCTGACTTAAGTGCAAGAAGAGTGAATCCTCTAAGGGTTTGTGGTTTGAGCGTCTCCTGGGAGACCTGTATTAGATTCCGATGCACCAGTGCAGGTTTACTGTATCCCTTGGACCTTCACATTGACCATGAAACACAGAAATTGCATCGGGATTGAATTCAACAGGCACGAAGCCGACTTAAGTACAAGAAGAGTGAATCTCCTAAGAGTTTGTGGTTTGAGCGGTTCCTTGGAGACCAGTACTAGATTCCGATGCACCAATGCCGGTTTACTGTATCCCTTGGACCTTCACATTCACCATGAAAAACAGAAATCACAATGGGATAGAATTCAAAATTGACAATGCCGACTTAAGTACAAGAAGAGTGAAACATTTGAGAGTTTGTGGCTTGAGCGGCGCCTGGGAGAACAGTTTTAGATTCCGATGCACCAGTGCAGATTTACTGTATCCCTTGCACCTTCACATTGACCATGAAACACAGAAACTGCGTCGGGTTTGAATATAAAAGGGACAATGCCGACTTAAGTACAAGAACAGTCAAGCTTCTAAGAGTTTTTGGTTTGAGCGGCTCCTGGGAGACCAGTACAAGGTTCAGATGCACCAGTGCAGGTTTACTGTATCCCTTGGACCTTCGCATTCACCATGAAACACGAAATTTGCATTAGGATTGAATACCAAAAGGACAATGCCGACTTAAGCACAAGAAGAGAGAAACTTCTAAGAGTTTGTGGTTTGAGCGGCTCCTGGTAGACTAGTATGAGATTCCGATGCACCACCAGGTTTACTGTATCCCTTGGACCTACACATTGACCATGGAACACAGAGATTACATCGGGATTGAATACAAAAAGGTCAATGCCGACTTAAGTACAAGAAGAATTAATTTTCTTAGAGTTTGAGGTTTGTGTGGCAACTGGGAGGCCAGTATTAGATTCCGATGCACCAGTGCAGGTTTACTGTATCCCTTGGACCTTCACATTGACCATGAAACACAGAAATCACAATGGGATAGAATTCAAAATTCACAATGTCGACTTAAGTACAAGAAGAGTGAATCTTATAAGAAATTATGATTTGAGCGGCTCCTGGGAGACCAGTATTGGATTCCGATGCACCAGCGCTGGTTTTCTGTATCCCTTGGACCTTCACATTGACCATGAAGCACAGAAATTGCATCGGGATTGAATACAAAAGTTACTATGCCGTCTTAAGTACACGAAGAGTGAATCTTCTAAGGGTTTGTGGTTTGAGCGGCTCCTGGGAGACCAGTATTAGATTCTGATGCACCAGTGTAGGTTTACTGTATCCCTTGGACCTTCACATTGACCATGAAACACAGAAATTGCATCGGGATTGAATACAAAAGGGACAATGCTGACTTAAGTACAAGAAGAATGAATCTTCTAAGAGTTTTTGATTTGAGCGGCTCCTGGGAGACCAGTATTAGATTCCGATTCACCAGTACACGTTTACAGTATCCCATGGACCTTCACATTGACCATGAAAGACAGATATCGCATCGGGATTGAATACAAAATTCACAATGCCGGCTCTGTCATGGCGGCTGCAGTGTAACACGTGTTAAGTTTGGCTCGCGAAATTTAGTTGAATTCGAAGGTGTTCTCGCAGGTGGTGTTGTCTAGTAGAAGTGGTAATCGTGAAAACGACAGTGTTCTGTGCAGTAGTGCTATTATTTTTCTGTGCTCCGCCAATATCTTCGAGAAACTGGTAAAGAGAAGAGTGAACAGCAGCGCGTCCAGCAGCGGGGAAGCAGCAGGTGCGGCGGGCCCGCTCTTGGCGGAAGGTGCGGCCGCGGCTCCCGGTATAGCGGAGCTGGTCCGTTCTGAGGTAAACGCTGCGCTTCGCGATAAAAACAATCTCGATCAGATAGCAGGCACTATATCAGATACTGTAACGGCAGCAGTATTGGCCAAAGTGGGTGGTAAACTGTTAAGGCCAATACTGCCGAAATTACAGCACTAAAAAAGTCTGTGTCTGAATACGAGAAAAAGGCACGAGAGTTGGAAGTGAAACTATCTGCCGCAACTGACGAACCAAAGGCGAAATAGTCTACGACTGTTTGGAGTATTAGAAAATAAGGGTGAAGACACGGACAACCTGCTTATACAGGTTGCGCGTGAAAAATTAGGCGTTGAAATGACCAAGGCAGACATTGACAGGAGCCATCGGGTGGGGCGAAAACTACCAGGTGCCACCAAACCTCGTCCAATAATAATTAAATTTGTCTCGTACCGAAAAAGGGCAGAGATCTTTACCCAGAAGAAGAAGTTAGCAAGGACAGGGCTTACAATAAGGGAAGATCTGACACACGAACGGCTAAAAATTTTAAACAGTGCCATATCCCATTTCGGTCTTCAGAATATGTGGACTCAGGATGGCAGAGTAATCATTAAGAAAGAAGACAGTCACAAACATGACAGAACTGAACAGTATTAAGTGAAGCTACTCGAGCCAAAAGTGCAAACTTAACACCATTTGCAATTGTAACAGCCCCAATACTCAGATATAGTCTTGTAATTTTATTAATTTTTTAATTATACCCATATTTGTACCTTCAACTAATTGTTTTTGTAACTGTATTAACTTTTCACTATTTTTTTGTGTCTGTAGCTCTAACCATTACTTAATTTTAGTTACTGCTAATACTTTTTTCATTTTCTCAGTTTATTCTCTTCCGTTCTGAAATAGTTCTATTGCAATTATTAGTCTCTCCTTTAGTTCATTAATCACCCATCTCTTCGGTTTAAATTGTTCATAACAAAAATCACCATCAGTATCACTTTAGCAAATTTCAATCTAATTGTAGCTTCCTACGATAATCACTACCAGTATCACTTTAGTAAATTTCAATTTAATTCTAGCTTCCTATGATAATCTATTAATTATTAAGCTTACTTCTCTCTGCTGGCAGCGTCGGCCTCTTAAATCACTCCCTTTTCCCTTATTTCCACCCTAAGCTGTTTCAAATACGCTAATTACATTTCTCCTCTTACGACACAGGATACACAGTGACACACAGCCGTCACTATTGTGGTCATATTCTCCTTGCACCGAATACCACTAATCCATTTTCTATACTCCCGCCACCTCAGGAAATCTTTAGCAGTCACCTTTCTTTCGGCACTCGCGGTGTCACAAACAGGGCGTGCAAAATCTCGGACACCCCTGTGTTATGTCACTTGGCGGAAGCAGCGGCCAGTGCCCCTCACGGCAGGTAGTGTCTAACAAAGGGACAAACCAGTCTGCCACCCTACTCCAGGCTGCTCAGCGGAACGCGTCAGAGCTTTTAGCAGCTCACTGCAACATCCAGTCTTTACCTGCGCATTACGAAGAACTTAGCCTCCTCTTCAACCAACTAAACTACCACGTAATCCTCTTATCCGAAACGTGGTTGAAACCACACATATCCTCTGCATCTTTTCATCTCCCAGGGTACACATTTCTTAGGGCAGACAGATCAAAAAAGCGAGGTGGCGGGGTCGGCGCGTATATACGAGCAGATCTCAAAGCGAAAGTCTTATGTACGTCAAATCCTGCTGAAGAAAAAGAGGCTGAATTCATGTTCATTGAAATAAATATACAAAGTCGGAAATTCTTGACTGGCGTCGTGTATAAGCCGCCAAAAATAAGCTCAATGAGTTCCTTCCAGTCGGAATTACATTCACTTCAGTGTCAATACGAACATGTCATCGTAATGGGTGACTTGAACATAGACTTGCTAAGAGACACTCCCTCCGCAATAAACCTAAGAAGACTGTTTAGTTGCAATAGCATGAACATTCTTCCATTACAACCTACACACCATACGGCGCACAGTCATACTCTTATAGACGTAATCGCAACGAAACAGACTGACAAAGTAAGAGATGTTGGTCAAACATCGGCCCCTGGCCTCTCAGCACATGATGTAATATTCCTGGCCTACTCTGTGCAGCACCCCAAGGATCAAATCGCGTTACATAACTTGTAGGAACATGAAACGTATTGACCTTGACGCTCTAACAGCCGATTGCTCAGAAATCTCATGGCATCAAATAATCAGAAAACACACAATCGACGGCAAAATTAATGAACTTGGTGATAAACTCACTGCCCTCTATCACAAACATGCACCTGTGCGCACAATCCGTGTAAGAAAATCTCCTGCTCCATGGCTGACAGCTGAATTACGTCAAATGATGACTAATAGGGATGCTGCCCACAGGCGTTTCAAGGCAGATCCGAAACCCGAGCGTTTCGAAGAATATAGAAAGCTACGGAACAGAGTGAAACAACGCATTCGCAATGCTAAAATCAGGCACGCTCGCTCCCTTGTATGCAGCGATCTGACGCCCACGACTCTATGGAAGAATCTCCGTAGCTTGGGGGTCGGAAAGGCAAGATCGGAAACTACTTTTCATGTGTCAGCTAACGAATTAAATGAATTCTTCTCTGCACCTCTGAATACCAGCACAGCTGATAATTACCGTCCACAAGAATCCCCAAACAGGATAACTAACAACGATACCTTCCATCTAAAACATGTAACAACAAATACGGCAAGAAAAGCAATAATGATAATCTCTTCTGATGCAACAGGCAACGACAGTATCGGTATAACCATGATTAAGAATGTTGCCGATATCTTAGTACCTGTCTTAACTGACATATTTAATTTTTCCCACATGAACGGAATATATCCCACTGCATGGAAAAGAAGCCTAATTCGACCCATCCCTAAGATCGAAAACCCGCAACTGCCTAGTGATTAGCATACTGCCTGCTGTTTCCAAAGCACTTGAATATATTGTTCATGACCAAATCACTGAACACTTGCATGAATTCAGCCTATATGACAAATTTCAATCCGGTTTCCGTAAACATCACAGCACAAACACTGCTCTAATTAAAGTAATTGATGACCTGAAATATGCCACCGACAATCGAAAGGCAACAATATTGACGCTACTGGACTTCAGCAAAGCTTTTGACACTGTTAACTTTGACATATTGCTCAGAATAATGCAACAGCTTAATTTCTCTGATAGTGCAATGAGATGGTTTGAAAGCTACTTAAAAGACAGACAGCAATGTGTTGTCTGCGTAAATGAAAAATCTTCCTGGAAACATGTTTCCTCGGGAGTGCCACAAGGATCAGTCTTAGGACCACTTTCGTTTTCTTTATATGTCAACGATATTTCATCGGTTCTGTCCTGCTGTAAATATCATTTCTATGCTGACGACCTCCAGCTCTACCTAAGCGTCAGACCTGAAGAAGTAAACACTGCAATCGCTCAGATGAATGATGATCTGTCTTCAGTAGTGACATGGGCGAAAAACCTGGGGCTTAAACTAAATGCAAAAAAGACGCAAGTAATCTTAATAGCCCATCAGAAATTAATAAGTTCAGTTTTTCGCGAACGGCTACCTCCTATTCTGCTCGACGGTACTCCAATACCATATCAGAAAACAGTGAAGAACTTGGGTGTAACTTTGGATGAGCATCTCAACTGGGCGGAGAATATAGTCGCAGTGTGCCGAAAGACGTCTGCTTGTCTCTATGCTCTCAAAAAGTTTCGGAACATATTTCCGCAGGACTTGAAACGCCAGCTCGTGCAAGCACTCGTTCTACCGAACCTCCACTATTGTGATGTGATTCAACAAGGCATGAGTAGTGAAAACAAAAGACGGCTAGAGCTAACCATGAATCCCTGTGTGCGTTACACCTGCAACATTCGCCAATATGATCATGTTAGTGCTTCATACTCCGAGCTAGGGTGGCTGCGGCCGGACAAATTGCGTGAGTACCACACTCTATGTCAACTCCACCGACTCATCCTCGCGCAAGCACCCCAGTATCTTGCTTCAGAGATTAAAAACCTGTCATGTCATCATAATCGAAACACGAGGTCACTCTTATTTGGTATCCTAACTGTGCCCACTCACAAAACAAAAACTTTTGCAAACTCTTTCTCAGTTGCCGCTGTCCGCCTCTGGAACAAACTGCCCCTTACCTTGCGCAAAATTCGATCTCCTGCTGCTTTTAAGAAAAAGTTGAAGCATTTCCTACTATCATCCTCACAAAGTTCTCCACAAAATTAATGTACAAGGACAATCCCCCATCTGTCAAATAGCAAAGCTAGCGTCTCCTATCTTGCTCCTGAGATGCCTTCCTCTTCATCTATCTCTATTAGCCACGCAATCTTCTTTTCCTTTATATTTCCTTAATTATGTTTCACCATGTCTCTATTCTTCTCCTCCCTTCACCATGAGTCTCCCTCATACTCCCTGCTGCCAGCACTCCTATCTAAAATCTGTCTCTTCAATAATGTCTAATTATAACAGTACTTGTGACCTAAGAATATAAACTCTATATGTATGTATTTTTCCAGGTATACCTTTCAAATTGTTTATTTCACTTTTTGTATTAGATGTAGTTTAACATGATGACTAAAACATATGAATGTAAAATAAGTAGAATGCCTGGTTAGATGTAAGAAAGGGACTAATGGCCCTAATCTTGCCAGGTTAAATAAATAAATAAATAAATAAATAAGTACGAGAAGAGTGAATCTTCTAAGAGCTTGTGCTTTGAGCGGCTCCTGGGAGACCAGTATTAGATTCCGATGCATCAGTGCAGGTTCACTGTATCCCTTGGACCTTCACATTGACCATGAAACACAGAAATCGCATTGGGATTGAATACAAAAGGGACAATGCCGATTTAATGACAACAAGTGTGAATCTTCTAAGAATTTGTGGTTTGAGCGGCTCCTGGGAGACCAGTATTACATTCCGATGCACCAGTGCAGGTTTACTGTATCCCTTGGACCTACACATCGACCATGAAACACAGAAATTGCATCGCGATGTAATACTAGAGGGACAATGCCGACTTAAGTACAGAAGAGTGAATCTTCCCAGAGGTTGTGGTTTGAGCGGCTCCTGGGAGACCAGGATTAGATTCCGATGCACCAGTGCAGGTTTACTGTATCCCTTGGACCTTCACATTGACCATGCAACATAGGAATTGCGACGGGATTGAATACAAAATTCATAATGCCGACATAAGTACAAGAAGAGTGAATCTCCTAAGAGTTTGTGGTTTGAGCGGCTCCTCGGAGACCAGTATTAGATTCCGATGCACCAGTGCTGGTTTACTGTATCCCTTGGACCTTCACATTGACCCTGAAACACAGAAATCGCATTGGGATTGAATACAAAAGGGACAATGCCGACTTAAGAACAAAAAGAGTGAATCTTCTAAGAGTTTGTGCTTTGAGAAGCTCCTGGGAGACCAATATTAGATTCCAACGCTTCACTGCAGGTTTACTGTATCCATTGGACCTTCACACTGACCAGGAAACACAGAAATTGCATCGGGATTGAATACCAAAGGCACCATGCCGACTTAAGTACAAGAATAGTGAATCTCCTAAGAGTTTGTGGTTTGAGCGGTTCCTGGGAGACCAGTACTGGAATCCGTTGCACCAGTGCAGGTTTACTGTATCCATTGGACCTTCATATTGACCATGAAACACAGAAATCGCATTGGGATTGAATACGAAAGGGACAATGCCGATTTAAGGACAACAAGTGTGAATCTTCTAAGAATTTGTGGTTTGAGCGGCTCCTGGGAGACCAGTATTACATTCCGATGCACCAGTGCAGGTTTACTGTATCCCTTGGGCCTTCACATTGACTATGAAACACAGAAATTGGATCGGGATTGAAAACAAAAGGCACATTGCCCACTTAAGTACAAGAAGAGTGATTCTTCTAAGAGTTTGTGGTTTGCGCGGCTCCTGGTAGGCCAGTATCAGATTCCAAAGCACCAGAGCACGTTTACTGTATCCCTTGGACCTACACATCGACCATGAAACACAGAAATTGCATCGGGATGTAATACTAGAGGGACAATGCCGACTTAAGTACAGAAGAGTGAATCTACCAAGAGGTTGTCGTTTGAGCGGCTCCTGGGAGACCAGGATTAGATTCCGATGCACCAGTGCAGGTTTACTGTATCCCTTGGACCTCCACATTGACCATGCAACATAGGAATTGCGACAGGTTTGAATACAAAATTCATAATGCCGACTTAAGTACAAGAAGAGTGAATCTCCTAAGAGTTTGTGTTTTGAGCGGCTCATCGGAGACCAGTATTAGATTCTGATGCACCAGTGCTGGTTTACTGTATCCCTTGGACCTTCACATTGACCCTGAAACACAGAAATCGCATTGGGATTGAATACAAAAGGGACAATGCTGACTTACGTACAAGAAGAGTGAATCTTCTAAGAGTTTGTGGTTTGATCAGCCCCTAGGTGACAAGTATTACATTCCGATGCACCAGTGCAGGTTTACTGTATCCCTTGGACCTTCACATTGACCATGAAACACAGATATCGCATCGGGATTGAATACAAAAGGGACAATGACGACTTAGGTACAAGAAGAGTGAATCTTCTAAGAGTTTGTGGTTTGAGCGGCTCCTGGGAGACCAGTATTGGATTCCGATGCACCAGCGCTGGTTTTCTGTATCCCTTGGACCTTCACATTGACCATGAAGCACAGAAGTTGCATCGGGATTGAATACAAAAGTTACTATGCCGTCTTAAGTACACGAAGAGTGAATCTTCTAAGGGTTTGTGGTTTGAGCGGCTCCTGGGAGACCAGTATTAGATTCTGATGCACCAGTGTAGGTTTACTGTATCCCTTGGACCTTCACATTGACCATGAAACACAGAAATTGCATCGGGATTGAATACAAAAGGGACAATGCTGACTTAAGTACAAGAAGAATGAATCTTCTAAGAGTTTTTGATTTGAGCGGCTCCTGGGAGACCAGTATTAGATTCCGATTCACCAGTACACGTTTACAGTATCCCATGGACCTTCACATTGACCATGAAAGACAGATATCGCATCGGGATTGAATACAAAATTCACAATGCCGGCTCTGTCATGGCGGCTGCAGTGTAACACGTGTTAAGTTTGGCTCGCGAAATTTAGTTGAATTCGAAGGTGTTCTCGCAGGTGGTGTTGTCTAGTAGAAGTGGTAATCGTGAAAACGACAGTGTTCTGTGCAGTAGTGCTATTATTTTTCTGTGCTCCGCCAATATCTTCGAGAAACTGGTAAAGAGAAGAGTGAACAGCAGCGCGTCCAGCAGCGGGGAAGCAGCAGGTGCGGCGGGCCCGCTCTTGGCGGAAGGTGCGGCCGCGGCTCCCGGTATAGCGGAGCTGGTCCGTTCTGAGGTAAACGCTGCGCTTCGCGATAAAAACAATCTCGATCAGATAGCAGGCACTATATCAGATACTGTAACGGCAGCAGTATTGGCCAAAGTGGGTGGTAAACTGTTAAGGCCAATACTGCCGAAATTACAGCACTAAAAAAGTCTGTGTCTGAATACGAGAAAAAGGCACGAGAGTTGGAAGTGAAACTATCTGCCGCAACTGACGAACCAAAGGCGAAATAGTCTACGACTGTTTGGAGTATTAGAAAATAAGGGTGAAGACACGGACAACCTGCTTATACAGGTTGCGCGTGAAAAATTAGGCGTTGAAATGACCAAGGCAGACATTGACAGGAGCCATCGGGTGGGGCGAAAACTACCAGGTGCCACCAAACCTCGTCCAATAATAATTAAATTTGTCTCGTACCGAAAAAGGGCAGAGATCTTTACCCAGAAGAAGAAGTTAGCAAGGACAGGGCTTACAATAAGGGAAGATCTGACACACGAACGGCTAAAAATTTTAAACAGTGCCATATCCCATTTCGGTCTTCAGAATATGTGGACTCAGGATGGCAGAGTAATCATTAAGAAAGAAGACAGTCACAAACATGACAGAACTGAACAGTATTAAGTGAAGCTACTCGAGCCAAAAGTGCAAACTTAACACCATTTGCAATTGTAACAGCCCCAATACTCAGATATAGTCTTGTAATTTTATTAATTTTTTAATTATACCCATATTTGTACCTTCAACTAATTGTTTTTGTAACTGTATTAACTTTTCACTATTTTTTTGTGTCTGTAGCTCTAACCATTACTTAATTTTAGTTACTGCTAATACTTTTTTCATTTTCTCAGTTTATTCTCTTCCGTTCTGAAATAGTTCTATTGCAATTATTAGTCTCTCCTTTAGTTCATTAATCACCCATCTCTTCGGTTTAAATTGTTCATAACAAAAATCACCATCAGTATCACTTTAGCAAATTTCAATCTAATTGTAGCTTCCTACGATAATCACTACCAGTATCACTTTAGTAAATTTCAATTTAATTCTAGCTTCCTATGATAATCTATTAATTATTAAGCTTACTTCTCTCTGCTGGCAGCGTCGGCCTCTTAAATCACTCCCTTTTCCCTTATTTCCACCCTAAGCTGTTTCAAATACGCTAATTACATTTCTCCTCTTACGACACAGGATACACAGTGACACACAGCCGTCACTATTGTGGTCATATTCTCCTTGCACCGAATACCACTAATCCATTTTCTATACTCCCGCCACCTCAGGAAATCTTTAGCAGTCACCTTTCTTTCGGCACTCGCGGTGTCACAAACAGGGCGTGCAAAATCTCGGACACCCCTGTGTTATGTCACTTGGCGGAAGCAGCGGCCAGTGCCCCTCACGGCAGGTAGTGTCTAACAAAGGGACAAACCAGTCTGCCACCCTACTCCAGGCTGCTCAGCGGAACGCGTCAGAGCTTTTAGCAGCTCACTGCAACATCCAGTCTTTACCTGCGCATTACGAAGAACTTAGCCTCCTCTTCAACCAACTAAACTACCACGTAATCCTCTTATCCGAAACGTGGTTGAAACCACACATATCCTCTGCATCTTTTCATCTCCCAGGGTACACATTTCTTAGGGCAGACAGATCAAAAAAGCGAGGTGGCGGGGTCGGCGCGTATATACGAGCAGATCTCAAAGCGAAAGTCTTATGTACGTCAAATCCTGCTGAAGAAAAAGAGGCTGAATTCATGTTCATTGAAATAAATATACAAAGTCGGAAATTCTTGACTGGCGTCGTGTATAAGCCGCCAAAAATAAGCTCAATGAGTTCCTTCCAGTCGGAATTACATTCACTTCAGTGTCAATACGAACATGTCATCGTAATGGGTGACTTGAACATAGACTTGCTAAGAGACACTCCCTCCGCAATAAACCTAAGAAGACTGTTTAGTTGCAATAGCATGAACATTCTTCCATTACAACCTACACACCATACGGCGCACAGTCATACTCTTATAGACGTAATCGCAACGAAACAGACTGACAAAGTAAGAGATGTTGGTCAAACATCGGCCCCTGGCCTCTCAGCACATGATGTAATATTCCTGGCCTACTCTGTGCAGCACCCCAAGGATCAAATCGCGTTACATAACTTGTAGGAACATGAAACGTATTGACCTTGACGCTCTAACAGCCGATTGCTCAGAAATCTCATGGCATCAAATAATCAGAAAACACACAATCGACGGCAAAATTAATGAACTTGGTGATAAACTCACTGCCCTCTATCACAAACATGCACCTGTGCGCACAATCCGTGTAAGAAAATCTCCTGCTCCATGGCTGACAGCTGAATTACGTCAAATGATGACTAATAGGGATGCTGCCCACAGGCGTTTCAAGGCAGATCCGAAACCCGAGCGTTTCGAAGAATATAGAAAGCTACGGAACAGAGTGAAACAACGCATTCGCAATGCTAAAATCAGGCACGCTCGCTCCCTTGTATGCAGCGATCTGACGCCCACGACTCTATGGAAGAATCTCCGTAGCTTGGGGGTCGGAAAGGCAAGATCGGAAACTACTTTTCATGTGTCAGCTAACGAATTAAATGAATTCTTCTCTGCACCTCTGAATACCAGCACAGCTGATAATTACCGTCCACAAGAATCCCCAAACAGGATAACTAACAACGATACCTTCCATCTAAAACATGTAACAACAAATACGGCAAGAAAAGCAATAATGATAATCTCTTCTGATGCAACAGGCAACGACAGTATCGGTATAACCATGATTAAGAATGTTGCCGATATCTTAGTACCTGTCTTAACTGACATATTTAATTTTTCCCACATGAACGGAATATATCCCACTGCATGGAAAAGAAGCCTAATTCGACCCATCCCTAAGATCGAAAACCCGCAACTGCCTAGTGATTAGCATACTGCCTGCTGTTTCCAAAGCACTTGAATATATTGTTCATGACCAAATCACTGAACACTTGCATGAATTCAGCCTATATGACAAATTTCAATCCGGTTTCCGTAAACATCACAGCACAAACACTGCTCTAATTAAAGTAATTGATGACCTGAAATATGCCACCGACAATCGAAAGGCAACAATATTGACGCTACTGGACTTCAGCAAAGCTTTTGACACTGTTAACTTTGACATATTGCTCAGAATAATGCAACAGCTTAATTTCTCTGATAGTGCAATGAGATGGTTTGAAAGCTACTTAAAAGACAGACAGCAATGTGTTGTCTGCGTAAATGAAAAATCTTCCTGGAAACATGTTTCCTCGGGAGTGCCACAAGGATCAGTCTTAGGACCACTTTCGTTTTCTTTATATGTCAACGATATTTCATCGGTTCTGTCCTGCTGTAAATATCATTTCTATGCTGACGACCTCCAGCTCTACCTAAGCGTCAGACCTGAAGAAGTAAACACTGCAATCGCTCAGATGAATGATGATCTGTCTTCAGTAGTGACATGGGCGAAAAACCTGGGGCTTAAACTAAATGCAAAAAAGACGCAAGTAATCTTAATAGCCCATCAGAAATTAATAAGTTCAGTTTTTCGCGAACGGCTACCTCCTATTCTGCTCGACGGTACTCCAATACCATATCAGAAAACAGTGAAGAACTTGGGTGTAACTTTGGATGAGCATCTCAACTGGGCGGAGAATATAGTCGCAGTGTGCCGAAAGACGTCTGCTTGTCTCTATGCTCTCAAAAAGTTTCGGAACATATTTCCGCAGGACTTGAAACGCCAGCTCGTGCAAGCACTCGTTCTACCGAACCTCCACTATTGTGATGTGATTCAACAAGGCATGAGTAGTGAAAACAAAAGACGGCTAGAGCTAACCATGAATCCCTGTGTGCGTTACACCTGCAACATTCGCCAATATGATCATGTTAGTGCTTCATACTCCGAGCTAGGGTGGCTGCGGCCGGACAAATTGCGTGAGTACCACACTCTATGTCAACTCCACCGACTCATCCTCGCGCAAGCACCCCAGTACCTTGCTTCAGAGATTAAAAACCTGTCATGTCATCATAATCGAAACACGAGGTCACTCTTATTTGGTATCCTAACTGTGCCCACTCACAAAACAAAAACTTTTGCAAACTCTTTCTCAGTTGCCGCTGTCCGCCTCTGGAACAAACTGCCCCTTACCTTGCGCAAAATTCGATCTCCTGCTGCTTTTAAGAAAAAGTTGAAGCATTTCCTACTATCATCCTCACAAAGTTCTCCACAAAATTAATGTACAAGGACAATCCCCCATCTGTCAAATAGCAAAGCTAGCGTCTCCTATCTTGCTCCTGAGATGCCTTCCTCTTCATCTATCTCTATTAGCCACGCAATCTTCTTTTCCTTTATATTTCCTTAATTATGTTTCACCATGTCTCTATTCTTCTCCTCCCTTCACCATGAGTCTCCCTCATACTCCCTGCTGCCAGCACTCCTATCTAAAATCTGTCTCTTCAATAATGTCTAATTATAACAGTACTTGTGACCTAAGAATATAAACTCTATATGTATGTATTTTTCCAGGTATACCTTTCAAATTGTTTATTTCACTTTTTGTATTAGATGTAGTTTAACATGATGACTAAAACATATGAATGTAAAATAAGTAGAATGCCTGGTTAGATGTAAGAAAGGGACTAATGGCCCTAATCTTGCCAGGTTAAATAAATAAATAAATAAATAAATAAGTACGAGAAGAGTGAATCTTCTAAGAGCTTGTGCTTTGAGCGGCTCCTGGGAGACCAGTATTAGATTCCGATGCATCAGTGCAGGTTCACTGTATCCCTTGGACCTTCACATTGACCATGAAACACAGAAATCGCATTGGGATTGAATACAAAAGGGACAATGCCGATTTAATGACAACAAGTGTGAATCTTCTAAGAATTTGTGGTTTGAGCGGCTCCTGGGAGACCAGTATTACATTCCGATGCACCAGTGCAGGTTTACTGTATCCCTTGGACCTACACATCGACCATGAAACACAGAAATTGCATCGCGATGTAATACTAGAGGGACAATGCCGATTTAAGTACAGAAGAGTGAATCTTCCCAGAGGTTGTGGTTTGAGCGGCTCCTGGGAGACCAGGATTAGATTCCGATGCACCAGTGCAGGTTTACTGTATCCCTTGGACCTTCACATTGACCATGCAACATAGGAATTGCGACGGGATTGAATACAAAATTCATAATGCCGACATAAGTACAAGAAGAGTGAATCTCCTAAGAGTTTGTGGTTTGAGCGGCTCCTCGGAGACCAGTATTAGATTCCGATGCACCAGTGCTGGTTTACTGTATCCCTTGGACCTTCACATTGACCCTGAAACACAGAAATCGCATTGGGATTGAATACAAAAGGGACAATGCCGACTTAAGAACAAAAAGAGTGAATCTTCTAAGAGTTTGTGCTTTGAGAAGCTCCTGGGAGACCAATATTAGATTCCAACGCTTCACTGCAGGTTTACTGTATCCATTGGACCTTCACACTGACCAGGAAACACAGAAATTGCATCGGGATTGAATACCAAAGGCACCATGCCGACTTAAGTACAAGAATAGTGAATCTCCTAAGAGTTTGTGGTTTGAGCGGTTCCTGGGAGACCAGTACTGGAATCCGTTGCACCAGTGCAGGTTTACTGTATCCATTGGACCTTCATATTGACCATGAAACACAGAAATCGCATTGGGATTGAATACGAAAGGGACAATGCCGATTTAAGGACAACAAGTGTGAATCTTCTAAGAATTTGTGGTTTGAGCGGCTCCTGGGAGACCAGTATTACATTCCGATGCACCAGTGCAGGTTTACTGTATCCCTTGGGCCTTCACATTGACTATGAAACACAGAAATTGGATCGGGATTGAAAACAAAAGGCACATTGCCCACTTAAGTACAAGAAGAGTGATTCTTCTAAGAGTTTGTGGTTTGCGCGGCTCCTGGTAGGCCAGTATCAGATTCCAAAGCACCAGAGCACGTTTACTGTATCCCTTGGACCTACACATCGACCATGAAACACAGAAATTGCATCGGGATGTAATACTAGAGGGACAATGCCGACTTAAGTACAGAAGAGTGAATCTACCAAGAGGTTGTCGTTTGAGCGGCTCCTGGGAGACCAGGATTAGATTCCGATGCACCAGTGCAGGTTTACTGTATCCCTTGGACCTCCACATTGACCATGCAACATAGGAATTGCGACGGGTTTGAATACAAAATTCATAATGCCGACTTAAGTACAAGAAGAGTGAATCTCCTAAGAGTTTGTGTTTTGAGCGGCTCATCGGAGACCAGTATTAGATTCTGATGCACCAGTGCTGGTTTACTGTATCCCTTGGACCTTCACATTGACCCTGAAACACAGAAATCGCATTGGGATTGAATACAAAAGGGACAATGCTGACTTACGTACAAGAAGAGTGAATCTTCTAAGAGTTTGTGGTTTGATCAGCCCCTAGGTGACAAGTATTACATTCCGATGCACCAGTGCAGGTTTACTGTATCCCTTGGACCTTCACATTGACCATGAAACACAGATATCGCATCGGGATTGAATACAAAAGGGACAATGACGACTTAGGTACAAGAAGAGTGAATCTTCTAAGAGTTTGTGGTTTGAGCGGCTCCTGGGAGACCAGTATTAGATTCCGAAGCACCAGTGCAGGTTTACTGTATCCCTTGGACCCTCACATTGACCATGAAACACAGAAATTGGATCGGGATTGAATACAAAAGTGACAATGCCGAAGTGAGTACAAGAAGAGAGAATCTTCTAAGAGTTTGTGATTTGAGCGGCTCCTGGGAGACCAGTATTAGATACCGATGCACCAGTGCAAATTTACTGTATCCCTTGGACCTTCACATTGACCATGAAACACAGAATTCGCATTGGGATTGAATACATAGTGACAATGCCGACTTAAGAACGAGAAGAGTGAATCTTCTAAGAGTTTGTGCTATGAGCGTCTCCTGGGAGACCAGTATTAGATTCCAACGCTTCACCGCAGGTTTACTGTATCCCTTGGACCTTCACACTGACCATGAAACACAGAAATTGCATCGGGATTGAATACAAAAGGCACAATGCCGACTTAAGTACAAGAAGAGTGAATCTAGTAAGAGTTTGTGGTTTGAGCGGTTCCTGGGAGACCAGTACAAAATTACGATGCACAAGTGCAGGTTTACTATATCCCTTGGACCTTCACATTGACCATGAAACACCGAAATTACATCGGGATTGAATACAAAATTACTACGACGACTTAAGTACAAGAAGAGTGAATCTTCTACGAGTTTGTGATTTGAGCGGCTCCTGGGAGACCAGTATAAGATTCCGATTCACCAGTGCAGGTTTACTGTATCCCTTGGACCTTCACATTGACCATGAAAGACAGATATCGCATCGGGATTGAATACAAAGTCACAATGCCGACTTCAGTTCAAGAAGAGTGAATCTTCTAAGAGTTTGTGCTTTGAACGGCTCCTGGTAGACCAGTATTAAATTCTGATGCACCACGGCAGGTTTCCTGTACCCTTGGACCTCCACATTGACCATGAAACACAGAAATTGCATCGGAGTTGAATTCAAAAGGCATAATGCCGACTTAAGACAAGAAGAGTGAATCTTCTACGAATTTGTGCTTCTGGTGGCTCCTGGGAGACCAGTATTAGATTCCAAAGCACCAGTGCATTTTTACTGTATCCCTTGGACTTTCGCAAGGACAATGAAACACAGAAATTGCATCGGGATTGAATACAAAAGGCACATTGCTGACTTAAGTACAAGAAGAGTGAATCTTTTAAGAGTTTGTGGATTGAGCGGTACCTGGGAGACCAGTATTAGATTCCGATGCACTAGTGCAGGTTTACTGTATCCCCTCGACCTTCACATTGATCATGAAACACCGAAATTACATCGGGATCGAATACAAAAGTTACTATGCCGACTTAAGTACAAGAAGAATGAATCTTCTAAGAGTTTGTGGTTTGAACGTCTCTTGGGAGACCAGTGTTAGATTACGATTCACCAGTGCAGGTTTACTGTATCCCTTGGACCTTCACATTGACCATGAAACACGGAAATCGCATTGGGATTGAATACAAAAGGGACAATGCCGAATTAAGGACAACAAGAGTGAATCTTCTAAGAATTTTGGGTTCGAGCGGCTCCTGGGAGACCAGTGATAGATTCTGAAGCACCAGTGCAGGTTTACTGTATCCCTTGAACATTCACATTGACCATGGAATACAGAATCTGCATCGGGATTGAATACAAATGGCACAATGCCAACTTAAGTACAACAAGAGTGAATCCTCTACCAGTTTGTGGTTTGAGCGGGTCCTGGGAGACCAGTATTAGATTCCGATGCACCAGTGCAGGTCTACTGTATCCCTTGGACCTACACATTGACCATGAAACACAGAAATTGCATCGGTTTTGAATAAAAAGGGACAATGCCGACTTAAGTACAAGAAGAGAGAATCTTCTAAGAGTTTGTGGTTTGAGCGGCTCCTGGGAGACCAGTATTAGATTCCGATGCACCAATGCAGGTTTACCGTATTCCTTGGACCATCACATTGTCCATGAAACACAGAAATTGCATCGGGATTGAATACAAAATGGACAATGCAGACTTAAGTACGAAAAGAGTGAATCTTCTAAGAGTTTGTGGTTTAAGCGGCTCCTGGGAGACCTGTATTAGATTCTGGCGCACGAGTTGAGGTTTACTGTATCCCTTGGACCTTCACATTGACCATGGAGGACAGATATCGCATCGGGATTGAATAAAAAAGGGAAAATGCCGACTTAAGTACAAGAAGAGTGAATCTTCTAAGAGTATGTGATTTGAGCGGCTCCTGGGAGACTTGTATTGGATTCCGATTCACCAGTACAGGTTTACTGTATCACTTGGACATTCACATTGACCATGAAAGACAGATATGGCAACGGGTTTGAATACAAAGTCACAATGCCGACTTAAGTTCAAGAAGAGTGAATCTTCTAAGAATTTGTGCTGTGAGAGGCTCCTGGGAGAGCAGTATTAGATTCCGATGCACCAGTGCTGGTTTACTGCATTTCTTGACCCTTGACATTGACCAAGAAACACAGAAATTGCATCGGGATTGAATACCAAAGGGACAATGCTTACTTAAGTACAAGAAGAGTAAATCTTCTAAGAATTTGTGCTTTGAACGGCTCCTGGTAGACCAGTATTGGATTCTGATGCACCACGGCAGGTTTCCTGTACCCTTGGACCTCCACATTGACCATGAAACACAGAAATCGCATCGGGATTGAATACAAAAGGCACAATGCCGACTTAAGACAAGAAGAGTGAATATTCTTCGAATTTGTGCTTTTGGTGGCTCCTGGGAGACCAGTATTAGATTCCGATGCTCTGGTGCAGGTTTACTGTATCCCTCGGACCTTCACATTGACCATGAAACACAGAAAGCGCATCGGGATTGAATACAAAAAACACAATGCGAACTTAAGTACAACAAGAGGGTATCTTCTAAGAAGTTCTGCTTTTAATGGCTCCTGGAAGACCAGTATTATTTTCCGACGTTACAGTGCAGGTTTGCTGTATCCCTTGGACCTTCACATTGACCATGAAACACAGAAATCGCATTGCGTTCGAATACAAAAGTCTCATTGCCGACTTAAGTACAAGAAGAGTGAGACTTTTAAGAGTTTGTGGTTTGAGCGGCTCCCAGGAGACCAGTATTAGATTCTGATGCACCAGTGCAGGTCTACTGTATCTCTCCGACCTTCACATTTACCATGAAACAGAGATCTTTCATCGGGATTGAATACAAAAGGCTCAATGCCGACTTAAATACAAGAAGAGTGAACCTTCTAAAAGTTTGTGGTTTGAGCGGCTCCTGGGAGACCAGTATTAGATACCGATGTACCAGTGCAAGTTTACTGTATCCCTTTTACCTTCACATTGACCATGAAGCACAGAAATCGCATCATGATTGAATACAAAAGTCACAATGCCGACTCAAGTACAAGAAGAGTGAATCTTCCAAGGGTTTGTGATTGTAGCAGCTCCTGGGAGACCGGTATTGGATTCCGATTCACCAGTGCAGGTTTACTGTATCCCTTGGACCTTCACATTGAACTTAAAACACAGAAATTGCATCGGGATTGAATACAAAAGGCACAATGCCGACTTAAATACAAAAAGAGTGAATCTTCTAAGAGATTGTGGTTTGAGCGGCTCCTGGGAGACCAGTATTAAATTCCGATGCACCAGTGCATAATTTACTCTGTCCCTTCTACCTTCACATTGACCATGAAACACAGAAATCGCATCGGGATTGAATACAAAAGGCACATTGCCGACTTAAGTACAAGAACAGTGAATCTTCTAAGAGTTTGTGGTTTGAGCGGCTCCTGCGAGGCCAGTATTGGATTCCGATGCACCAGTGCATTTAACTGTATCCCTTTTACCTTCACATTGACCATGAAACACAGAAATTGCATACGGATTGAATACAAAAGTGACAATGCCGACTTAAGTACAAGAAGAGTGAATCTTCTAAGAGATTGCGGTTTGAGCGGCTAGTGGGGACCAATATTAGTTTCTGATGCACCAGTGGATGTTTACTGTATCCCTTGGACCTTCACATTGACCATAAACCACAGATATTGCATCGGGATTGGAAAAAAAAGGGGACAATGCCGATTTAAGTACTACAGGTGTGAATCATCTAAGAGTTTGTGCTTTGAGCGACTCCTGGGAGACCAGTATTAGATTCCGATGCACAAGTGCAGAATTTACTGTATCCCTTGGAACTTCACATTGACC
The DNA here is from genome assembly GCF_021461385.2 of Schistocerca piceifrons. NCBI lineage: Eukaryota > Metazoa > Arthropoda > Insecta > Orthoptera > Acrididae > Schistocerca > Schistocerca piceifrons. The sequence continues at coordinate 954,669,121 of NC_060149.1, read as the reverse complement.
ATGAAACACAGATATCGCATCGGGATGGAATACAAAAGGCACAATGCCGACTTAAGTACAAGAACAGTGAATGTTCTAAGAGTTTGTGCTTTGAACGGCTCCTGGGAGACCAGTATTAGATTCCGATGGACCAGTGCAGATTTACCGTATCCCTTGGACCTTCACATAGACCATGAGACACAGAAATCGCATTGGGATTGAATACAAAAACTCAGTGCCGACCTAAGGACAAGAAGAGTGAATATTCTAAGAGTTTGTGGTTTGGGCGGCTCCGAGGAGACCAGTATTAGATTCCGATGCTCCAGTGCAGGTTTACTGTATCCCTCGGACTTTCACATTTACCATGAAACACAGATTTTTCATCGGGAATGAATACAAAAGGCACAATGCCGACTTATGTACAGGAAGATTGAACCTTCTAAAAGTTTGTGGTTTGAGCGTCTCCTGGGAGACCAGTATTAGATTCCGATGCACCAGTGCAGTGTTACTGTATCCCTTGGACCTTCACATTGACCATGAAACACAGAAATCGCATCGAGATTGAATACAAAAGTCACAATGCCGACTTAAGTACAAGAAGAGTGAATCTTCCAAGCGTTTGTGGGTTGAGCTGCTCCTGGGAGACCGGTATTGGATTCCGATGCACCAGTGCAGGTTTACTGTATCCCTTGCACATTCGCATTGACCATTAATCACAGAAATTGCATTGGGATTGAATACAAAAGGCACAATGCCGACGTAAGTAGAAGAAAAGTGAATCTACTAAGAATTTGTGGTTTGAGCGGCTCCTGGGCGACCAGTATTAGATTCTGATGCACCAATGCAGGTTTACTGTATCCCTTGGACCTTCACATTGTCCATGAAACACAGAAATCTCAACGGGATAGAATACAAAAGGCACAATGCCGACTGAAGTACAAGAAGAGTGAATCAACTAAGAGTTTGTGGTTTGAGCGGCTCCTGGGAGACCAGTATTACATTCCGACTGCACAGTGCAGGTTTACTGTATTCCTTGGACCTTCACATTGACCTTGAAAGACAGATATCGCATCGGGATTGAATACAAAAGTTACAATGCCGACTTAAGTACAAGAAGAGTGATTCTTCTAAGAGTTTGTGTTTTGAGCGACTCCTGGGAAACCAATATTAGATTCCGATGCACCAGCGCTGTTTTACTCTATCCGTTGGACCTTCACATTGACCATGAAACACAGAAATTGCATCAGGATTGAATACAAAAGGGACAATGCCGATTTAAGTACAAGAAGAGTGAATCTTCTACGAATTTGTGCTTTTGGTGGCTCCTGGGAGACCAGTATTAGATTCCAAAGCACCAGTGCATTTTTACTGTATCCCTTGGACTTTCGCAAGGACAATGAAACACAGAAATTGCATCGGGATTGAATACAAAAGGCACATTGCTGACTTAAGTACAAGAAGAGTGAATCTTTTAAGAGTTTGTGGATTGAGCGGTACCTGGGAGACCAGTATTAGATTCCGATGCACTAGTGCAGGTTTACTGTATCCCCTCGACCTTCACATTGATCATGAAACACCGAAATTACATCGGGATCGAATACAAAAGTTACTATGCCGACTTAAGTACAAGAAGAATGAATCTTCTAAGAGTTTGTGGTTTGAACGGCTCTTGGGAGACCAGTATTAGATTACGATTCACCAGTGCAGGTTTACTGTATCCCTTGGACCTTCACATTGACCATGAAACACGGAAATCGCATTGGGATTGAATACAAAAGGGACAATGCCGAATTAAGGACAACAAGAGTGAATCTTCTAAGAATTTTGGGTTCGAGTGGCTCCTGGGAGACCAGTGATAGATTCTGAAGCACCAGTGCAGGTTTACTGTATCCCTTGAACATTCACATTGACCATGGAATACAGAATCTGCATCGGGATTGAATACAAATGGCACAATGCCAACTTAAGTACAACAAGAGTGAATCCTGTACCAGTTTGTGGTTTGAGCGGGTCCTGGGAGACCAGTATTAGATTCCGATGCACCAGTGCAGGTCTACTGTATCCCTTGGACCTACACATTGACCATGAAACACAGAAATTGCATCGGGTTTGAATACAAAAGGGACAATGCCGACTTAAGTACAAGAAGAGAGAATCTTCTAAGAGTTTGTGGTTTGAGCGGCTCCTGGGAGACCAGTATTAGATTCCGATGCACCAATGCAGGTTTACCGTATTCCTTGGACCATCACATTGTCCATGAAACACAGAAATTGCATCGGGATTGAATACAAAATGGACAATGCAGACTTAAGTACGAAAAGAGTGAATCTTCTAAGAGTTTGTGGTTTAAGCGGCTCCTGGGAGACCTGTATTAGATTCTGGCGCACGAGTTCAGGTTTACTGTATCCCTTGGACCTTCACATTGACCATGGAGGACAGATATCGCATCGGGATTGAATAAAAAAGGGAAAATGCCGACTTAAGTACAAGAAGAGTGAATCTTCTAAGAGTATGTGATTTGAGCGGCTCCTGGGAGACTTGTATTGGATTCCGATTCACCAGTACAGTTTTACTGTATCACTTGGACATTCACATTGACCATGAAAGACAGATATGGCAACGGGTTTGAATACAAAGTCACAATGCCGACTTAAGTTCAAGAAGAGTGAATCTTCTAAGAATTTGTGCTGTGAGAGGCTCCTGGGAGAGCAGTATTAGATTCCGATGCACCAGTGCTGGTTTACTGCATTTCTTGACCCTTGACATTGACCAAGAAACACAGAAATTGCATCGGGATTGAATACCAAAGGGACAATGCTTACTTAAGTACAAGAAGAGTAAATCTTCTAAGAATTTGTGCTTTGAACGGCTCCTGGTAGACCAGTATTGGATTCTGATGCACCACGGCAGGTTTCCTGTACCCTTGGACCCCCACATTGACCATGAAACACAGAAATCGCATCGGGATTGAATACAAAAGGCACAATGCCGACTTAAGACAAGAAGAGTGAATATTCTTCGAATTTGTGCTTTTGGTGGCTCCTGGGAGACCAGTATTAGATTCCGATGCTCTGGTGCAGGTTTACTGTATCCCTCGGACCTTCACATTGACCATGAAACACAGAAAGCGCATCGGGATTGAATACAAAAAACACAATGCGAACTTAAGTACAACAAGAGGGTATCTTCTAAGAAGTTCTGCTTTTAATGGCTCCTGGAAGACCAGTATTATTTTCCGACGTTACAGTGCAGGTTTGCTGTATCCCTTGGACCTTCACATTGACCATGAAACACAGAAATCGCATTGCGTTCGAATACAAAAGTCTCATTGCCGACTTAAGTACAAGAAGAGTGAGACTTTTAAGAGTTTGTGGTTTGGGCGGCTCCCAGGAGACCAGTATTAGATTCTGATGCACCAGTGCAGGTCTACTGTATCTCTCCGACCTTCACATTTACCATGAAACAGAGATCTTTCATCGGGATTGAATACAAAAGGCTCAATGCCGACTTAAATACAAGAAGAGTGAACCTTCTAAAAGTTTGTGGTTTGAGCGGCTCCTGGGAGACCAGTATTAGATACCGATGTACCAGTGCAAGTTTACTGTATCCCTTTTACCTTCACATTGACCATGAAGCACAGAAATCGCATCATGATTGAATACAAAAGTCACAATGCCGACTCAAGTACAAGAAGAGTGAATCTTCCAAGGGTTTGTGATTGTAGCAGCTCCTGGGAGACCGGTATTGGATTCCGATTCACCAGTGCAGGTTTACTGTATCCCTTGGACCTTCACATTGAACTTAAAACACAGAAATTGCATCGGGATTGAATACAAAAGGCACAATGCCGACTTAAATACAAAAAGAGTGAATCTTCTAAGAGATTGTGGTTTGAGCGGCTCCTGGGAGACCAGTATTAAATTCCGATGCACCAGTGCATAATTTACTCTGTCCCTTCTACCTTCACATTGACCATGAAACACAGAAATCGCATCGGGATTGAATACAAAAGGCACATTGCCGACTTAAGTACAAGAACAGTGAATCTTCTAAGAGTTTGTGGTTTGAGCGGCTCCTGCGAGGCCAGTATTGGATTCCGATGCACCAGTGCATTTAACTGTATCCCTTTTACCTTCACATTGACCATGAAACACAGAAATTGCATACGGATTGAATACAAAAGTGACAATGCCGACTTAAGTACAAGAAGAGTGAATCTTCTAAGAGATTGCGGTTTGAGCGGCTAGTGGGGACCAATATTAGTTTCCGATGCACCAGTGGATGTTTACTGTATCCCTTGGACCTTCACATTGACCATAAAACACAGATATTGCATCGGGATTGGAAAAAAAAGGGGACAATGCCGATTTAAGTACTACAGGTGTGAATCATCTAAGAGTTTGTGCTTTGAGCGACTCCTGGGAGACCAGTATTAGATTCCGATGCACAAGTGCAGAATTTACTGTATCCCTTGGAACTTCACATTGACCATGAAACACAGATATCGCATCGGGATGGAATACAAAAGGCACAATGCCGACTTAAGTACAAGAACAGTGAATGTTCTAAGAGTTTGTGCTTTGAACGGCTCCTGGGAGACCAGTATTAGATTCCGATGGACCAGTGCAGATTTACCGTATCCCTTGGACCTTCACATAGACCATGAGACACAGAAATCGCATTGGGATTGAATACAAAAACTCAGTGCCGACCTAAGGACAAGAAGAGTGAATATTCTAAGAGTTTGTGGTTTGGGCGGCTCCGAGGAGACCAGTATTAGATTCCGATGCTCCAGTGCAGGTTTACTGTATCCCTCGGACTTTCACATTTACCATGAAACACAGATTTTTCATCGGGAATGAATACAAAAGGCACAATGCCGACTTATGTACAGGAAGATTGAACCTTCTAAATGTTTGTGGTTTGAGCGTCTCCTGGGAGACCAGTATTTGATTCCGATGCACCAGTGCAGTGTTCCTGTATCCCTTGGACCTTCACATTGACCATGAAACACAGAAATCGCATCGAGATTGAATACAAAAGTCACAATGCCGACTTAAGTACAAGAAGAGTGAATCTTCCAAGCGTTTGTGGGTTGAGCTGCTCCTGGGAGACCGGTATTGGATTCCGATGCACCAGTGCAGGTTTACTGTATCCCTTGCACATTCGCATTGACCATTAATCACAGAAATTGCATTGGGATTGAATACAAAAGGCACAATGCCGACGTAAGTAGAAGAAAAGTGAATCTACTAAGAATTTGTGGTTTGAGCGGCTCCTGGGCGACCAGTATTAGATTCTGATGCACCAATGCAGGTTTACTGTATCCCTTGGACCTTCACATTGTCCATGAAACACAGAAATCTCAACGGGATAGAATACAAAAGGCACAATGCCTTTTTAAGTACAAGAAGAGTGAACCATCTAAGAGTTTGTGGTTTGAGCGGCTCCTGGGAGACCAGTATTACAATACGATGCAGCAGTGCAGGCTTACTGTATCCCTTGGACCTTAACATTGACCATGAAACACAGAAATCGCATCGGGATTGAATACAAAAGGGACAATAACGACTTAAGTACAAGGAGAGTGAATCCTCTATGAGTTTGTGTTTTGAGCGACTCCTGGGAGACTAGTATTAGATTCCGATGCACCAGTGCAGGTTTACTGTATCCCTTGGAAATTCACATTGACCATGAAACACAGAAATTGCGTGGGGAATGAATACAAGAGGGACAATGCCGACATAAGTACAAGAAGAGTGAATTTTCTAAGAGTAAGTGAATTGAGCGGCTCCTCTGAGACCTTTATTAGATTCCGAAGCCCAGCGCAGGTTTACTGCATCGCTTGGACCTTCACATTGACCATCAAACACAGAAATCGCAACGGGATAGAATACAAACGGCACAATGCCAACTGAAGTACAAGAAGAGTGAATCAACTAAGAGTTTGTTGATTGAGCGGCTCCTGGGGGACCAGTATTTCATTCCGACTGCACAGTGCAGGTTTAATGTATCCCTTGGACCTTCACATTGACCTTGAAAGACAGATATCGCATCGGGATTGAATACAAAAGTCACAATACCGACTTAAGTACAAGAAGAGTGAATCTTCGAACAGTTTGTGGTTTGAGCGGCTCCTGGGAGACCAGTATTAGATTCCGATGAACCAATGCAGGTTTACTGTACCGCTTGGACCTTCACATTGACCAAGAAACTCAGAAATTGCATCGGGATTGAATACCAAAGGGACAATGCTTACTTAAGTATAAGAAGAGTGAATCTATTAAGAGTTTGTGATTTGAGCGACCCCTGTGACACCAGTCTTAGATTTCGATTCACCAGTGCAGGTTTACTGTATCCCTTGGACCTTCACATTGACCATGAAACACAGAAATCGCATTGGGATTGAATACAAAAGGGACAATGCCGAATTAAGGACAACAAGAGTGAATCTTCTAAGAATTTTGGGTTCGAGCGGCTCCTGGGAGACCAGTGATAGATTCCGAAGCACCAGTGCAGGTTTACTCTATCCCTTGGACCTTCACATTGACCATGGAATACAGAATCTGCATCGGGATTGAATACAAAAGGGACAATGGCAACTTAAGTACAACAAGAGTGAATCCTCTACCAGTTTGTGGTTTGAGTGGGTCCTGGGAGACCAGTATTAGATTCCGATGCACCAGTGCAGGTCTACTGTATCCCTTGGACCTACACATTGACCATGAAACACAGAAATTGCATCGGGTTTGAATACAAAAGGGACAATGCCGACTTAAGTACAAGAAGAGAGATTCTTCTAAGAGTTTGTGGTTTGAGCGGCTCCTGGGAGACCAGTATTAGATTCCGATACACCAATGCAGGTTTACCGTATTCCTTGGACCATCACATTGTCCATGATACACAGAAATTGTTTTATATATAGTCTGTCTTGCACGGCGACGGCGACTGTATCTTCTGTAAGGCATCTTGGCAGCGTTCAATGCAGTTGCCTGTGCAGCAGCAGCAGAGCGAATGATCCGCTCCGCGGACTGCGCTCGCTTTTATAGGCGCGCACTGGCGCGGCGCCTGGAAAGCTTCGTTGATCGTGACATCATAGCCTATCGAACATATCATGTCACCGAAAATGCAAATAAAGACTTTGGCAAATCAACATATATGTCACCCTCACCCTTTTCCTTGTATACACGTAGTAGACGTAAGATATCAGTTAATGAAACTCTTTTCATATGGATTAAAGGTAAAGGTACTTGTGAATATGTTAAATTTGTAGGAGATTGTGCATTGTATTTCCACAAATAAAGTGATATGGATTAAAGGTAAAGGTACTTGTGAGTATGTTAAATTTGTAGGACATTGTACATTGTATTTTCACAAATAAAGTGATTTGTAGCGTAGCTTCGTCGGTCAGTCCGCGGCTGGCGCGCTGCCAAGGTTGCGTAGCACCGTCTTATCGGCGGGGTCAAAGGCCATGCGCTCAGAGAGCTGACGTAACATGCTGTTGCATACTCTATGTCGACAGATTCTAGATGTACCCTTGACCAGTTTTAAGCTACGCTACAGATGCCTTTATCTGTGAAAATACAATGTACAATCTCCAACAAATTTAACATATTCACAGGTACCTTTACCTTTAATCCATATAAAAAGGGTTTCATTAACTGATATGTTACGTCTACTACGTGTATACAAGAAAAAGGGTGAGGGTGACATATATGTTGATTTCCCAAAGTCTTTATTTGCATTTTCGGTGACATGATACGTTCGATAGGCTATGATGTCACGATCAACGAAACTTTCCAGTCCGGATACATTGGGTACGCCTGTACCACCACGTACAACTGCGACTGTTAACCATCCGTTACCGTGGGTAAACGTATCATTGATGTCGATGCTGAAGTTCAGTCTGCAACCACAAAACACTGCATGTCCGTCCAGTAGAGAGTGTGCAGCGACAGATTTGATGGTATTCTTTTTCTTGTCGGCGGCAGTCCGCGGATGGCGCGCTACCAAGGTTGCGTAGCACCGCCTTATCGGCGGGGTCAAAGGTCATGCGCTCAGAGAGCTTGTATACACGTAGTAGACGTAAGATATCAGTTAATGAAACTGTTTTCATATGGATTAAAGGGAAAGGTCCTTGCGAATATGTTAAATTTTTAGGAGATTGTACATTGTATTTTCACAAATAAAGTGATATGGATTAAAGGTAAGGGTGAGGGTAACATATATGTTGATTTGCCAAAGTCTTTATTTGCATTTTCGGTGACATGATATGTTCGATAGGCTATGATGTCACGATCAACGAAGCTTTCCAGTCCGGATACATTGGGTACGCCTGTACCACCACGAACAACAGCGACTGTTAACCATCCGTTACCATGAGTAAACGAATCATTGATGTCGACGCTGAAGTTCAGTCTACAACCACAAAAGGCTGCAGGGCCATCCAATAGAGAGTGTGCAGCGACAGATATGATGGTATTCTTTTTCTTGTCGGCGGCAGATGTGGTCATTTCCACGTCTTCAATTGTTTTATATATTGTCTGTATATGGTTAACAGTCGCTGTTGTTCGTGGTGGTACAGGCGTACCCAATGTATCCGGACTGGAAAGCTTCGTTGATCGTGACATCATTGCCTATCGAACATATCATGTCACCGAAAATGCAAATAAAGACTTTGGCAAATCAACATATATGTCACCCTCACCCTTTTCCTTGTATACACGTAGTAGACGTAAGATATCAGTTAATGAAACTGTTTTCATATGGATTAAAGGTAAAGGTACTTGTGAATATGTTAAATTTGTAGGAGATTGTACATTGTATTTTCACAAATAAAGTGATATGGATTAAGGGTAAAGGTACTTGTGAATATGTTAAATTTGTAGGAGATTGTACATTGTATTTTCACAAATAAAGTGATTTGTAGCGTAGCTTATAAATGGACAAGGGTACATCTAGGATCTGTCGACATAGAGTATGCAACAGCATGTTACGTCAGCTCTCTGAGCGCTTGACCTTTGACCCGCCGATAAGGCGGTGCTACGCAATCTTCGCAGCGCGCCAGCGACATTGGGTACGCCTGTACCACCACGAACAACAGCGACTGTTAACCATCCGTTACCATGAGTAAACGAATCATTGATGTCGATGCTGAAGTTCAGTCTACAACCACAAAAGACTGCAGGGCCATCCAATAGAGAGTGTGCAGCGACAGATTTGATGGTATTCATTTTCTTGTCGGCGGCAGATGTGGTCATTTCCACGTCTTCAATTGTTTTATATATTGTCTGTCTTGCACGACGACGGTATCTTCTGTAAGGCACCTTTCGTCGGTCAGTCCGCAGCTGGCGCGCTGCCAAGGTTAACATATTCACAAGTACCTTTACCTTTAATCCATATAAACACAGTTTTATTAACTGATATCTTACGTCTACTACGTGTATACAAGGAAAAGGGTGAGGGTGACATATATGTTGATTTCCCAAAGTCTTTATTTGCATTTTCGGTGACATGATATGTTCGATAGGCTATGATGTCACGATCAACGAAACTTTCCAGTCCGGATACATTGGGTACGCCTGTACCACCACGTACAACTGTGACTGTTAACCATCCGTTACCATGGGTAAACGAATCAGTGATGTCGATGCTGAAGTTCAGTCTGCAACCACAAAACACTGCAGGTCCGTCCAGTAGAGTGTGTGCAGCGACAGATTTGATGGTATTCTTTTTCTTGTCGGCGGCAGATGTGGTCATTTCCACGTCTTCAATTGTTTTATATATAGTCTGTCTTGCATGGCGACGGCGACTGTATCTTCTGTAAGGCATCTTGGCAGCGTTCAATGCAGTTGCCTGTGCAGCTACGCTACAAATCACTTTATTTGTGGAAATACCATGTACAATCTCCTACAAATTTAACATATTCACAAGTACCTTTACCTTTAATCCATATCACTTTATTTGTGAAAATACAATGTACAATCTCCTTCAAATTTAACATATTCACAAGTACCTTTACCTTTAATCCATATGAAAACAGTTTCATTAACTGATAACTTAAGTCTACTACATGTATACAAGGAAAAGGGTGAGGGTGACATATATGTTGATTTGCCAAAGTCTTTATTTGCATTTTCGGTGACATGATATGTTCGATAGGCTATGATGTCACGATCAACGAAACTTTCCAGTCCGGATACATTGGGTACGCCTGTACCACCACGAACAACAGCGACTGTTAACCATCCGTTACCATGAGTAAACGAATGATTGATGTCGATGCTGAAGTTCAGTCTACAACCACAAAAGACTGCAGTGCCAGCCGCGGACTGACCGACGAACAGCGGACGCGGGCACTTAGTGCGACTATGCCCGCGTCCGGGATAACTCGCGGCTGGCACTGTGAAATGGATGGCCCTGCAGTCTTTTGTGGTTGTAGACTGAACTTCAGCATCGACATCAATGATTCGTTTACTCATGGTAACGGATGGTTAACAGTCGCTGTTGTTCGTGGTGGTACAGGCGTACCCAATGTATCCGGACTGGAAAGCTTCGTTGATCGTGACATCATAGCCTATCGAACATATCATGTCACCGAAAATGCAAATAAAGAGCGAGAACAGTTTTGTTAATTTAAAAGGTGATGCCACGTGAAAGTATTAATCTGAGAACAGACTGGGCATGGTTACATTTGCAATCATTATTTCCTGAAGAACAGTCACAGTGGCCATAGTATATAAAGAAAATTATTTTATGTTCAAATTGTCCGTCATCTGACTGTGTTACATTAGCTGCATTTCTTTTTGGACATGGTGTACATCCTTTGCAAGTGTGGTATGATATTTATAATCTGAATGATAAATTTGTTAATGAAAGGTATCAGGTTGTCTCTAGGTGGTTTAATTGCATTTTCGGTGACATGATATGTTCGAAAGGCTATGATGTCACGATCAACGAAGCTTAGAGCGAGCATAGAGCGAGAACAGTTATGTTAATTTAAAAGGTGATGCCACGTGAAAGTATTAATCTGAGAACACACTGGGTATGGTTACATTTGCAATCATTATTTCCTGAAGAACAGTCACAGTGGCCATTGTATATAAAGAAAATTATTTTATGTTCAGATTTTCCGTCATCTGATTGTGTTACATTAGCTGCATTTCTTTTTGGACATGGTGTACATCCTATGCAAGTGTGGTATGAGATTTATAATCTGAATGATAAATTTGTTAATGAAAGGTATCAGGTTGTCTCTAGGTGGTTTATTTGCATTTTCGGTGACATGATATGTTCGATAGGCTATGATGTCACGATCAACGAAGCTTTCCAGTCCGGATACATTGGGTACGCCTGTACCACCACGAACAACAGCGACTGTTAACCATCCGTTACCATGAGTAAACGAATCATTGACGTCGATGCTGAAGTTCAGTCTACAACCACAACAGACTGCAGGGCCATCCAATAGAGAATGTGCAGCGACTGATTTGATGGTATTCTTTTTCTTGTCGGCGGCAGATGTGGTCATTTCCACGTCTTACAGAAGATACCGTCTCCTTGGAGGGTCAAGTCCGCGGCTGGCGCGCTGCCAAGATTGCGTAGCACCGCCTTATCGGCGGGTCAAAGGTCAAGCGCTCAGAGAGCTGACGTAACATGCTGTTGCATACTCTATGTCGACAGATCCTAGATGTACTCTTGTCCATTTTTAAGCTACGCTACAAATCACTTTATTTGTGAAAATACAATGTACAATCTCCTACAAATTTAACATATTCACAAGTACCTTTACCTTTAATCCATATGAAAACAGTTTCATTAACTGATATCTTACGTCTACTACGTGTATACAAGGAAAAGGGTGAGGGTGACATATATGTTGATTTGCCAAAGTCTTTATTTGCATTTTCGGTGACATGATATGTTCGATAGCGGCTATAAAAGCGAGCGCTGCCCGCGGAGCTGATCATTCGCGCTGCTGCTGCTGCACAGCCAACTGCATTGAACGCTGCCAAGATGCCTTACAGAAGATACCGTCGTCGTGCAAGACAGACAATATATAAAACAATTGAAGACGTGGAAATGACCACATCTGCCGCGGACAAGAAAAAGAATACCATCAAATCTGTCGCTGCACACTCTCTATTGGATGGCCCTGCAGTCTTTTGTGGTTGTAGACTGAACTTCAGCATCGACATCAATGATTCGTTTACTCATGGTAACGGATGGTTAACAGTCGCTGTTGTTCTTGGTGGTACAGGCGTACCCAATGTATCCGGACTGGAAAGCTTCGTTGATCGTGACATCATAGCCTATCGAACATATCATGTCACCGAAAATGCAAATAAAGACTTTGGCAAATCAACATATATGTCACCATCACCCTTTTCCTTGTATACACGTAGTAGACGTAAGATATCAGTTAATGAAACTGTTTTCATATGGATTAAAGGTAAAGGTACTTGTGAATATGTTAAATTTGTAGGAGATTGTACATTGTATTTTCACAAATAAAGTGATATGGATTAAAGGTAAAGGTGAGGGTGACATATATGTTGATTTGCCAAAGTCTTTATTTGCATTTTCGGTGACATGATATGTTCGATAGGCTATGATGTCACGATCAACGAAGCTTTCCAGTCCGGATACATTGGGTACGCCTGTACCACCACGAACAACAGCGACTGTAAAACATCCGTTACCATGAGTAAACGAATCATTGATGTCGATGCTGAAGTTCAGTCTACAACCACAAAAGACTGCAGGGCCATCCAATAGAGAGTGTGCAGCGACAGATTTGATGGTATTCTTTTTCTTGTCGGCGGCAGATGTGGTCATTTCCACGTCTTCAATTGTTTTATACACTCCTGGAAATGGAAAAAAGAACACATTTACACCGGTGTGTCAGACCCACCATACTTGCTCCGGACACTGCGAGAGGGCTGTACAAGCAATGATCACACGCTCGGCACAGCGGACACACCAGGAACCGCGGTGTTGGCCGTCGAATGGCGCTAGCTGCGCAGCATTTGTGCACCGCCGCCGTCAGTGTCAGCCAGTTTGCCGTGGCATACGGAGCTCCATCGCAGTCTGTAACACTGGTAGCATGCCGCGACAGCGTGGACGTGAACCGTATGTGCAGTTGACGGACTTTGAGCGAGGGCGTATAGTGGGCATGCGGGAGGCCGGGTGGACGTACCGCCGAATTGCTCAACACGTGGGGCGTGAGGTCTCCACAGTACATCGATGTTGTCGCCAGTGGTCGGCGGAAGCTGCACGTGCCCGTCGACCTGGGACCGGACCGCAGCGACGCACGGATGCACGCCAAGACCGTAAGATCCTACGCAGTGCCGTAGGGGACCGCACCGCCACTTCCCAGCAAATTAGGGACACTGTTGCTCCTGGGGTATCGGTGAGGACCATTCGCAACCGTCTCCATGAAGCTGGGCTACGGTCCCGCACACCGTTAGGCAATCTTCCGCTCACGCCCCAACATCGTGCAGCCCGCCTCCAGTGGTGTCGCGACAGGCGTGAATGGAGGGACGAATGGAGACGTGTCGTCTTCAGCGATGAGAGTCGCTTCTGCCTTGGTGCCAATGATGGTCGTATGCGTGTTTGGCGCCGTGCAGGTGAGCGCCACAATCAGGATTACATACGACCGAGGCACACAGGGACAACACCCGGCATCATGGTGTGGGGAGCGATCTCCTACATTGGCCGTACACCACTGGTGATCGTCGAGGGGACACTGAATAGTGCACGGTACATCCAAACCGCCATCGAACCCATCGTTCTACCATTCCTAGACCGGCAAGGGAACTTGCTGTTCCAACAGGACAATCCACGTCCGCATGTATCCCGTGCCACCCAACGTGCTCTAGAAGGTGTAAGTCAGCTACCCTGGCCAGCAAGATCTCCGGATCTGTCCCCCATTGAGCATGTTTGGGACTGGATGAAGCGTCGTCTCACGCGGTCTGCACGTCCAGCACGAACGCTGGTCCAACTGAGGCGCCAGGTGGAAATGGCATGGCAAGCCGTTCCACAGGACTACATCCAGCATCTCTACGATCGTTTCCATGGGAGAATAGCAGCCTGCATTGCTGCGAAAGTTGGATATACACTGTACTAGAGCCGACATTGTGCATGCTCTGTTGCCTGTGTCTATGTGCCTGTGGTTCTGTCAGTGTGATCATGTGATGTATCTGACCCCAGGAATGTGTCAATAAAGTTTCCCCTTCCTGGGACAATGAATTCACGGTGTTCTTATTTCAATTTCCAGGAGTGTATATTGTCTGTCTTGCACGACGACGGTATCTTCTGTAAGGCACCTTTCGTCGGTCAGTCCGCGGCTGGCGCGCTGCCAAGGTTGCGTAGCACCGCTTTATCGGCGGGGCCAAAGGTCATGCGCTCAGAGAGCTGACGTAACATGCTGTTGCATACTCTATGTCGACAGATTCTAGATGTACCCTTGTCCGGTTTTAAGCTACGCTACAGATGACTTTATTTGTGAAAATACAATGTACATTCTCCAACAAATTTAACATATTCACAGGTACCTTTACCTTTAATCCATATAAAAACAGTTTTATTAACTGATATCTTACGTCTACTACGTGTATACAAGGAAAAGGGTGAGGGTGACATATATGTTGATTTGCCAAAGTCTTTATTTGCATTTTCGGTGACATGATATGTTCGATAGGCTATGATGTCACGATCAACGAATCTTTCCAGTCCGGATACATTGGGTACGCCTGTACCACCACGTACAACTGTGACTGTTAACCATCCGTTACCATGGGTAAACGAATCATTGATGTCGATGCTGAAGTTCAGTCTGCAACCACAAAATACTGCAGGTCCGTCCAGTAGAGACTGTAGAGCGACAGATTAATGGTATTCTTTTTCTTGTCGGCGGCAGATGTTGTCATTTCCACGTCTTCAATTGTTTTATATATAGTCTGTCTTGCACGGCGACGGCGACTGTATCTTCTGTAAGGCATCTTGGCAGCGTTCAATGCAGTTGCCTGTGCAGCTACGCTACAAATCACTTTATTTGTGAAAATACAATGTACAATCTCCTACAAATTTAACATATTCACAAGTACCTTTACCTTTAATCCATATCACTTTATTTGTGAAAATACAATGTACAATCTCCTACAAATTTAACATATTCACAAGTACCTTTACCTTTAATCCATATGAAAACAGTTTCATTAACTGATATCTTACGTCTACTACGTGTATACAAGGAAAAGGGTGAGGGTGACATATATGTTGATTTGCCAAAGACTTTATTTGCATTTTCGGTGACATGATATGTTCGATAGCGGCTATAAAAGCGAGCGCTGCCCGCGGAGCTGATCATTCGCGCTGCTGCTGCTGCACAGCCAACTGCATTGAACGCTGCCAAGATGCCTTACAGAAGATACCGTCGTCGTGCAAGACAGACAATATATAAAACAAGTGAAGACGTGGAAATGACCACATCTGCCGCGGACAAGAAAAAGAATACCATCAAATCTGTCGCTGCACACTCTCTATTGGATGGCCCTGCAGTCTTTTGTGGTTGTAGACTGAACTTCAGCATCGACATCAATGATTCGTTTACTCATGGTAACGGATGGTTAACAGTCGCTGTTGTTCTTGGTGGTACAGGCGTACCCAATGTATCCGGACTGGAAAGCTTCGTTGATCGTGACATCATAGCCTATCGAACATATCATGTCACCGAAAATGCAAATAAAGACTTTGGCAAATCAACATATATGTCACCATCACCCTTTTCCTTGTATACACGTAGTAGACGTAAGATATCAGTTAATGAAACTGTTTTCATATGGATTAAAGGTAAAGGTACTTGTGAATATGTTAAATTTGTAGGAGATTGTACATTGTATTTTCACAAATAAAGTGATATGGATTAAAGGTAAAGGTGAGGGTGACATATATGTTGATTTGCCAAAGTCTTTATTTGCATTTTCGGTGACATGATATGTTCGATAGGCTATGATGTCACGATCATCGAAGCTTTCCAGTCCGGATACATTGGGTACGCCTGTACCACCACGAACAACAGCGACTGTAAAACATCCGTTACCATGAGTAAACGAATCATTGATGTCGATGCTGAAGTTCAGTCTACAACCACAAAAGACTGCAGGGCCATCCAATAGAGAGTGTGCAGCGACAGATTTGATGGTATTCTTTTTCTTGTCGGCGGCAGATGTGGTCATTTCCACGTCTTCAATTGTTTTATACACTCCTGGAAATGGAAAAAAGAACACATTTACACCGGTGTGTCAGACCCACCATACTTGCTCCGGACACTGCGAGAGGGCTGTACAAGCAATGATCACACGCTCGGCACAGCGGACACACCAGGAACCGCGGTGTTGGCCGTCGAATGGCGCTAGCTGCGCAGCATTTGTGCACCGCCGCCGTCAGTGTCAGCCAGTTTGCCGTGGCATACGGAGCTCCATCGCAGTCTTTAACACTGGTAGCATGCCGCGACAGCGTGGACGTGAACCGTATGTGCAGTTGACGGACTTTGAGCGAGGGCGTATAGTGGGCATGCGGGAGGCCGGGTGGACGTACCGCCGAATTGCTCAACATGTGGGGCGTGAGGTCTCCACAGTACATCGATGTTGTCGCCAGTGGTCGGCGGAAGCTGCACGTGCCCGTCGACCTGGGACCGGACCGCAGCGACGCACGGATGCACGCCAAGACCGTAAGATCCTACGCAGTGCCGTAGGGGACCGCACCGCCACTTCCCAGCAAATTAGGGACACTGTTGCTCCTGGGGTATCGGTGAGGACCATTCGCAACCGTCTCCATGAAGCTGGGCTACGGTCCCGCACACCGTTAGGCCGTCTTCCGCTCACGCCCCAACATCGTGCAGCCCGCCTCCAGTGGTGTCGCGACAGGCGTGAATGGAGGGACGAATGGAGACGTGTCGTCTTCAGCGATGAGAGTCGCTTCTGCCTTGGTGCCAATGATGGTCGTATGCGTGTTTGGCGCCGTGCAGGTGAGCGCCACAATCAGGATTACATACGACCGAGGCACACAGGGACAACACCCGGCATCATGGTGTGGGGAGCGATCTCCTACATTGGCCGTACACCACTGGTGATCGTCGAGGGGACACTGAATAGTGCACGGTACATCCAAACCGCCATCGAACCCATCGTTCTACCATTCCTAGACCGGCAAGGGAACTTGCTGTTCCAACAGGACAATCCACGTCCGCATGTATCCCGTGCCACCCAACGTGCTCTAGAAGGTGTAAGTCAGCTACCCTGGCCAGCAAGATCTCCGGATCTGTCCCCCATTGAGCATGTTTGGGACTGGATGAAGCGTCGTCTCACGCGGTCTGCACGTCCAGCACGAACGCTGGTCCAACTGAGGCGCCAGGTGGAAATGGCATGGCAAGCCGTTCCACAGGACTACATCCAGCATCTCTACGATCGTTTCCATGGGAGAATAGCAGCCTGCATTGCTGCGAAAGTTGGATATACACTGTACTAGAGCCGACATTGTGCATGCTCTGTTGCCTGTGTCTATGTGCCTGTGGTTCTGTCAGTGTGATCATGTGATGTATCTGACCCCAGGAATGTGTCAATAAAGTTTCCCCTTCCTGGGACAATGAATTCACGGTGTTCTTATTTCAATTTCCAGGAGTGTATATTGTCTGTCTTGCACGACGACGGTATCTTCTGTAAGGCACCTTTCGTCGGTCAGTCCGCGGCTGGCGCGCTGCCAAGGTTGCGTAGCACCGCTTTATCGGCGGGGCCAAAGGTCATGCGCTCAAAGAGCTGACGTAACATGCTGTTGCATACTCTATGTCGACAGATTCTAGATGTACCCTTGTCCGGTTTTAAGCTACGCTACAGATGACTTTATTTGTGAAAATACAATGTACATTCTCCAACAAATTTAACATATTCACAGGTACCTTTACCTTTAATCCATATAAAAACAGTTTTATTAACTGATATCTTACGTCTACTACGTGTATACAAGGAAAAGGGTGAGGGTGACATATATGTTGATTTGCCAAAGTCTTTATTTGCATTTTCGGTGACATGATATGTTCGATAGGCTATAATGTCACGATCAACGAATCTTTCCAGTCCGGATACATTGGGTACGCCTGTACCACCACGTACAACTGTGACTGTTAACCATCCGTTACCATGGGTAAACGAATCATTGATGTCGATGCTGAAGTTCAGTCTGCAACCACAAAACACTGCAGGTCCGTCCAGTAGAGACTGTGCAGCGACAGATTAATGGTATTCTTTTTCTTGTCGGCGGCAGATGTTGTCATTTCCACGTCTTCAATTGTTTTATATATAGTCTGTCTTGCACGGCGACGGCGACTGTATCTTCTGTAAGGCATCTTGGCAGCGTTCAATGCAGTTGCCTGTGCAGCTACGCTACAAATCACTTTATTTGTGAAAATACAATGTACAATCTCCTACAAATTTAACATATTCACAAGTACCTTTACCTTTAATCCATATCACTTTATTTGTGAAAATACAATGTACAATCTCCTACAAAATTTAACATATTCACAAGTACCTTTACCTTTAATCCATATGAAAACAGTTTCATTAACTGATATCTTACGTCTACTACGTGTATACAAGGAAAAGGGTGAGGGTGACATATATGTTGATTTGCCAAAGTCTTTATTTGCATTTTCGGTGACATGATATGTTCGATAGGCTATGATGTCACGATCAACGAAGCTTTCCAGTCCGGATACATTGGGTACGCCTGTACCACCACGAACAACAGCGACTGTTAACCATCCGTTACCATGAGTAAACGAATCATTGATGTCGATGCTGAAGTTCAGTCTACAACCACAAAAGACTGCAGGGCCATCCAATAGAGAGTCATCTGTAGCGTAGCTTAAAACCGGACAAGGGTACATCTAGAATCTGTCGACATAGAGTATGCAACAGCATGTTACGTCAGCTCTCTGAGCGCATGACCTTTGACCCCGCCGATAAGGCGGTGCTACGCAACCTTGGCAGCGCGCCAGCCGCGGACTCACCGACGAACAGCGGACGCGGGCACCTAGTGCGACTACTGCCCGCGTCTGGGATAACTCGCGGTTGGCACTGTTTAATATTCTAAGTCCCTTATCTGTCGCCGCGCCAGTGCGCGGCTATAAAAGCGAGCGCTGCCCGCGGAGCTGATCATTCGCGCTGCTGCTGCTGCACAGGCAACTGCATTGAACGCTGCCAAGATGCCTTACAGATGATACCGTCGTCGTGCAAGACAGACAATATATAAAACAGTTGAAGACATGGAAATGACCACATCTGCCGCCGACAAGAAAAATAATACCATCAAATCTGTCGCTGCACACTCTCTATTGGATGGCCCTGCAGTCTTTTGTAGTTGTAGACTGAACTTCAGCATCGACATCAATGATTCGTTTACTCATGGTAACGGATGGTTAACAGTCGCTGTTGTTCGTGGTGGTACAGGCGTACCCAATGTCGCTGGCGCGCTGCGGAGATTGCGTACAACCGCCTTATCGGCGGGTCAAAGGTCAAGCGCTCAGAGAGCTGACGTAACATGCTGTTGCATACTCTATGTCGACAGATCCTAGATGTACCCTTGTCCATTTATAAGCTACGCTACAAATCACTTTATTTGTGAAAATACAATTTACAATCTCCTACAAATTTAACATATTCACAAGTACCTTTACCTTTAATCCATATCACTTTATTTGTGAAAATACAATGTACAATCTCCTACAAATTTTACATATTCACAAGTACCTTTACCTTTAATCCATATGAAAACAGTTTCATTAACTGATATCTTACGTCTACTACGTGTATACAAGGAAAAGGGTGAGGGTGAGATATATGTTGATTTGCCAAAGTCTTTATTTGCATTTTCGGTGACATGATATGTTCGATAGGCAATGATGTCACGATCAACGAAGCTTTCCAGTCCGGATACATTGGGTACGCCTGTACCACCACGAACAACAGCGACTGTTAACCATATACAGACAATATATAAAACAATTGAAGACGTGGAAATGACCACATCTGCCGCCGACAAGAAAAAGAATACCATCAAATCTGTCGCTGCACACTCTCTATTGGATGGCCCTGCAGTCTTTTGTGGTTGTAGACTGAACTTCAGCATCGACATCAATGATTCGTTTACTCATGTTGATACACTGGGTACGCCTGTACCACCACGTACAACTGCGACTGTTAACCATCCGTTACCGTGGGTAAACGAATCATTGATGTCGATGCTGAAGTTCAGTCTGCAACCACAAAACACTGCAGGTCCGTCCAGTAGAGAGTGTGCAGCGACAGATTTGATGGTATTCTTTTTCTTGTCGGCGGCAGATGTGGTCATTTCCACGTCTTCAATTGTTTTATATATAGTCTGTCTTGCACGGCGACGGCAACTGTATCTTCTGTAAGGCATTGAATACAAAATGGACAATGCAGACTTAAGTACGAAAAGAGTGAATCTTCTAAGAGTTTGTGGTTTAAGCGGCTCCTGGGAGACCAGTATTAGATTCCGGTGCACGAGTTCAGGTTTACTGTATCCCTTGGACCTTCACATTGACCATGAAGGACAGTTACCGCATCGGGATTGAATACAAAAGGGAAAATGCCGACTTAAGTACAAGAAGAGTGAATCTTCTAAGAGTATGTGATTTGAGCGGCTTCTGGGAGACCAGTATTACATTCCGATTCACCAGTACAGGTTTACTGTATCCCTTGGACCTTCACATTGACCATGAAAGACAGATATCGCATCGGGATTGAATACAAAAGTCACAATGCCGACCTAAGTTCAAGAAGAGTGAATCTTCTAAGAGTTAGTGCTTTGAGCGGCTCCTGGGAGAGCAGTATTAGATTCCGATGCATCAATGCAGGTTTACTGTACCCCTTGGACCTTCACATTAACCATGAAACACAGAAATCGCAATGGGATTGAATACAAAAGGGACAATGCCGAATTAAGAACAACAAGAGTGAATCTTCTAAGTATTTGGGTTTCGAGCGGCTCCTGGGAGACCAGTGATAGATTCCGAAGCACCAGTGCAGGTTTACTGTATCCCTTGGACCTTCACATTGACCATGAAACACAGAAACTGCATCGGGATTGAATACAAAAGGCTCAATGCCAACTTAAGTACAAGAAGAGTAAATCCTCTATCAGTTTGTGGTTTGAGCGGCTCCTGGGAGACCAGTATTAAATTCCGATACACCTGTGCAGGTCTACTGTATCCCTTGGACCTACACATTGACCATGAAACACAGAAATGGCATCGGGTTTGATTACAAAAGGGACAATGCCGACTTAAGTACAAGAAGAGTGAATCTTCTAAGAGTATGTGATTTGAGCGGCTCCTGGGAGACTTGTATTGGATTCCGATTCACCAGTACAGGTTTACTGTATCACTTGGACATTCACATTGACCATGAAAGACAGATATGGCAAAAGGTTTGAATACGAAGTCACAATGCCGACTTAAGTTCAAGAAGAATGAATCTTCTAAGAATTTGTGTTGTGAGCGGCTCCTGGGAGAGCAGTATTAGATTCCGATGCACCAGTGCTGGTTTACTGCATTCCTTGGACCTTCACATTGACCAAGAATCACAGAAATTGCATCGGGATTGAATACCAAAGGGACAATGCTTACGTAAGTACAAGAAGAGTGAATCTTCTATAAATTTGTGCTTTGAACGGCTCCTGGTAGACCAGTATTGGATTCTGATGCACCACAGCAGGTTCCCTGTACCCTTGTACCTCCACATTGACCATGAAACACAGAAATTGCATCGGGATTGAATACAAAAGACACAATGCCGACTTAAGACAAGAAGAGTGAATCTTCTACGAATTTGTGCCTTTGGTGGCTCCTGGGAGACCAGTATTAGATTCCGATGCTGTAGTGCAGGTTTACTGTATCCCTCGGACCTTCACATTGACCATGAAACACAGAAAACGCATCGGGATTGAATACGAAAAGCACAATGCGAACTTAAGTTCAACAAGAGGGAATCTTCTAAGAATTTTTGCTTTTAATGGCTCCTAGAAGACCAGTATTATTTTCCGATGTGACAGTGCAGGTTTACTGTATCCCTTGGACCTTCACATTGACCATGAAACACAGAAATCGCATTGCGTTTGAATACAAAAGACTCATTGCCGACTTAAGTACAAGAAGAGTGAAACTTTTAAGAGTTTGTGGTTTGAGCGGCTCCCAGGAGACCAGTATTAGATTCCGATGCACCAGTGCAGGTCTACTGTATCTCTCCGACCTACACATTAACCACGAAACAGAGATTTTTCATCGGGATTGAATACAAAAGGCCCAATGCCGACTTAAATACAAGAAGAGTGAGAATTCTAAAAGTTTGTGGTTTGAGCGGCTCCTGGGAGACCAGTATTAGATACCGATGCACCAGTGCAAGTTTACTGTATCCCTTTTACCTTCAAATTGACCATGAAGCACAGAAATCGCATCATGATTGAATACAAAAGTCACAATGCCGACTCAAGTACAAGAAGAGTGAATCTTCCAAGGGTATGTGATTGTAGCAGCTCCTGGGAGACCGGTATTGGATTCCGATTCACCAGTGCAGGTTTACTGTATCCCTTGGACCTTCAAATTGAATTTAAAACACAGAAATTGCATCGGGATTGAATACAAAAGGCACAATGCTGACTTAAATACAAGGAGAGTGAATCTTCTAAGAGATTGTGGTTTGAGCGGCTCCTGGGAGACCAGTATTAGATTCCGATGCACCAGTGCAGAATTTACTGAATCCCTTCTACCTTCACATTGACCATGAAACACAGAAATCGCATCGGGATTGAATACAAAAGGCACATTGCCGACTTAAGTACAAGAACAGTGAATCTTCTAAGAGTTTGTAATTTGAGCGGCTCCTGGGAGACCAGTATTAGATTCCAATTGCCCAGTGTAGGTTTACTGTTTCCCTTGGACCTTCACATTAACCATGAAACAAAGATATCGCATCGGGAATGAATAAAAATGTCACAACGCCGTCTTAAGTACAAGAAGAGTGAATCCCCTAAGAGTTTGTGCTTTGCGCGAGTCCTGGGAAACCAGTATTAGATTCCGATGCACCAGTGTTGGTTTACTGTATACCTGGGACCTTCACATTGACCATGAAACACAGAAATTGCATCAGGATTGAATACAAAAGGGATAATGCCAACTTAAGTAAAAGAAGAGTGAATCTTCTAAGAGATTGTGGTTTGCGCGGCTCCTGGGAAACCAGTATTAGATTCCGATGCACCAGTGCAGAATTTACTGTATCCCTTGGACCTTCACATTGACCATGAAACACAGAAAGCCCCTCAGGATTGAATACAAAAGGCAGAATCCCGACATAAGTACAAGAGCAGTGAATCTTCAAAGAGTTTGTGATTTGAACGGCTCCTGGGAGACCAGCATTAGATCCCGATGCGCGAGTGTATGTTTACTGTATCCCTTCGACAGTCACATTGACCACGAAACAGAGACATCGCATCGGGACTGAATACAAAAGGCAGAATGCCGACTTATGTGCAAGAAGAGTGAATCTTCCAAGAGTTTGTGGTTTGAGCTGTTCTTGGGAGACAAGTATTGGCTTCCGATGTACGATTGCAGGTTTAATGTATCCCTTGGACCTTCACATTGACCATGAATCACAGAAATTGCATCGGGATTGAATACAAATAGCACAATGCCAACTTAAGTACAAGAAGATTGAATCTTCCACGAGTTTGAGGTTTGAACGGCTCCTGGGAGATCGGTATTAGATTCCGATGCAACAGTGCAGGTTTACTGTATCCCTTGGACCTTCACCTTGACCATGAAACACAGCAAACGCAACGGGATAGAACACAAAAGGCACAATGCCGACTGAAGTACAAGAACAGTGAATCTTGTAAGAATTTGCGCATATGAGCGGATCCTGGGAGACCTTTATTAAATTCCGATGCACCAGTGCAGGTTTACTGTATCCCTTAGACCTACACATGGACCATAAAACACAGAAATTGCATCGGGATATAATACAAAAGGGACAATGCCGACTTAAGTACTAGGAGTGTGAACCTTCCAAGAGTTTGTGGTTTGAGCGGCTCCTCGGAGACCAGTATTAGATGCCGATGCACCAGTGCAATTTTACTGTACACCTTGGACCTTCACATTGACCATGAAACATAGAAATTGGATCGGGATTGAATACAAAGGGCACAATGCCGACTTAAGTACAACAAGAGTAAATCTCCTAAGAGTTTGTGGTTTGAGCGGCTCCTGGGAGGCCAGTATTGGATTCCGATGCACCAGTGCGGAATTTACTGTTTTCCTTGGACCTTCACATTGACCATGAAACACAGAAAGCCCCTCGGGATGGAAAACAAAATTCACAATGCCAACATAAGTACAAGAACAGTGAATCTTCTAATAGTTTGTGCTTTGAACGGCTCCTGGGAGACCAGTATTAGATTGCGATGCTCCAGTGCAGATTTACTGTATCCCTCGGACCTTCACATTTACCATGAAACACAGATTTTTTATCGGGATTGAATACAGTAGGCACAATGCCGACTTAAGTACAAAAGAGTGAACCTTTTAAAAGTTTGTGGTTTGAGCGGCTCCTGGGAGACCAGCATTAGATTCCGATGCGCGAGTGCAGTTTTACTGTATCCCTTGGACAGTCACATTGACCACGAAACACAGAAACCGCATCGTAATTGAATACAAAAGTCACAATGCCGACTTATGTGCAAGAAGAGTGAATCTTCCTAGAGTTTGTGGTTTGAGCTCCTCTTGGGAGACCGGTATTGGATTCCGATGTATCAGTGCAGGTTCAATGTATCCCTTGGCCCTTCACATTGACCATGAATCACAGAAATTGCATCGGGATTGAATACAAATAGCACAATGCCGACATAAGTACAAGAAGAGTGAATCTTCCACGAGTTTGAGGTTTGAACGGCTCCTGGGAGACTGGTATTAGATTCCGATGCAACAGTGCAGGTTTACTGTATCCGTTAAACCTTCACATTGACCATGAAACACAGACAACGCAACGGGATGGAATACAAAAGGCACAATGCCGACTGAAGTACAAGAAGAGTGAATCTTCCAAGAGTGTGTGGTTTGAGCGGCTACTCGGAGACCAGTATTAGATTCCGATGCACCAGTGCAGGATTAATGTATCCCTTGGACCTTCACATTGACCATGAAACACAGAAATTGCATCAGGATTGAATACAATAGGGACAATGCCGACTTAAGTACATAAAGAGTGAATCTTCTAAGAGGTTGTAATTTGAGCGGCTCCTGGGAGACCAGAATTAGATTCCGATTGCCCAGTGCAGGTTTACTGTTTCCCTTGGACCTTTACATTAACCATGAAACACAGATGTCGCATCGGGAATGAATAAAAAAGTCACAATGCCATCTAAAGTACAAGAAGAGTGTATCTTCTAAGCGTTTGTGGTTTGTGCGGCTCCTGGGAAACCAGTATTAGATTCCAATGCTCCAGTGCAGGTTTACTGTATTCCTTGGACCTTCACATTGACCAGGAAACACAGTAATTGGAGACGGATTGAATACAAAAGTGACAATGGCCACTTAAGTACAAGATGAGTGAATCTTCTAAGAGATTGCAGTTTGAGCGGCTACTGGGAGACCAGTATTAGATTCCGATGCACCAGTGGAGGTTTACTGTATTCCTTGCACCTTCACATTGATCATGAAACACAGAAATTGCATCGGGATTGAATACAAAAGGGACAATGCCGACTTAAGTACTAGAAAAGTGAATCTTCTAAGAGTTTGTGATTTGAGCGGCTCCTGGTAAACCAATATTAGATTCCGAAGCACCAGTGCTGGTTTACTGTATCCCTTGGACCTTCAAATTGACCATGAAACACAGAAATCGCAACGCGATAGAATACAAAAGGCACAATGCCGACTGAAGTGCAAGAAAAGTGAATCAACTAAGAGTTTGTGGTTTGAGCGGCTCCTGGGAGACCAGTATTAGATTCCGATGCACCAGTGCAGAATTTACTGTACCTCTTGGACATTCACATTTTACCATGTAACACAAAAAACGCATTGGGATTGAATACAAAAGGCACTATGCCGACTTAAGAACAAGAAGAGCGAATCTTCTAAGAGATTGTGATTTGATCGGCTCCTGGGAGACGAGTATTACATTCCGATTGCCCAATGCAGGTTTACTGTATCCCTTGGACCTTCACATTGACCATGAA
Source organism: Schistocerca piceifrons (assembly GCF_021461385.2). NCBI lineage: Eukaryota > Metazoa > Arthropoda > Insecta > Orthoptera > Acrididae > Schistocerca > Schistocerca piceifrons. The sequence goes on along the minus strand of NC_060149.1, from coordinate 954,642,832 downwards.
AGACAGATATCGGATCGGGATTGAATACAAAAGTCACAATGCCGACTTAAGTACAAGAAGAGTGATTCTTAGAAGAGTTTGTGCTTTGAGCGGCTCCTGGGAAACCAGTATTAGATACCGACGCACCAGTGCTGTTTTACTGTATCCCTTGGACCCTCACATAGACCATGAAACACAGAAATTGCATCGGGATTGAATACAAAAGGGACAATGCCGCCATAAGTACAAGAAGAGTGAATCTTCTAAGAGTTTGTGGTTTCAGCGGCTCCTGGGAGACAAGTATTAGATTCCGAGGCACCAGTGCAGGTTTACTGTATCCCTCAGACCTTCACATTTACCATGAAACACAGATATTGCATCGGGATTCAATACAAAAGGCACAATGCTGATTTAAGTACAAGAGGAGTGAATCATCTAAGAGCTTGAGGTTTGAGCGGCTCCTGGGAGACCAGTATTAGACCCGATCCACGAGTGCAGGCTTACTGCATTCATTTGGACCTTAACATTGACCATGAAACACAGAAATTGCATCGGGATTGAATACAAAAGGGACAATGCCGACTTATGTACAAGAAGAGTGAATCTTCTAAGAGTTAGTGATTTGAGCGGCTCCTGGGAGACCAGTATTAGATTCCGATGCACCAGTGCAGGTTTACTGTATCCCTCGGACTTTCACATTTACAACGAAACACAGATTTTTCATCGGCAATGAATACAAAATTCACAATGCCGACTTATGTACAAGAAGAGTGAACCTTCTAAAAGTTTGTGCTTTGAGCAACTCCTGGGAGACCAGTATTAGATTCCGATGCACCAGTGCAGTTATCCTGTATCCCTTGGACCTTCACATTGACCATGAAACACAGAAATCGCATCGGGATTGTATACAAATGTCACAATGCCGACTTAAGTACAAGAAGAGTGAATCAACTAAGAGTTTGAGTTTTGAGCGGCTCTTGGGTGACCAGTATTAGATTCCGATGCACCAGTGCAGGCTTACTGTATCCCTTGGAAATTCACATTGACCACGAAACGCAGAAATTGCGTGGGGAATGAATACGAGAGTGACAATGCCGACATAAGTACCAGAAGAGTTAATTATCTAAGAGTAAGTGAATTGAGCGGCTCCTCCGAGACCACGATTAGATTCCGATTCACCAGTGCAGGTTTACTGTATCCCTTCGACCTTCACATTGACCATGAAGCACAGAAATCGCATCGGAATTGAATACAAAAGCATCAATGTCGACTTAAGTACAAGAAGAGTGAATCTTCTAAGAGTTTGTGCTTTGAGCGGCTCCTGGGACACAAGTATTAGATTCCGATGCACCAGCGCAGGTTTACTGTATCCCATGGACCTTCACAATGCCATAAAACACCGAAATTGAATCGGGATTAAATACAAAAGGGACAGTGCCAACTTAAGTACATGAAGAGTGCATCTTCTAAGAGTTAGTGGTTTGAGCGGCTCCTGGAAGACCAATATTAGATTCCGATGCACCAGTGCAGGTTTACTGTATCCCTTAGACCTTCACATTGACCATGAAACACCGAAATTGAATCGGGATTGAATACAAAAGGGACAATACCGACTTAAGTACAAGAAGAGTGAATCTTCTAAGAGTTTGTGCTTTGAGCGGCTCCTGGGAAACCTGAATTAGAGTCCGATGCACGAGTCCTGGTTTACTGTATCCCTTGGGCCTTCACATTGACCATGAAACACTGAAATTGCAACAGGATAGAATACAAAAGGGACAATGTCGACTTAAGTACAAGAAGAGTGAATCTCCTAAGAGCTTGTGGTTTGAGTGGCTCCTGGGAAACCAGTATTAGAATCCGATGCACCAGTGCATGTTTACTGTATCCCTTGGACCTTCCCATTGACCATGAAACACCGAAATTGAATCGGGATTGAATACAAAAGGGACAATACCGACTTAAGTACAAGAAGAGTGAATCTTCTAAGAGTTTGTGCTTTGAGCGGCTCCTGGGAAACCTGAATTAGAGTCCGATGCACGAGTCCTGGTTTACTGTATCCCTTGGGCCTTCACATTGACCATGAAACACTGAAATTGCAACAGGATAGAATACAAAAGGGACAATGACGACTTAAGTACAAGAAGAGTGAATCTCCTAAGAGCTTGTGGTTTGAGTGGCTCCTGGGAAACCAGTATTAGAATCCGATGCACCAGTGCATGTTTACTGTATCCCTTGGACCTTCCCATTGACCATAAAACACCAAAATTTCATCGTGATTGAATACAGAAGGCACAATGCCGACTTAAGTAAAAGAAGAGAGAATCTTCTAAGAGTTTTAGGTTTGAGCGGCTCCTGGGAGACCAGTATTTGATTCCGATGAACCAGTGCAGGTTTACTGTATCCCTTGGACCTTCACATTGACCATGAAACACAGAAATAGCTTCAGGATTGAATACAAAAGCCACAATGCAGACTTAAGTAAATGAAGAGTGAATCTTCTAAGATTTTGTCTTTTGAGCGGCACCTGGGAGGCCAGTATTGGATTCCGATGCACCAGTGCGTGTTACTGTATCACTTGGACCTACACATTGACCATGAAAGCCGGAAATCGCAACGGGATAGAATACAAAAGGCACAATGCCGACGTAAGTACAAGAAGAGTGAGTCTTGTAAAAGATTGTGCTTCGAGCGGCTCCTGGGAGACCAGTATTGGATTCGGATGCACCAGTGCAGGTTAACTGTATCAATTGGACCTTCACATTGAAAATGAAACACCGAAATCGCTGCGGGATTGAATACAGTAGGCACAATGCCGACTAAAGTACAAGAAGAGAGAATCTTCTAAAAGTTTGTGGTTTGAGCGGCTCCTGGGAGACGTGTATTAGTTTCAGATCCACCAGTGCAGGTTTACTGTATCCCATGGACTTTCACATTTTCTTGAAACACAGAAATGCATCGGGATTGAATACAAAAGCCACAATGCAGACTTAAGTACAAGAAGAGTGAATCTTCTAAGAGTTTGTGGTTTGAGCGGCCCCTGGGAGATCAGTATTAGATTCCAACGCAACAGTGCAGAATTTACTCTATCCCTTGGATCTTCACATTGACCATGAAACACAGAAAGCTCATCGGGATTGAATAGAAAAGGCACAATGCCGACTTAAGTGCAAGACGAGCGAATCTTCTAAGAGTTTGTGCTTTGTACGGCTCCTGAGAGACCAGTATTAGATTCCGATGCACCAGTGCAGAGTTACTGTATCCGTTGGACTTTCACATTGACTTGAAACACAGAAGTTGCATCGGGATATAATACAAAAGGGACAATGCAGACTTAAGTACAAGGATAGTGAATCTTCTAAGGGTTTGTGGTTTGAGCGGCTCCTGAGAGACCAGTATTAGATTCCGATGCACGAGTGCAGGATTACTGTATCTCTTGGACCTTCACATTGACGATGAAACACAGAAATTACAGCGGGATATAATACAAAAGTGACAATGCCGACTTAAGTACAAGAAGAGGGAATCTCAAGAGTTTGTGGTTAGACCGGCTCCTGCTAGACCATAATTAGATTCCGATGCACTAGTGCAGGTTTACTGTATCCCTTGGACCTTCACATTGACCATGAAACACAGAAATTGCTTCGGAATTGAATGCAAAAGGCACAATTTTGACATAAGTACAAGAACAGTGAATCTTCTAAGAGTTTAAGGCTTGAGCGGCTCCTAGGAGACCAGTATTAGATTCCAAAGCACTAGTGTAGGTTTACTGATCCCTTGGACTTTCACATTGACCATGAAACACGGATATTGCTTCGGGATTGAATACTAAAGGCACAATGCAAACTTAAGTACAAGAAGAGTGAATCTTCTAAGAGTTTGTGGTTTGAGCGGCTTCTGGGATACCAGTATTAGATTCAAAATCACCAATGCACGTTGACTGATCCCTTGGACTTTCACATTGACCATGAAACACAGAAATTACATCGGGATTGAATACAAGGAGGACAATGCCGACTTAAGTACAGGAAGAGTGAATCTTTTAAGAGTTTTTGGTTTGAGCGGCTCCTGGGAGGCCAGTATTAGATTCCGATGCACCAGTGCAGGATTACTGTATCCCTTGGATATTCACATTGACCATGAAACACAGAAATCGCAACGGGATAGAATACAAAGAGCACAATGCCGACTTAAGTACAAGAAGAGTGAATCTTGTAAGAGTTTGTGTTTTGAGCGGCGCCTGGGAGACCTGTATTAGATTCCGATGCACCAGTGCAGTTTTACTGTACCAATTGGACCCTTACATTGCCCATGAAACACCGAAATTGCATCGGGATTGAATACAGAAGGCACAATGCCGACTTAAGTACAAGAAGAGTGAATCCTCTAAGTGTTTGTGGCTTGACGACGCCTAGGAGACCAGTATTAGATTCCGATGAAACAGTGCAGGTTTACTGTATCCCTTGGACCTTCACATTGACCATGAAACACAGAAATTGCTTCGGGATTGAATAGAAAAGGCACAATATAGACTTAAGTAAAAGAAGAGTGAATCTTCTAAGAGTTTGTGGTTTGAGCGGCTCCTGGGAGACCGGTATTAGATTCCGATGCACCAGTGCAGGTTTACTTTATCCCTTGGACCTTCACATTGACCATGAAACACAGAAATTGCATCGGGATTGAAAACAGAAGGCAAAATGCCGACTTAAGTACAAGAAGAGTGAATCCTCTAAGTGTTTGTGGTTTGATCGGCTCCTGGGAGACTAGTATTAGATTCCGATGCACCAGTGCAGGTTTACTGTATCCCTTGGACGTTCACATTGACTTGAAACACAGAAGTTGCATCAGGATTGAATACAAAAGCACAATGCCGTCTTCATGACAAGAAGAATGAATCTTCTAAGAGTTTGTGCTATGATCAGCTCCTGGGAAACCAGAATTAGATTCCGATGCACCAGTGCAGGTTTACTGTTCCCTTGGACCTTCACATTTACCATGAAACACAGAAAGTGCATCGGGATTGAATACAGAAGGCACAATGCCGACTTAAGTACAAGAAGAGTGTAACTTCTAAGAGTTTGTAGTTTTAGCGGCTACTGGGTGACCAGTAATAGATTCCGATGCAATAGAGATGGTTTACTGTATACGTTGGACCTTCACATTGACCATGAGACACAGAAATCGTATTGGGATTGAATTCAAAAGGCACAATGCCGAAATAAGGACAAGAAGAATGAATCTTCGAAGAGTTTGTGCTTTGAGCTGCTCCAGGGAGACCAGTATTAGATTCCAACGCACCAGTGCAGAATTTACTCTATCCCTTGGACCTTCGCCATGACCATGAAACAGAGAAATCTCATCGGGATTGAATACAAAAGGCACAATGCCGACCTAAGTCTAAGACGAGTGAATGTTCTAAGAGTTTGTGCTTTGTACGGCTCCTGGGAGACCTGTATCAGACTCCGATGCACCAGTGCAGGTTTACTGTATCTCTTGGACCTTCACATTGACCATGAAACACAGAAATCGCATTGGGAATGAATACAAAAGGGACAATGCCGACTTAAGTACAAGAAGAGTTAATCTTCTAAGAGTTTGTGGTTTGAGCGGCTCCTAGGAGACCAGTATTAGATTCCGATGCAACAGTGCAGGTTTACTGTATCCCTTGGACATTCACATTTACCATGAAACACAGAAATTGCATCGGGATTGAATTCAGAAGGCGAAATGCCGACTTAAGTACAAGAAGAGTGAATCTTCTAAGAGTTTGTTGTTTGAGCGGCTCCTGGGAGACCAGTATTTACATCCGATGCACGAGTGCAGGTTTACTGTATCCCTTGCACTTTCACATTAACTTGAAACACAGACATTGAGTCGGGATTCAATACAAAAGCCACAATGCAGACATAAGTACAAGAAGAATGTATCTTGTAAGAGTTTGTTCTTTGAGCGGCTCCTGGGAGATTAGTATTAGATTTCGATGCACCAGTGCAGATTTACTGTATCAATTGGACCTTCACATTGACTATGAACCACCGAAATTGCATCGGGATTGAATACAGAAGGCACAATGCCGACTAAAGTACAAGAAGAGTGAATCTTCTAAGAGTTTGTGGTTTGAGCGGTTCCTGCGAGACCAGTATTACATTCCGATCCACCGGTGCAGGTTTACTGTATCCCTTGGACTTTCACATTTTCTTGAAACACAGAAATTGCATCGGGATAGAATACAAAAGCCACAATGCAGACTTAAGTACAAGAAGAGTAAGTCTTCTAAGAGTTTGTGGTTTGAGCGGCTCCTGCGAGGCCAGTATTAGATTCCGATGCAACAGTGCTGGTTTACTGTATCCCTTAAAACTTCACATTGACAATGAAACACAGAAATTGCAACGGGATATAAAACAAAAGGGACAATGCCGACATAAGTACAAGAAGAGTAAATCTTCCAAGTGTTTGTGGTTTGAGCGGCACCTGGGAGACCAGTATTAGATTACGAAGCACCACTGCAGGTTTACTGTGTCCCTTGGACCTTCACCTTGACCATAAAACACAGAAATTGCATCGGGATAGAATACTAAAGGCACAATGCCGACTTAAGCACAAGAAGAGTGAATCTTCTAAGAGTTTGTGCTTTGATCGGCTCCTGGGAGACCAGAATTAAATTCCGGTGCACCAGTGCAGGTTTACTGTACCCTTGGACCTTCACATTGACGATGAAACACAGAAATTGCAACGGGATATAATACAAAAGGGACAATGCCGACTTAAGTACAAGGAGAGTGAATCTTCTAAGAGTTTGTGGTTTGAGCGGCTCCTGGGAGAGCAGTATTTGCATCCGATGCACGAGTGCAGGTTTACTGTATCCCTTGCACTTTCACATTAACTTGAAACACAGAAATTGCACCGGGATTGAATACAAAAGCCACAATGCAGACTTAAGTAAAAGAAGAGTGAATCTCGTAAGAGTTTGTTCTTTAAGTGGCTCCTGGGAGATCAGCATTAGATTCCGATGCACCAGTGCAGGTTTACTGTATCAATTGGACCTTCACATTGACCATGAAACACCGAAATTGCATCGGGTTTGAATACAGAAGGCACAATGCCGACTAAAGCACAAGAAGATTGAATCTTCTAAGAGTTTGTGGTTTGAGCGGCTCCTGGGAGACCAGTATTAGCTTCCGATACACCAGTGCAGGTTTACTGTATCCCTTGGAATTTCACATTTTCTTGAAACACAGAAATTGCATCGGGATAGAATACAAAAGCCACAATGCAGACTTAAGTACAAGAAGAGTAATTCTTCTAAGAGTTTGTGGTTTGAGCGGCTCCTGCGAGGCCAGTATTAGATTCCGATGCAACAGTGCTGGTTTACTGTATCCCTTAAAACTTCACATTGACAATGAAACACAGAAATTGCAACGGGATATAAAACAAAAGGGACAATGCCGACTTAAGTACAAGAAGAGTGAATCTTCCAAGTGTTTGTGGTTTGAGAGGTACCTGGGAGACCAGTATTAGATTACGAAGCACCACTGCAGGTTTACTGTATCCCTTGGACCTTCACCTTGACCATAAAACACAGAAATTGCATCGGGATATAATACTAAAGGCACAATGCCGACTTAAGCACAAGAAGAGTGAATCTTCTAAGAGTTTGTGCTTTGATCGGCTCCTGGGAGACCAGAATTAGATTCCGGTGCACCAGTGCAGGTTTACTGTACCCTTGGACCTTTACATTGACGATGAAACACAGAAATTGCAACGGGATATAATACAAAAGGGACAATGCCGACTTAAGTACAAGAAGAGTGAATCTTCTAAGAGTTTGTGGTTTGAGCTGCTCCTGGGAGAGCAGTATTTACATCCGATGCACGAGTGCAGGTTTACTGTATCCCTTGCACTTTCACATTAACTTGAAACACAGAAATTGCACCGGGATTGAATACAAAAGCCACAATGCAGACTTAAGTACAAGAAGAGTGAATCTCGTAAGAGATTGTTCTTTGAGTGGCTCCTGGGAGATCAGTATTAGATTCCGATGCACCAGTGCAGGTTTACTGTATCAATTGGACCTTCACATTGACCATGAAACACCGAAATTGCATCAGGTTTAAATACAGAAGGCACAATGCCGACTAAAGCACAAGAAGAGTGAATCTTCTAAGAGTTTGTGGTTTGAGCGGCTCCTGGGAGACCAGTATTAGCTTCCGATACACCAGTGCAGGTTTACTGTATCCCTTGGAATTTCACATTTTCTTGAAACACAGAAATTGCATGGGGATTGAATACAAAAGCCACAATGCAGACTTAAGTACAAGAAGAGTGAATCTTTTAAGAGTTTGTGGATTGAGCGGTTCCTGGGAGGTCAGTATTAGATTCCGATGCACCAGTGCAGGTTTACTGTATCCCTTGGAACATCACATTGACGATGAAACACAGAAATTGCAACGAGATATAATACAAAATTGACAATGGCGACTTAAGTACAAGAAGAGTGAATCTTGTAAGAGTTTGTGCTTTGAGCGGCTCCTGGGAGACCAGTATTAGATTCCGATGCACCAGTGTAGGTTTACTGTATGAATTGGACCCTCAAATTGACCATGATACACCGAAATCGCTTCGGGATTGAATACAAAAAGCACAATGCCGACATAAGTACAAGAAGAGTGAATCTTCTAAGTGTTTGTGGTTTGAACGGCTCCTGGGAGACCAGAATAAGATTCCGATGCACCAGTGCAGGTTTAGTGTACCCTTGGACCTTCTCATTGACCATGAAACACAGAAATTGCAAAGGGATAGAATACAAAAGGCACAATGCCGACTTAAGTGCAAAACGAATGAATCTTGTAAGAGTTTGTGTTTGTTCGGCTCCTGGGAGACCAGTAGTAGATTCCGATGCACCAGTGCAGGTTTACTGTATTCCTTGGACCTTCACATTGACCATGAAACACAGAAATCGCATTGGGATTGAATACAAAAGGGGCAATGCTGACCTAAGTACAAGAAGAGTGAATCTTCTAAGAGTTTGTGGTTCGAGCGGCCCCTGGGAGAGCAGTATTGGAATTCCGATGCAATAGTGCTTTTTTGCTGTATCCCTTGGAGCTTCACATTTACCATGAGACACAGAAATCGCATTGGGATAGAATTCAAAAGGCACAATGCCGACATAAGGACAAGAGGAATGAATCTTTGAAGAGTTTGTGTTTGAGCGGCTCCTGGGAGACCAGTGTTAGATTCCGAAGCAACAGTGCAGGTTTACTGCGTCCCTTGGACATTCACATTTACCATGAAACACAGAAATTGCATCGGGATTGAATTCAGAAGGCAAAATGCCGACTTAAGTACAAGAAGAGTGAATGTTCTAAGAGTTTGTGGTTAGAGGGGCTCCTGGGAGAGCAGTATTAGATTCCGATGCACCAGTGCTGGTTTACTGTAACCCTTGGACCCCCACATTTACCATGAAACACAGAAATTGCATCGGGATTGAATACAGAAGGCACAATGCCGACTTAAGTACAAGGAGAGTGAATCTTCTAAGAGTTAGTAGTTTGAGCGGCTCCTGGGAGACCAGTAATAGATTCCGATCCACTAGTTCAGGTTTACTGTATCCCTTGGACTTTCACATTGACTTGAAACACAGAAGTTGCATCTGGATTGAACAAAAAAGGCACAATGCCGACTTAAATACAAGAAGAGTGAATCTTCTATAAGAATGTGGTTTGAGCTACTCCTGGGAGACCAGTATTAGATTCCGATGCACCAGCGCAGGTTTACTGTATCCCTTGGAAATTCACATTGACGATGAAACACAGAAATTGCATCGGGATATAATACAAAACGGACAATGGCGACTTAAGTACGAGATAAGTGAATCTTCTAAGAGTTGGTTGTTTGAGCGGCTCCTGGAAGACCAGTATTAGATTCCGATGCACCAGTAGCGGTTTACTGTATCCCTTGGAACTTCACATTGACCATGAAACGCAGAAATTGCATCGGGATTGAATGCAAAAAGGACAATGCCGACTTAAGTACAGGAAGAGTGAATCTTCAAAGAGTTTGAGGTTTGAGCGGCCCCTGGCAGGACAGTATTACATTCCGATGCACCAGTGCAGGCTTACTGTATTCCTTGGACCTTCAAATTAACCATGAAACACAGAAATCGCAACGGGATAGAATACAAAAGACACAATGCCGACTTAAGTAGAAGAAGAGTGAATCTTGTAAGAGTTTGAGCTTTGAGCGGCTCCTGGGAGACCAGTATTAGAATCCGATGCACCAGTGGAGGTCTACTGTATCAATTGGACCTTCACATTGGCCATGAAACACCGAAATTGCATCGGGATTGAATACAGAGGGCACAAAGCCGACTTAAGAACAAGAGGAGTGAAACTTCTAAGAGATTGTGGTTTGAGCGGCTCCTGGGAGACCAGTATTAGATTCCGATCCACCTGCGCAGGTTTACTGTATCCCTTGGACTTTCACATTTTCTTGAAACACAGAAGTTGCATCGGGATTTAATACAAAAGGCACAATGCCGACTTAAGGACAAGAAGAGTGAATCTTCTAAGAGTTAGTGGTTTGAGCGGCTCCTGTGAGACCAGTATTTGATTCCGATGCACCAGTGCAGGTTTACTGTATCCCTTGGACCTTCACATTGACGATGAAACACAGAAATTGCATCGGGATATAATACAAAAGGGAGAATGCCGACTTAAGTACAAGAAGAGTGAATCATCTAAGAGTTTGTGGTTTGAGCGGCTCCTGGGAAGCCAGCATTAGATTCCGATGCACCAGTGCAAGTTTACTGTATCCTGTGGAACTTCACTTTGACGATTAAACACAGAAATTGCAACGGGATAATACAAAATTGACAATGCCGACTTAAGTACAAGAAGAGTTAATCTTAAGAGTTTGTGGTTTGAGCGGCTCCTGGGTGACCAGAATTAGATTCCGATGCACCAGTGCAGGTTTACTGTATCCCTTGGACCGTCACATTGACCATGAAACACAGAAATTGCATCGGGATAGAATACAAAAGGCACAATGCCCACTAAAGTACAAGAAGAGTGAATCTTCTATGAGACTGTAGTTTGAGCGGCTCTTGGGAGACCAGTATTTGATTCCAACGCACCAGTGCAGAATTTGCTCTATCCCTTGGACATTCACATTGAACATGAAACACAAAAATCTCATCGGGATTGAATAGAAAAGGCACAATGCTGACTTAAGTACAAGAAGAGTGAATCTTGTATGAGTTTGTGTTTTGAACGGCTCCTGGGAAACAAGTAGTAGATTCTGATGCACCAGTGCAGGTTTACAGTATCCCTTGGACCATCACATTGACTTGAAACACAGAAGTTGCATCGGGATTGAATACAAATGGCACAATGCCGACTTAAGTACAAGGAGAGTGAAACTTCTATGAGATTGTGGTTTCAGCGGTCCCTGGGAGACCAGTATTAGATTCCGATGCACGAGTGCAGGTTTAATTTATCACTTGTACCTTCACATTGACGATGAAACACAGAAATTGCATCGAGATATAATACAAAAAGGGACAATGCCGACTTAAGTACAAGAAGAGTGAAGCTTCTAAGAGTTTGTGGTTTGAGCGGCTCCTGGGAGACCAGTATTAGATTCCGATGCACCAATGCAGCTTTACTGTATCCCTTGGACCTTCACATAGACCTTGAAACACAGAAATCGCATTGGGATTGAATACAAAAGGGACAATGCCGACTTAAGTACAAGAAGAGTGTATCTTCTAAGAGTTTGTGGTTCGAGCAGCCCCGGGGAGAGCAGTATTGGAATTCCGATGCAATTGTGCGTTTTTACTGTATCCCTTGGAGCTTCACATTGACCATGAGACACAGAAATCGCATTGGGATAGAATTCAAAAGGCACAATGCCGACATAGGGACAAGAAGAAATATCTTCGAAGAGTTTGTGTTTGAGCGGCTGCTGGGAGACCAGTATTAGATTCCGAAGCAACAGTGCAGGTTTACTGTGTCCCTTGGACATTCACATTTACCATGAAACACAGAAATTGCATCGGGATTGAATTCAGAAGGCAAAATGCCGACTTCAGTACAAAAAGAGTGAATCTTCTAAGAGTTTGTTGTTTGAGCGGCTCCTAGGAGAGCAGTATTTACATCCGATGCATGAGTGCTGGTTTTCTGTATGCCTTGCACTTTCATATTAACTTGAAACACAGAAATTGAATCGGGATTGAATACAAAAGGCACAATGCAGACATAAGTACAAGATAAGTGAATCTTCTAAGAGTTGGTTGTTTGAGTGGCTCCTGGAAGACCAGTATTAGATTCCGATGCACCAGTGGAGGTTTACTGTATCCCTTGGACCTTCACATTGACCATGAAACACAGAAATTGGATCGGGATTGAATACAAAAAGGACAATGCCGACATAAGTACAGGAAGAGTGAATCTTCTAAGAGTTTGTGGTTTGAGCGGCCCCTGGGAGGCCAGTATTACATTCCGATACACCAGTGCAGGTTTACTGTATCCCTTGGACCTTCACATTGACGATGAAACACAGAAATTGCATCGGGATATAATACAAAACTGACAATGCCGACTAAGTACAAGAAGAGTGAATCTTAAGTGTTTGTGGTTTGAGCGGCTCCTGGGAGACCAGTATTAAATTCCGATGCACCAGTGCAGGTTTAATGTATCCCTTAGACACTCACATTGACCATGAAACACAGAAACTACATCGGGATTGAATACAAAAAGACAATGCCGACTTAAGTACAAGAAGTGTGAATCTTCTAAGAGGTTGTGGTTTGAGGGGCTCCTGGGAGGCCAGTATTAGATTCCGATGCACCAGTGCAAGTTAACAGTATCAATTGGACCTTCAGGTTGACCATGAAACACCGAAATCAGATCGGGATTGAATACAAAAGGCACAATGCAGACTTAAGAAAAAGAAGAGTGAATCTTCAAAGAGTTTGTCTTTTGAGCGGCTCCTGGGAGACCAAAGCAAAACACAAACAATGGGAAGATTAACTCTTCTTGTACTTAAGTCGGCACTGTGCCTTTTGTATTAAATACCGACGCAATATCTGTGTTTCATCGCCAATGTGAAGGTCCAAGGGATAGAATAAAGCAGCAGCAGTGCATCGCAATCTAATACTGATCTTTCAGGAAACGGTCAAAGCAAACCACAAACAATGAGAAGGTATACTCTTCTTGTACTTAAGTCGGCATTATGCCGTTTGTATTCAATCCCGACGCAATTTCTGTGTTTCATCGTCAATGTGAAGGTCCAAGTTATAGAGTGAAGCAGTTGTAGTGCATCAGAATGTAATAAAGATCTCCGAGGAAACGCTCAAAGCAAACCACAATCAATGAGAAGTTTTACTCTTCTTGTACTTAAGTCGGCGTTGTGCCTTATGTATTAAATCCCGACGCAATTTCTGTGTTTCATCGTCAATGTGAACTTCCAAGGGATGGAGTAAAGCTGCAGTAGTGCAGCGTAATATAATACTGATCTCACATGAAACGCTCATAGCAAACCAGAAACAATATGAAGATTTACTCTTCTTGTACTTAAGTTCGAATTGTGCCTTTTGTATTAAATCCCGACGCAATTTCTGTGTTTCATCGTCAATGTGAAGGTCCAAGGGATAGAGTAAAGCTGCAGTAGTGCATCGGAATTAGATACTGATCTCCCAGGAAACGCCCAAAGCAATACACAAACAATGGAAAGATTAACTCTTCCTTTACTTAAGTCGGCATTATGGCTTTTGTATAAAATCCCGACGCAATTTCTGTGTTTCATCGTCAATGTGTAGTTCCAAGGGATAGAGTATAGCTGCAGTAGTGCATCGGAAACTAATACTGATCTCCCAGGAAACGCCCAAAGCAAACCACAAACAATGAGAAGATTTACGCTTCTTGTACATATGACGGCATTGTGCATTTTGTATTAAATTCCGACGCAATACCTGTGTTTCATCGTCAATATGACGGTCCAAGGGATAGAGTAAAGCAGCAGTAGTGCATCGGAATCAAATACTAATCTCCCAGGAAACAGCAAAAGCAAACCACATACAATGAGAAGATTTACTCTTCTTGTACTTAAGTCGGCATTGTGCCGTTTGTATTCAATCCCGACGCAATTACTGTGTTTCATCGTCAATATGAACGTCAAAGGGATAGGGTAAAGCTGCAGTAGTGCATCGGAATCTAATACTTATCTCTCAGGAATTTCTCAAAGCAAACCACAAACAATGAGAACATTTACTCTTCTTGTATGTAAACTGGCATTGTGCCTTTTGTAATAAATTCAGACGCAATTTCTGTATTTCATCGTCAACGTGAAGGTCCAAGGGATAGAGTAAAGTGGGTGTAGTGCTTTGGAAACTTATACTGATCTCGCAGGAGACGCTCAAAGCAAACCTCAAACAATGAGAAGATTTACTCCACCTGTACCTAAGTCGGCATTGTGCCTTTTGAATTAAATCCCGACCCAATATCTGTGTTTCATCGTCAATGTGAAGGTCCAAGGGATGGAGTAAAGCTGCAGTACTGCATTAGAATCTAATACTGATCTCCCAGGAAACGCTCAAAGCAAATCAGATACAATGGGAAAGATTACTCTTCCTTTACTTAAGTCGGCATTATGGTCTAGTATTAAATTCCGACGCAATGTCTGTGTCTCAGCGTCAATATGAAGGACCAAGGGATAGAGTAAATGTGCTGTAGTGCATCGGAATCCAATACTGATCTCTGAGGAAATGCTCAAAGCAATCCAGAATCAATGAGAAGATTTACTCTTCTTGTATGTAAGCTGGCATTGTGCCTTTTGTAATAAATCCTGTCGCAATTTCTGTGTTTCATCGTCAACGTGAAGGTCCAAGGGATAGAGTAAAGTGGGTGTAGTGCATCGGAAACCAATACTGATCTGACAGGAAACGCTCAAAGCAAACCACGAACCGTGAGAAGATTTACCCTTCTTGTACTTAAGTCGGCATTGTGCCTTTTGAATTAAATCCCGACCCAATATCTGTGTTTCATCGTCAATGTGAAAGTCCAAGGGATGGAGTAAAGCTGCAGTAGTGCATTATCTAATACTGATCTCCCAGGAAACGCTCAAAGCAAACCAGATACAATGGGAAGGTTTACTCTTCCTTTACTTTAGTCGGCATTATGGTCTTGTATTAAATTTCGACGCAATATCTGTGTTTCATCGTCAATGTGAAGGTCCAAGTGATAGAGTAAAGCTGGAGTAGTCCATCGGAATCTAATACTGAACTCCCAGGAAACGGTCAAAGCAAATCACAAACAATGAGAAGATTAACTCTTCCTTTACTTAAGTCGGCATTATGGCTTTTGTATAAAATCCCGACGCAATTTCTGTGATTCTTCGTCAATGTGAATGTCCAAGGGATTGTGTAAAGCTGCAGTACTGCATCGGAAACTAATACTGATCACCCAGGAAACGCCCAAGGCAAACCACAAACCATGAGAGGATTAACTCTTCTTGTACTTAAGTCCCCATTGTGCTTTTTGTATTAAATACTGACGCAATATCTGTGTTTCTTCGTCAATGTGAAGGTCCAAGGGATAGAGTAAAGCTGCAGTATTGCATCCCAATCTAATACTTATTTTCTTGGATCACTCAAAGAAAACCACAAACAATGATAAGATATACTATTTTTGTACTTAAGTCAACATTGTGCCTTTTGCATAAAATCCCGACGCAATATCTAAGTTTCATCGTCTATGTGAAGGTCCAAGGGATAGAGTAAAGCTGCAGTAGTGCATCGGAAACTAATACTGATCTCCCAGGAAACGCTGAAAGCAAACCACAAACAATGAGAACATTTATTCTTCTTGTACATAAGTCGGCAATTGCGATGCACTACTACAGCCTTGCTCTATCCCTTGGACCTCCACATTGACGATGAAACACAGAATGTGCGTCGGGATTTAATACAAAAGGCACAATGCCGACTTATGTACAAGAAGAGTATATCTTCTCATTGTATGTAGTTTGCTTTGAGCGTTTCCTGGGAGATCAGTATTAGATTACGATGCACTACCGCAGCTTTACTCAATCCCTTGGACCTTCACATTGACGATGAAACAGAGAAATTACGTCGGGATTTAGTACAAATGGCACAATGCCAATTTTAGTACAAAAAGAGTAAATCTTCTCTTTGTTTGTGGTTTGCTCTGAGCGTTTCCTGGGAGATCAGTATTAGGTTCCGATGCACTACTGCAGCTTTACTCTATCCCTTGGACCTTCACATAGACGATGAAACACAAATATTGCGTCGGGATTTAATACAAAAGTCAGAATGTCGACTTAATTACAAAAATTGTATATCTTCTCAATGTTTGTGGTTTTCTTTGAGTGATTCCAAGGAAATAAGGATTAGATTGGGATGCAATACTGCAGCTTTACTCTATCCCTTGGACCTTCACATTGACGATGAAACATAGAAATTGCGTCAGGATTTAATACAAAAAGCACAATGCGGACTTAAGTACCAGAAGAGTAAATCCTCTCATGGTTTGTGGTTTGCTTTGGGCGTTTCCTGGGAGATCAGTATTAGTTTCCGATGCACTACTGCAGCTTTACTCTATCCCTCGGACCTTCACATTGACGATGAAACACAGAAATTGCGTCGGGATTTTATACAAAAGCCATAATGCCGACATAAGTAAAGCAAGAGTTAATCTTCTCATTGTTTGTGGTTTGCTTTGACCGTTTCCTGGGAATTCAGTATTAGGTTCCGATGCACTACTCCAGCTTTACTTTATCCCTTGGACCTTCATATTGACGATGAAACACAGATATTGGGTCGGGATTCAATTCAAAAGGCACAATGCCGACTTAAGTACAAGAAGGGTAAATCTTCTCACTGCTCGTGGTTTGCTTTGAGCGTTTCCTGTGAGATCAGTATTAGATAACGATGCACTACACCCGCTTTACTCTATCCCTTGGACCTTCACGTTGACGATGAAACTCAGAAATTGCGTAGGGATTTATTACAAAAGGCACAATGCCAGCTTACGTACAAGAAGAGTAAATCTTCTCATTGATTCTGGATTGCTTTGAGCATTTCCTCGGAGATCAGTATTAGATGCCGATGCGATACAGCTGATTTACTCTATCCCTTGGACCTTCACATTGACGATGAATCACAGAAATTGCGTCGGGATTTGATACAAAATGCACAATGCCGACGTAAGTACAAGAAGAGTAAATCTCCTCATTGCATGTGGTATCCTTTGAGCGTTTCCTGGGAGATCAGTATTAGATTCCGATGCAGTATTGAGCTTTACTCTATCCCTTGGACCTTCAAGTTGCCGATGAAACATAGAAATTGCGTCGGGATTTAATCCAAAAGGCACAATCCCGACTTAAGTACTCGAAGAGTAAATCTACTCAATGTTTGTGGTTTGCTTTCAGCGTTTCCTGGGAGATCAGTATTAGATTGCGATGCACTACTGCAGCTTTACTCTATCCCTTGGACCTCCTCATTGACGATGAAACACAGAATGTGCGTCGGGATTTAATACAAAAGGCACAATGCTGACTTATGTACAAGAAGAGTAACTCTTCTCATTGTTTGTGATTTGATTTGAGCGTTTAATGGGAGATCAGTATTAGATTACGATGCACTCCTGCAGCTTTGCTCAATGCCTTGGACCTTCACATTGACGATGAAACAGAGAAATAACGTCGGGATTTAGTGCAAATGGCACAATGCCAATTTTAGTACAAAAAGAGTAAATCTTCTCATTGTTTGTGGTTTGCTCTATACGTTTCCTGTGAGATCATTATTAGATTCCGATGCACTACTGCAGCTCTACTCTATCCCTTGGACCGCCATATTGACGATGAAACACAGGTATTGCGTCGGAATTTAATACAAAAGGCACAATTCCGTCTTAAGTACAAGAAGAGTAAATCTTCTCATTGTTTGTGGTTTGCTTTGCGCGATTCCTGTTAGATCAGTATTAGATTCCGATGCACTACTGCAGCTCTACTATATCCCTTGGACCTCCACATTGACGAAGAAACACAGAAATTGCGTCGGGATTTAATTAAAGAAGCATAATGCTGACTTAAGTACAAGAAGAGTCAATCATCGCATTTTTTCTTGTTTGCTTTGAGCGTTTCCTCGGAGATCAGTATTAGATTCCGATGCACTACAGCAGATTTACTCAATCCCTTGGACTTTCGCATTGACGATGAAACACATAAATTGCCTCGGGATTTAGTACAAGTGCCATAATGCCAACGTAAGTGAAGGAAGAGTTAATCTTCTCATTGTTTGTGATTTGCTGGGTGCGTTTCCTGGGAGTTCAGTATTAGATTCCGATGCACTACTGCAGCTGTACTCTATCCCTTGGACGTTCACATTGACGATGAAGCTCAGAGATTGCGTCGGGATTTATTTTTAAATGCACAATGCCGACTTACATACGAGAAGAGTAAATCTTCTCATTGTATCTGTTTTGCTTTTGAGCGTTACCTGGGAGATCAGTATCCGATTCCGATGCACTACTGCAGCTTTACTCTATCCCTTGGACCTTCACATTGACGGTGAAACACAGAAATTGCGTCGTGATTTAATACAAAAGGCACAATGCCGCCTTAAGTACAAGAAGAGTAAAACTTTTCATTGTTTGTGGTTTGCTTTGAGAGTTTCCTGGGAGATCAGTATTAGATTCCGATGCACATCTGCGGCTTCACTCAATCCCTTGGACCTTCACATTGAAGACGAAACACAGAAATTGCGTCGGGATTTAATAAAAAAGGCACAATTCGGACTTAAGTACAAGAAGAGTAAATCTTCTTGTTGTTTCTGGTTTGCTTTGAGCGTTTCATGTGAGATCAGTATTATATTCCGCAGCACTACTGCAGCTTAACTACATCCCTCGGACCATCACATTGACGATGAAACACAGAAATTGCGTCGGGATTTAATACATAATGCACAATGCCGACTAAAGCACAAGAAGAGTAAGTCTTCTCATTGTTTGTGGTTTGCTTTGAGCGTTTCCTCAGAGATCGGTATTAGATTCTGATGCACTACAACTGCGTTACTCTATAACTTGGACCTTCACATTGACGATGAAACACAGATATTGCGTCGGTATTTAATACAAAGGGCGCAGTGCCGACTTAAGTACAAGAGGAGTTAATCTTCCCATTGTTTGTGTTTTGCTTTGAGCGTTTCCTGGGAGATCAGTATTTGAATCCGATGCACTACAGCAGCTTTACTCTATCCCTTGGACCTTCACATTGACGACGAAACGTAGAAATTGCGTCGGGATTGAATACAAACGGCAAAAAAGCCGACTTAAGTATAAGAAAAGTAAATCTTGTCATTGATTCTGGTTTGCTTTGAGCGTTTCCTCGGAGATCAGTATTAGATTCCGATGCACTATAGCAGATTTGCACTATCCCTTGGACATTCACATTGATGATGAAACACAGAAATTGCGTCGAGATTTAATACAAATGCCATAAAGCCAACTTAAGTAAAGGAAGAGTTAATCTTCTCATTGTTTGTGAATTGCTTTGAGCGTTTCCTGGGAGTTCAGTATTAGATTCCGATGCACTACTGCAGCTTTACTCTATCCCTAGGACGTTCACAGTGACGATGAAACTCAGAGATTGCGTTGGGATTTAATACGAAATGCACAATGCCGACTTACGTACAAGAAGAGTAAATCCTCTCACTGTATCTGGTTTGCTTTGAGCGTTTCCTGGGAGATCGGTATTAGATTCCAATGCACTACTGCAGCTTTACTCCATTTCTTGGACCTTCACATTGATGATGAAACACAGAAATTGGGTCGGGTATTAATACAAAAGGCACAATGCCGACTTAAGTACAAGAAGGGTAAATCTTCTCATTGTTTGTGGTTTGTTTGAGCGTTTCCTGGGAGATCAGTATTAGATTCCGATGCACTACTGGAGCTTTACTCTATCCCTTGGACCATCCCATTGACGATGAAACACAGAAATTGCGTCGGGATTTAATACAACTGGCACAATGCAGACACAAGTACAAGGAGAGTAAATCTGCTCATTGTTTGCTACTTGCTTTGAGCGTCTCCTGTGAAATCAGTGTTAGATTCCGATGCACTACTGCAGCTTTTCTCTGTCCCTTGCAGCTTCACATTGGCGATGAAACACAGAAATTTCGTCGGGAATTAATACAAAAGGCACAATGCCGACTTAAGAAAAAGTAGAGTCAATCTCCTCAATGTTTGTGGTTTGCTTTGAGCGCTTTCCGGAAGATCAGTATTAGATTTCGATGCAATACTGCAGATTTACTCTAGCTCTATTACCTTCACATTGACGATGAAACACAGAAACTGCTTCGGGATTTAAAATAAAACACAGAATGCCGACTTAAGTACAAGAAAATTAAATCATCTCATTGTTTGTGGTTTGCTTTGAACAATTCCTGGGAGATCAATATTTAATTCCGATGCACTACTGCTGCTTTACTCTATCCCTTGGACTCTCACATTGACGATGAAACAGAAAAATTGCGTCGGGATTTAATACAAAAGGCACAATGCCGACATAAGTACAAGAAGAGTAAATCTTCTCATTGCTTGTAATTTGCTTTGAGCGTTTCCTGGGAGATCAGTATTAGATTCTGATGCACCGCTGATGCTTTACTCTATCCATTGGTCCTTCACATTGACGATGAAACACAGAAATTGCGTCGGGAATTAATACAAAAGTCACAATGCCGACTTAAGTACAAGAAGAGTAAATCATCTCATTGTCAAAGGTTTGCTGTGAATGTTTCCTGGGAGATCAGTATTAGATTCCGATGCATCACTGTAGCTTTACTGTATGCCTGGGACCTTCACATTGACGACTAAACTCAGAAATTGCGTCAGGATTTATACAAAAAGCACAATGCCGATATAAGTAGAAGAAGAGTCAATCTTCTCATTGTTTAAGGTTTGCTTTGAGCGTTTCCTGGGAGATAAGTGTTGGATTCCGATGCAATACTGCAGATTTACTCTATCTCTTGGACCTTCACATTGACGATGAAACACAGAAATTGCGTCGGGATTTAATACCAAAGGCACAATGTCGACTTAAATACAAGTAGGGTAGATCTTCCCATTGATTGTGGCTTCTTTTGAGCGTTTCCTGGGAGATCAGTATTAGATTCCGATGCACTACTACAGTTTTACTCTATCCCTTTGTCCTTCACATTGACGAAGAAACACAGAAATTGCGTCAGGATTTAATTCAAAAGGCACAATGCCAACTTAAGTAGAAGAAGAGTGAATCTTCTCATTGTTTGTGGTTTGCTTTGACCGTTTCCTGGGAGATGAGTATTAGATTCCGATGGAGTACTGCAGCTTTACTCTATCCCTTGGACCTTCACATTGACGATGAAACACAGGAATTGCGTCGGGATTTAATACAAAAGGAACAATGACAACTTAAGTACAAGAAGAGTAAATCTTCTCATTGTATCTGGTTTGCTTTGAGCGTGTCCTGGGAGATCACTATTAGATTCCGATGCACTACTGCAACTTTACTCTTTACCTTGGACTTTCACGTTGGCGATGAAAGAAAGTAATTGCGTCGGGATTTAATACCAAAGGCACAATGTCGACTTAAGTACAAGTAGGGTAAATCTTCCCATTGATTGTGGCTTGTTTTGAGCGTTTCCTGGGAGATCAGTATTAAATTCCGAGCACTACTACAGTTTTACTCTATCCCTTGGTCCTTCACATAGACGAAGAAACACAGAAATTGCGTCAGGATTTAATTCAAAAGGCACAATGCCGACTTCAGTACAAGAAGAGTAAATCTTCTCATTGTTTGTGGTTTGCTTTGACCGTTTCCTGGGAGATCAGTATTAGATTCCTATGCACTACTGCAGCTTTACTCTATCCCTTGGATCTTCACATTGACGATGAAACCCAGAAATTGCGTCAGGAATTAATACTAGAGGCACAATGCCGACTCAAGTACAAGAAGAGTAAATTTTCACATTGTTTTTGGTTTGCTTTGTGCGTTTTCTGGGAGATCAGTAGCAGATTCCGATGCACTACTGCAGCCTTACTGTATCCCTTGGACCTTCACATTGACGATGAAACACAGAAATTGCGTCGGGATTTAAAACAAAACACACAACGAAAACTTAAGTAAAAGAAGAGTATCACATCTCATTGTTTTCGGTTTGCTTTGAGCGTTTCCTGGGAGATCAGTATTTGATTCCGATGCACTACTGCTGCTTTACTCTATCCCTTGGACTCTCACATTGACGATGAAACACAAAAATTGCGTCGGGATTTAATACAAAAGGCACAATGCCGACATAAGTACAAGAAGAGTAGATCATCTCATTGTTTGTGGTTTGTTTGAGCGTTTCCTGGGAGATCAGTATTAGATTCCGATGCACTACTGCAGCTTTCCTCTATCCCTTGGACCATCCCATTGACGATGAAACACAGAAATTGCGTCGGGATTTAATACAACTGGCACAATGCAGACACAAGTACAAGGAGAGTAAATCTGCCCATTGTTTGCTACTTGCTTTGAGCGTCTCCTGTGAAATCAGTGTTAGATTCCGATGCACTAGTGCAGCTTTTCTCTGTCCCTTGCAGCTTCACATTGACGATGAAACACAGAAATTTCGTCGGGAATTAATACAAAAGGCACAATGCCGACTTAAGAAAAAGTAGAGTCAATCTCCTGAATGTTAGTGGTTTGCTTTGAGCGCTTTCCGGGAGATCAGTATTAGATTTCGATGCAATACTGCAGATTTACTCTAGCTCTATTACCTTCACATTGACGATGAAACACAGAAACTGCTTCGGGATTTAAAATAAAACGCAGAATGCCGACTTAAGTACAAGAAAATTAAATCATCTCATTGTCTGTGGTTTGCTTTGAACGTATCCTGGGAGATCAATATTAGATTCCGATGCACTACTGCTGCTTTACTCTATCCCTTGGACATTCACATTGACGATGAAAGAAAGAAATTGCGTCGGGATTTAATACAAAAGGCACTATGCCGACATAAGTACAAGAAGAGTAAATCTTCTCATTGCTTGTAATTTGCTTTGAGCGTTTCCTGGGAGATCAGTATTAGATTCTGATGCACCGCTGATGCTTTACTCTATCCATTGGTCCTTCACATTGACGATGAAACACAGAAATTGCGTCAGGAATTAATACAAAAGTCACAATTCCGACTTAAGTACAAGAAGAGTAAATCATCTCATTGTCGGAGGTTTGCTGTGAATGTTTCCTGGGAGATCAGTATTAGATTCCGATGCATCACTGTAGCTTTACTGTATGACTGGGACCTTCACATTGACGACTAAACTGAGAAATTGCGTCGGGATTTAATACAAAAATGCACAATGCCGACTTAAGTACAGGAATAGTAAATTTTCTCACTGTTTGTGGCTTGCGTTGAGCGTTTCCTGGGAGATCAGTATTAGATTCCGATGCACTACTGCAGCTTTACTGTATCCCTTGGACCTTCTCATTGACGATGAAACACAAAAATTGCCTCGGGATTTAATACAAAAGGCGCAATGCCGACTTAAGTACAAGAAGAGTAAATCTTCTCATTGTTTGTGGTTTACTTTGAGCGTTTCCTGGGAGATCAGTATTAGATTCCGATGCACTACTGCAGCTTTACTGTATCCTTTGGACCTTCACAATGACGATTAAACACAGAACTTGCGTCGGGATTTAATACAAAAAGCACAATGCCGACTTTAGCACAAGAAGAGTAAATCTTCCCATTGTTTGTGCCTTGCTTTGAGCGTTTCCTGGGTTATCAGTATTAGATTCCGATGCACTACTGCAGCTTCAGTCTATCCCATGGTCCTTCCCATTGATGATGAAACACTGAAATTGCGTCGGGATTTAACACAAAAGACACAATGCCGACATAAGGACAAGAAGAGTAAATCTTCTCATTGTTTGTGGTTTGCTTAGAACGTTTCCTGGGATGTCAGTATGAGATTCCGATGCACTACTGCAGCTTTACTCTATCTATTGGACCTTCACATTGACTATGAAACAGAGAAATTGCGTCGGGATTCAATACAAAAGGAACAATGCCGGCTTAAGTACAAGAAGAATAAATCTTCTCAACGTTTGTTGTTTGGTTTGAGCATTTCCTGGGAGATCAGTATTTGATTCCGATGCACTACTATAGCTTTACTCCATCCCTTGGACCTTCACATTGACGATGAAACACAGAAATTGTGGCGGGATTTAATACAAAAGGCCCAATGCCGACTTAAGTACAAGAAGTGTAAATCTTCTCATTGATTGTGGTTTGCATTTTGCGTTTCCTGGGAGATCAGAATTAGATTCCGATGCACTACTGCAGCTTTACCCTATACATTTGACGATCACATTGACGATGAAAAACAGAACTTGTGTTTGTATTTAATACATAAGGCACAATGCCGACTTAAGTACGAGGAGAGTATAGCTTCTCATTGTTTGTGGTTTACTTTTGTGTGTTTCATGCTAGATCAGTATTAGATTCCGATGCACTACTGCAGCTTTACTCTATCCCTTAGTTCTTCACATTGACGAACAAACTCAGAAATTGCGTCGGGATTTAATACAAAAGGCACAATGCCGACTTAAGTACAAGAAGAGTAAATCTTCTTTCTGTTTGTGGTTTGCTTTGAGCGTTTCCTGGGAGATCAGTATTAAATTCCGATGCACTACTGCAGCTTTACTGTATCCCTTGGACCTTCACATTGACGATAAAACACAGAAATTGCGTCGGGATTTAATACAAAAGGCACATTGCCGACTTATGTACAAGAAGAGTAAATCTTCTCATTGTTTGTGGTCTGCTTTGAGCGTTTCCTGGGAGATTAGTGTTAGACTCCGATGCACTACTGCAGCGTTACCCTATCCCCTGGACCTTCAGTTTGACGATGAAACACAGAAATTGCGTCGGGATTTACTACATAAGGCGCAAAGCCGCCTTAAGTACAAGAAGAGCAAAACTTCTCATTGTTCGCGGTTTGCTTTGAGGGATCCTGCGAGATCAGTATTAGATTGCGATGCACTGTTTCAGCTTTACTCTATCCCTTGGACATTCACATTGACGATGAAACACAGAAATTACGTCGGGATTTAATACATAAGGCACATTGCCGACTGAAGTACAAGAAGAGTAAATCTTCTCATTGTCTGTGGTTTGCTTTGAGCATTTCCTGGGAGATCAGTATTGGATTCCGATGCACTACGACAGCTTTACTCCATCCCTTGGACCTTCACATTGACGATGAAACACAGAAATTGTGGCGGGATTGAATACAAAAGGCCCAATGCCGACTTAAGTACAAGAAGTGTAAATCTTCTCATTGATTGTGGTTTGCTTTGAGCGTTTCCTTTGGATCAGTATTAGATTCCGATGCACTACTGCAGCTTTACTCTACCCCTTGGACTTTCACATTGACCATGAAACAGAGAAATTGGGTCGGGATTTAATACAAAAGGAGCAATGCCGGTTTAAGTACAAGAAGAGAAAATCTTCTTATGTTAGTGGTTTGCTTTGAGCGTTTCCTGCGAGATCAGTATTAGATTCCGATGCACTACTGTTCCTTTACTCTATCCCTTGAGCTTTCACATTGACGAAGAAACACAAATATTGCGTCGGGATTTAATACAAAAGGCACAATGCCGACTTAAGTACAAGAAAAGAAAATCTTCTCATTGTATGTGGTTTGCTTTGAGCGTTTCCTGCGAGATCAGTATTAGATTCTGATGCACTACAGCAGCTTTACTCTATCGCTTGGTCCTTCACATTGACGATGAAATACAGAAATTGCGTCGGGATTTAATACATAAGGCACAATGCCGACTTAAGTACAAGAAGAGAATATCTTGTCATTGTCTGTGATTTGCTTTGAGCGTTTCCTGGGAGATCAGTATTAGATTTCGATGCACTACTGCAGCTTTACTCTATCCCTTGGACCTTCACATTGACGATGAAACACAGATATTGCGTAGGGAGTTAATACAAAAGGTACAATGCCGAATTAAGTAAAACAAGAGAATATCTTCTCATTGTTTGTGGTTTGCTTCCAGCGTTTCCTTGGAGGTCAGTATTAGATTCCGATGCACTACTGCAGCTTTACACTACCCCTTGGAGCTTTACACTGACGATGAGACACAGAATTTGCGTCGGGATTTAATACAAAAGGCACAATGCCCACTTAAGTACAAGAAGAGTCAATCTTCTCATTGTTTGTGGTTTGCTGCGAGCGTTTCCCGTCAGATCAGTATTAGATTGCGATGCACTACTGCAGCTTTGCTCTATCCTTTGGACATTCACATTGACGATTAAACACAGAACTTGCGTCGGGATTTAATACAAAAAGCACAATGCCGACTTTAGCACAAGAAGAGTAAATCTTCCCATTGTTTGTGCCTTGCTTTGAGCGTTTCCTGGGATATCAGTATTAGATTCCGATGCACTACTGCAGCTTGAGTCTATCCCATGGTCCTTCCCATTGATGATGAAACACTGAAATTGCGTCGGGATTTAACACAAAAGGCACAATGCCGACTTAAGGACAACAAGAGTAAATCTTCTCATTGTCTGTGGTTTGCTTAGAACGTTTCCTGGGATGTCAGTATGAGATTCCAATGCACTACTGCAGCTTTACTCTATCTATTGGACCTTCACATTGACTATGAAACAGAGAAATTGCGTCGGGATTCAATACAAAAGGAACAATGCCGGCTTAAGTACAAGAAGAATAAATCTTCTCAATGTTTGTGGTTTGGTTTGAGCATTTCCTGGGAGATCAGTATTAGATTCCGATGCACTACTGCAGCTATACTCTATCTTTTGGACCTTGACATTTTCATTGAAACACAGAAATTGCGTCGGGATTTAATACATAAGGCACTATGCCGACTTAAGTACCAGAGGAGTAAATCTTCTCATTGTCTGTGGTTTGCTTTGAGCATTTCCTGGGAGATCAGTATTTGATTCCGATGCACTACTATAGCTTTACTCGATCCCTTGGACCTTCACATTGACGATGAAACACAGAAACTGTGGCGGGAATTAATACAAATGGCCCAATGCCGACTTAAGTACAAGAAGTGTAAAACTTCTCATTGATTGTGGTTTGCTTTGAGCGTTTCCTGCGAGATCAGTATTAGATTCCGATGCACTACTGCAGCTTTACTCTATCCCTTTACGATCACATTGACAATGAAACACAGATATTACGTCGGGATTTAATACAAAAGGCACAATGTCGACTTAAGTACAAGAGGAGAATATCTTCTCATTGTTTGTGGTTTGCTTTGAGCGTCTCCTGGGAGATCAGAATTAGATTCCGATGCACTACTGCAGCTTTACCCTATACATTTGACGATCACATTGACGATGAAAAACAGAACTTGTGTTTGTATTTAATACATAAGGCACAATGCCGACTTAAGTACGAGGAGAGTATAGCTTCTCATTGTTTGTGGTTTACTTTTGTGTTTTTCGTGCTAGATCAGTATTAGATTCCGATGCACTACTGCAACTTTACTCTATCCCTTTGATCTTCACATTGACGAACAAATTCAGAAATTGCGTCGGGATTTAATACAAAAGGCACAATGCCGACTTAAGTACAAGAAGAGTAAATCTTCTTTCTGTTTGTGGTTTGCTTTGAGCGTTTCCTGGGAGATCAGTATTAAATTCCGATGCACTACTGCAGCTTTACTGTATCCCTTGGACCTTCACATTGACGATAAAACACAGAAATTGCGTCTGGATGTAATACAAAAGGCACAATGCCGACTTATGTACAAGAAGAGTAAATCTTCTCATTGTTTGTGGTCTGCTTTGAGCGTTTCCTGGGAGATCAGTGTTAGATTCCGATGCAATACTGCCGCTTTACTCCATCCCCTGGACTTTCAGTTTGACGATGAAACATAGAAATTGCGTCGGGATTTAATACATAAGGCGCAAAGCCGCCTTAAGTACAAGAAGAGCAAAACTTCTCATTGTTCGTGGTTTGCTTTGAGCGATTCCTGCGAGATCAGTATTAGATTGCGATGCACTGCTTCAGCTTTACTTTATCCCTTGGAAATTCACATTGACGATGAAACACAGAAATTGCGTCGGGATTTAATACATAAGGCACAATGCCGACTTAAGTACAAGAAGAGTAAATCTTCTCATTGTCTGTGGTTTGCTTTGAGCATTTCCTGGGAGATCAGTATTTGATTCCGATGCACTACTACAGCTTTACTCCATCCCTCGGACCTTCACATTGATGATGAAACACAAAAATTGTGGCGGGATTTAATACAAAAGGACCAATGCCGACTTAAGTACAAGAAGTGTAAATCTTCTCATTGATTGTGGTTTGCTTTGAGCGTTTCCTTTGGATCAGTATTAGATTCCGATGCACTACTGCAGCTTTACTCTACCCCTTGGACTTTCACATTGACCATGAAACAGAGAAATTGCGTCGGGATTTAATACAAAAGGAACAATGCCGGTTTAAGTACATGAAGAGTAAATCTTCTTATGTTAGTGGTTTGCTTTGAGCGTTTCCTGCGAGATCAGTATTAGATTCCGATGCACTACTGTTCCTTTACTCTATCCCTTGAGCTTTCACATTGACGATGAAACACAAATATTGCGTCGGGATTTAATACAAAAGGCACAATACTGTCATAAGTACAAGAAGAGTAAATCGTCTCATTGTTTGTGGTTCGCTATGAGCGTTTCCTGGGAGATCGCTATTAGATTCCGTTGCACTACTGCAGCTTTATTCTATCCCTTGGACCTTCACATAGACCATGAAACACTGAAATTGGGTAGGGATTTAATACAAAAACACAATGCCGACTTATGTAAAAGAAGAGTAAATCTTTACATTCTGTGTGGTTTGCTTTGAGCGTTTCCTGGGAGATCAGTATTAGATTCCGATGCACTACTGCAGTTTTACTCTACCCCTTGGACCTTCACATTGACCATGAAACAGAGAAATTGCGTCGGGATTTAATACAAAAGGAACAATGCCGGCTTAAGTACAAGAAGAGTAAATCTTCTCATTGTTTGTGGTTTGTTTTGAGCATTTCCTGGGAGATCATTATTTGATTCCGATGCACTACTGCAGCTTAACTCCATCCCTAAGGCCTTCACATTGACGATGAGATACAGAAATTGCGTCGGGATTTAATACAAAAGGCACAATGCCGACTTACGTACAAGAACAGTAAATATTCTCATTGTTTGTGGTTTGCTTTGTGCACTTCCTGCGAGATCAGTATTAGATTCCGATGCTCTACTGCAGCTGTACTCTATCCCTTGGACCTTGACATTGACGATGAAACACAGAAATCGCGTCGGGATTTAACACATAAGGCACTATGCCGGCTTAAGTACAAGAAGAGTAAATTCTCACATTGCCAGTGATTTGCTTTGAGCGTTTCCTGGGAGATCAGTATTAGATTCCGATGCACTACTGCAGCTTTACTCTATCCCTTGGACTTTCACATTGACGATGAAAGACAGAAATTGCGTCGGGACTTAATACAAAAAGGACAATGCCGAGTTAAGTAAAAGAAGAGTAAAACTTCTCATTGTGTGTGGTTAAATTTGAGCGTTTCCTGGGAGAACAGTATTAGATTCCGATGCACTACTGCAGCTTTACTCTATCCCTTGGAGCTTCAAATTGACGAAGAAAAACACAGAATTAGC
Source organism: Schistocerca piceifrons (assembly GCF_021461385.2). Classification (NCBI taxonomy): domain Eukaryota; kingdom Metazoa; phylum Arthropoda; class Insecta; order Orthoptera; family Acrididae; genus Schistocerca; species Schistocerca piceifrons. The sequence continues at coordinate 954,613,107 of NC_060149.1, read as the reverse complement.
GTCGGGATTTAAAAAAAGAGGCACAATGCCAACTTAAGTACAAGAATAGTCAATCTGCTCATTGTTTGTGGTTTGCTTTGTGTGTTTCCTGGGAGATCAGTATTAAATTCCTATGCACTACTGCAGCTTTACTCTATCCCTTGGACCTTCACATTGACTATGAAACACAGAAATTGCGTCGGGATTTAATGCAATAGGAACAATGCCGGCTCAAGTACAAGAAGAGCAAATCTTCTCATTGTCTGTGGTTTGCTTTGAGCGTCTCCCATCTGATCAGTATTAGATTCCGATGCACTACTGCAGCTTTACTCTATCTCTTGGACCTTCACATTGACGATGAAAGAAAGAATTTACGTTGGGATTTATTACAAAAGGCACAATTCCGACTTCAGTACAAGGAGAGTAAATCATCTCATTGTTTGTCGATTGCTTTGAGCGTTTCCTGTTATATCAGTATTAGATACCGATGCACTACTGCAGCTTTTCTCTGTCCCTTGGATCTTCACATTGACAATGAAACACAGATAATGCGTCCAGATTTAATACAAATGGTACAATGCCGACTTAAGTACAAGAAGAGTAAATCTTCTCAATCTTTTTGGTTTGCTTTGAGCGTTTCCTGGGAGATCAGTATTAGATTCCGATGCACTACTGCAGCTTTACCCTATCCCTTGGACCTTCCCATTGACGATGAAACACAGAAATTGCGTTGGGATTTAATACAAAAGGCACAATGCCGACTTAAGTACAAGAAGAGTAAATCTTCTTATGTTAGTGGTTTGCTTTGAGCGTTTCCTGGGAGGTCAGTATTAGATTCCGATGCACTACTGTAGCTTTACTCTATCCCTTGGGCCTTCACATTGACAATGAAACACAGATATTGGGTCAGGATTTAATACAAAAGGCACAATGCCGACTTAAGTACATTAAAAGTAAATATCCGCATTGTTTTTGGTTTGCTTTGAGAGTTTCCTGGGAGATCAGTATTAGATTCCGATGCACTACTGCAGCTTTACTCGATCTCTTTACAATCACATTGGCAATGAAACACAGATATGGCGTCGGGATTTAATACGTAAGGCACAATGCCGACTTATGTACAAGGAGAGTATAGCTTCTCATTGTTTGTGGTTTGCTTTGTGTGTTTCCTGGGAGATCAGTATTAGATTCTGATGCACTACTGCAGCTTTACTCTATCCCTTTGACCTTCACATTGACGAACAAACTCAGAAATTGCGTCGGGATTTAATACGAAAGGCACAATGCCGACCTAAGTACAAGAAGAGTAAATCTTCTTTATGTTTGTGGTTTGCTTTGAGTGTTTCCTGGGAGATCAGTATTAAATTCCGATGCACTACTGCAGCTATACTGTATCCCTTTGACCATCACATTGACAATAAAAAACAGAAATTGCGTCGGGATTTGTTACAAAAGGCACAATGTCGACTTAAGTACAAGAAGAGTAAATCTTCTCAATGTTTGTGATCTGCTTTGAGCGTTTCCTGGGAGATCAGTATTAGATTCCCATGCAATACTGCAGCTTTACTCTACCCCTTGGACCTTCACATAGACGATGTAACACAGATATTGCGACGGGATTTAAAATAAAAGGCACAATACCGACTTAAGTACAAGAAGAGTAAGTCTTCTCAATCTTTGTGGTTTGTTTTGAGCGTTTCCTGGGAGATCAGTAACAGATTCCGATGCACTACTGCAGCTTTACCCTATCCATTCGACCTTCCCATTGACGATGAAACACAGAAATTGCGTCGAGATTTAATACAAAAGGCACAATTACGACATAAGTACAAGAAGAGTATATCTTCTTATGTTAGTGGTTTTCTTTGAGCGGTTCCTGGGAGACCAGTATTAGATTCCAATGCACTACAGTAGCTTTACTCAATCCCTTGGACCTTCACATTGACAATGAAACACACATATGTTGCGTCGGGAATTAATACAAAAGGCACAATGCCGACTTAAGTAGATGAAGAGTAAACCTCCTCATTGTTTTTGGTTTGCTTTGAGCGTTTCCTGGGAGATCAGTATTAGAATCCGATGCACTACTGCAGCTTTACTCTATCCCCTTAGGATCACATTGACAATGAAACACAGATATTGCGTCGGGATTTAATACAAAAGGCACAATGTCGACTTAAGTACAAGAAGAGTATATCTTCTCATTGTTTGTGGTTTGTTTTGTGTGTTTCCTGGGAGATCAGTATTAGATTCCGATGCAATACTGCAGCTTTACTCTACCCCTTGGACCTTCACATTGACGATGAAACACAGAAATTGCGTCGGGATTTAATACAAAAGGCACAATTCCGACCTAAGTACAAGAAGAGTAAATCGTCTCATTGTTTATGGTTTCCATTGAGCGTTTCCTGCGAGATCAGTATTAGATTGCGATGCACTACTTCAGCTTTACTCTATCCCTTGGACCTTCACATTGACGATGAACCACAGAAATTGCGTCGGGATTTAATACATAAGGCACAATGCCGACTTAAGTACAAGAAGAGTAAATCTTCTCATTGTATGTGATTTGCTTTGAGCATTTCCTGGGAGATCAGTATCAGATTCCGATGCACTACTGCAGCTTTACTCTACCCCTTGGAACTTCACATTGACGATGAAACACAGAAATTGCATCGGGATTTAATACAAAAGGCACAATGCCGGCTTAAGTACAAGAAGAGTAAATCTTCTCATTGATTGTGGTTTGCTTTGAGCGTTTCCCGGGGATCAGTATTAGATTCCGATGCACTATTGCAGCTTTACTCTATCCCCTGGAGCTTCACATTGACGATGAAACACAGAAATTTGGTCTGGATTTAATACAGAAGGAACAATGCCGACTTAAGTACAAGTTAGTCAATCTTCTCATTGTTTATGGTTTCCTTTGAGCGTTTCCCGGGAGATCTGTATTATATTCCTAAGCACTACTGCAGCTTTACTCTATCTCTGGGACCTTCACATCGACGATGAAACACAGAAATTGCGTCGGGATTTAATACATAAGGCACAATGCCGACTTAAGTACAAGAAGAGTAAATCTTCCCATTGTCTGTGATTTGCTTTGAGCATTTCCTGGGAGATCAGTATCAGATTCCGATGCACTACTACAGCTTTACTCTATCCCTTGCACTTTCACATTGACGATGAAACAAAGAAATTGCGTCGTGTTTTAATACAAAAGGCACAATGCCCTCTTAAGTACAAGAAGAGTAAATCTTCTCATTGTTTGTCGTTTGCTTTGAGCGTTTCCTGTTAGATCAGTATTAGAAACCGATGCACTACTGCATCTTTTCTTTGTCCCTTGGACCTTCACATAGACAATGAAACACAGAAATTGCGACGGGATTTAAAACAAAAGGCACAATACCGACTTAAGTACAAGAAGAGTAATTCTTCTCAATCTTTGTGGTTTGTTTTCAGCGTTTCCTGGGAGATCAGTATTAGATTCCGATGCACTACTGCAGCTTTACCCTATCCATTCGACTTTCCCATTGACGATGAAACACAGAAATTGCGTCGGGATTTAATACAAAAGGCACATTGCCGACATAAGTACAAGAAGAGTAAATCTTCTTATGCTAGTGGTTTGCTTTGAGCGTTTCCTGGGAGATCAGTATTAGATTCCGATGCACTACAGTAGCTTTACTCAATCCCTTGGACCTTCACATTGACAATGAAACACACATATGTTGCGTCGGGATTTAATACAAAAGGCACAATGCCGACTTAAGTAGATGAAGAGTAAACCTCCTCATTGTTTTTGGTTTTCTTTGAGCGTTTCCTGGGAGATCAGTATTAGAATCCGATGCACTACTGCAGCTTTACTCTATCCCCTTAGGATCACATTGACAATGAAACACAGATATTGCGTCGGGATTTAATACAAAAGGCACAATGTCGACTTAAGTACAAGAAGAGTATATCTTCTCATTGTTTGTGGTTTGCTTTGAGTGTCTCCTGGGAGATCAGAATTAGAATCCGATGTACTACTGCAGCTCTACCCTATACCTTTGACGATCACATTGACGATGAAAAACAGAACTTGTGTTGGTATTTAATACATAAGGCACGATGCCGACTTAAGTACAAGGAGAGTATAGCTTCCATTGTTTGTGGTTTGTTTTGTGTGTTTCCTGGGAGATCAGTATTAGATTCCGATGCAATACTGCAGCTTTACTCTACCCCTTGGACCTTCACATTGACGATGAAACACAGAAATTGCGTCGGGATTTAATACAAAAGGCACAATTCCGACCTAAGTACAAGAAGAGTAAATCTTCTCATTGTTTATGGTTTCCTTTGAGCGTTTCCTGCGAGATCAGTATTAGATTGCGACGCACTACTTCAGCTTTACTCTATCCCTTGGACCTTCACATTGACGATGAACCACAGAAATTGCGTCGGGATTTAATACATAAGGCACAATGCCGACTTAAGTACAAGAAGAGTAAATCTTCTCATTGTATGTGATTTGCTTTGAGCATTTCCTGGGAGATCAGTATCAGATTCCGATGCACTACTGCAGCTTTACTCTACCCCTTGGACCTTCACATTGACGATGAAACACAGAAATTGCATCGGGATTTAATACAAAAGGCACAATGCCGACTTAAGTACAAGAAGAGTAAATCTTCTCATTGATTGTGGTTTGCTTTGAGCGTTTCCCGGGGATCAGTATTAGATTCCGATGCACTATTGCAGCTTTACTCTATCCCCTGGAGCTTCACATTGACGTTGAAACACAGAAATTTGGTCTGGATTTAATACAGAAGGAACAATGCCGACTTAAGTACAAGTTATTCAATCTTCTCATCGTTTATGGTTTCCTTTGAGCGGTTCCCGGGAGATCTGTATTATATTCCTAAGCACTACTGCAGCTTTACTCTATCTCTGGGACCTTCACATCGACGATGAAACACAGAAATTGCGTCGGGATTTAATACATAACGCACAATGCCGACTTAAGTACAAGAAGAGTAAATCTTCTCATTGTCTGTGATTTGCTTTGAGCATTTCCTGGGAGATCAGTATCAGATTCCGATGCACTACTACAGCTTTACTCTATCACTTGCACTTTCACATTGACGATGAAACACAGAAATTGCGTCGTGATTTAATACAAAAGGCACAATGCCCTCTTAAGTACAAGAAGAGTAAATCTTCTCATTGTTTGTCATTTGCTTTGAGCGTTTCCTGTTAGATCAGTATTAGAAACCGATGCACTACTGCATCTTTTCTTTGTCCCTTGGACCTTCACATAGACAATGAAACACAGAAATTGCGACGGGATTTAAAACAAAAGGCACAATACCGACTTAAGTACAAGAAGAGTAAGTCTTCTCAATCTTTGTGGTTTGTTTTCAGCGTTTCCTGGGAGATCAGTATTAGATTCCGATGCACTACTGCAGCTTTACCCTATCCATTCGACTTTCCCATTGACGATGAAACACAGAAATTGCGTCGGGATTTAATACAAAAGGCACATTGCCGACATAAGTACAAGAAGAGTAAATCTTCTAATGCTAGTGGTTTGCTTTGAGCGTTTCCTGGGAGATCAGTATTAGATTCCGATGCACTACAGTAGCTTTACTCAATCCCTTGGACCTTCACATTGACAATGAAACACACATATGTTGCGTCGGGATTTAATACAAAAGGCACAATGCCGACTTAAGTACATGAAGAGCAAACCTCCTCATTGTTTTTGGTTTGCTTTGAGCGTTTCCTGGGAGATCAGTTTTAGAATCCGATGCACTACTGCAGCTTTACTCTATCCCTTTAGGATCACATTGACAATGAAACACAGATATTGCGTCGGGATTTAATACAAAAGGCACAATGTCGACTTAAGTACAAGAAGAGTAAATCTTCTCATTGTTTGTGGTTTGCTTTGAGTGTCTCCTGGGAGATCAGAATTAGATTCCGATGCCCTACTGCAGCTCTACCCTATACCTTTGACGATCACATTGACGATGAAAAACAGAACTTGTGTTGGTATTTAATACATAAGGCACAATGCCGACTTAAGTACAAGGAGAGTATAGCTTCTCATTGTTTGTGGTTTGTTTTGTGTGTTTCCTGGGACATCAGTATTAGATTCCGATGCAATACTGCAGCTTTACTCTACCCCTTGGACCTTCACATTGACGATGAAACACAGAAATTGCGTCGGGATTTAATACAAAAGGCACAATGCCGACTTAAGTACAAGTAGAGTAAATTTTCTAAATGTTTATGGTTAGCTTTGAGCAGTTCCTGCGAGATCAGTATTAGATTCCGATGCACTACTACAGCTTTACTCTATCCCTTGGGCGTTCACATTGACGATGAAACAAAGAAATTGCGTCGGGATTTAATACACAAGGCACAATACCGACTTAAGTACAAGAAGAACAAATCTTCTCATTGTCTGTGGTTTGCTTTGAGCGTGTCCAGGGAGATCAGTATTAGATTCCGATGCACTAATGCAGCTTTACTCTATCCCTTGGACCTTCACATTGACGATGAAACACAGAAATTGCGTCGGGATTTAATACAAAAGGCACAATGCCGACTTAAGTACAAGAAGAGTAAATCTTCTCATTGTTTGTAGTTTGCTTTGAGCGTTTCCTGGGAGATCAGTGTTGGATTCCGATGCACTACTGGAGCTTTACTCTATCCCTTGGACCTCCTCATTGACGATGAAACACAGAAATTGCGTCGGGATTTAGTACAAAAGGCACAATTCCGACCTAAGTACAAGAAGAGTAAATCTTCTCATTGATTGTGGTTTGCTTTGAGCGTTTCCTGGGGATCAGTATTAGATTCCGATGCACTACTGCAGCTTTACTCTATCCTTTGGACCTTCACATTGACGATGAACCACAGAAATTGAGTCGGGATTTAATACATAAGGCACAATGCCGACTTAAGTACAAGAAGAGTAAATCTTCTCATTGTCTGTGATTTGCTTTGAGCATTTCCTGGGAGATCAGTATCATATTCCGATGCACTACTGCAGCTTTACTCTACCCCTTGGACCTTCACATTGACGATGAAACACAGAAATTGCATCGGGATTTAATACAAAAGGCACAATGCCGACATAAGTACAAGAAGAGGAAATCTTCTCATTGATTGTGGTTTGCTTTGAGCGTTTCCTGGGGATCAGTATTAGATTCCGATGCACTACTGCAGCTTTACCCTATCCATTCGACTTTCCCATTGACGATGAAACACAGAAATTGCGTCGGGATTTAATACAAAAGGCACATTGCCGACATAAGTACAAGAAGAGTAAATCTTCTTATGCTAGTGGTTTGCTTTGAGCGTTTCCTGGGAGATCAGTATTAGATTCCGATGCACTACAGTAGCTTTACTCAATCCCTTGGACCTTCACATTGACAATGAAACACACATATGTTGCGTCGGGATTTAATACAAAAGGCACAATGCCGACTTAAGTAGATGAAGAGTAAACCTCCTCATTGTTTTTGGTTTTCTTTGAGCGTTTCCTGGGAGATCAGTATTAGAATCCGATGCACTACTGCAGCTTTACTCTATCCCCTTAGGATCACATTGACAATGAAACACAGATATTGCGTCGGGATTTAATACAAAAGGCACAATGTCGACTTAAGTACAAGAAGAGTATATCTTCTCATTGTTTGTGGTTTGCTTTGAGTGTCTCCTGGGAGATCAGAATTAGAATCCGATGTACTACTGCAGCTCTACCCTATACCTTTGACGATCACATTGACGATGAAAAACAGAACTTGTGTTGGTATTTAATACATAAGGCACGATGCCGACTTAAGTACAAGGAGAGTATAGCTTCCATTGTTTGTGGTTTGTTTTGTGTGTTTCCTGGGAGATCAGTATTAGATTCCGATGCAATACTGCAGCTTTACTCTACCCCTTGGACCTTCACATTGACGATGAAACACAGAAATTGCGTCGGGATTTAATACAAAAGGCACAATTCCGACCTAAGTACAAGAAGAGTAAATCTTCTCATTGTTTATGGTTTCCTTTGAGCGTTTCCTGCGAGATCAGTATTAGATTGCGACGCACTACTTCAGCTTTACTCTATCCCTTGGACCTTCACATTGACGATGAACCACAGAAATTGCGTCGGGATTTAATACATAAGGCACAATGCCGACTTAAGTACAAGAAGAGTAAATCTTCTCATTGTATGTGATTTGCTTTGAGCATTTCCTGGGAGATCAGTATCAGATTCCGATGCACTACTGCAGCTTTACTCTACCCCTTGGACCTTCACATTGACGATGAAACACAGAAATTGCATCGGGATTTAATACAAAAGGCACAATGCCGACTTAAGTACAAGAAGAGTAAATCTTCTCATTGATTGTGGTTTGCTTTGAGCGTTTCCCGGGGATCAGTATTAGATTCCGATGCACTATTGCAGCTTTACTCTATCCCCTGGAGCTTCACATTGACGTTGAAACACAGAAATTTGGTCTGGATTTAATACAGAAGGAACAATGCCGACTTAAGTACAAGTTATTCAATCTTCTCATCGTTTATGGTTTCCTTTGAGCGGTTCCCGGGAGATCTGTATTATATTCCTAAGCACTACTGCAGCTTTACTCTATCTCTGGGACCTTCACATCGACGATGAAACACAGAAATTGCGTCGGGATTTAATACATAACGCACAATGCCGACTTAAGTACAAGAAGAGTAAATCTTCTCATTGTCTGTGATTTGCTTTGAGCATTTCCTGGGAGATCAGTATCAGATTCCGATGCACTACTACAGCTTTACTCTATCACTTGCACTTTCACATTGACGATGAAACACAGAAATTGCGTCGTGATTTAATACAAAAGGCACAATGCCCTCTTAAGTACAAGAAGAGTAAATCTTCTCATTGTTTGTCATTTGCTTTGAGCGTTTCCTGTTAGATCAGTATTAGAAACCGATGCACTACTGCATCTTTTCTTTGTCCCTTGGACCTTCACATAGACAATGAAACACAGAAATTGCGACGGGATTTAAAACAAAAGGCACAATACCGACTTAAGTACAAGAAGAGTAAGTCTTCTCAATCTTTGTGGTTTGTTTTCAGCGTTTCCTGGGAGATCAGTATTAGATTCCGATGCACTACTGCAGCTTTACCCTATCCATTCGACTTTCCCATTGACGATGAAACACAGAAATTGCGTCGGGATTTAATACAAAAGGCACATTGCCGACATAAGTACAAGAAGAGTAAATCTTCTAATGCTAGTGGTTTGCTTTGAGCGTTTCCTGGGAGATCAGTATTAGATTCCGATGCACTACAGTAGCTTTACTCAATCCCTTGGACCTTCACATTGACAATGAAACACACATATGTTGCGTCGGGATTTAATACAAAAGGCACAATGCCGACTTAAGTACATGAAGAGCAAACCTCCTCATTGTTTTTGGTTTGCTTTGAGCGTTTCCTGGGAGATCAGTTTTAGAATCCGATGCACTACTGCAGCTTTACTCTATCCCTTTAGGATCACATTGACAATGAAACACAGATATTGCGTCGGGATTTAATACAAAAGGCACAATGTCGACTTAAGTACAAGAAGAGTAAATCTTCTCATTGTTTGTGGTTTGCTTTGAGTGTCTCCTGGGAGATCAGAATTAGATTCCGATGCCCTACTGCAGCTCTACCCTATACCTTTGACGATCACATTGACGATGAAAAACAGAACTTGTGTTGGTATTTAATACATAAGGCACAATGCCGACTTAAGTACAAGGAGAGTATAGCTTCTCATTGTTTGTGGTTTGTTTTGTGTGTTTCCTGGGACATCAGTATTAGATTCCGATGCAATACTGCAGCTTTACTCTACCCCTTGGACCTTCACATTGACGATGAAACACAGAAATTGCGTCGGGATTTAATACAAAAGGCACAATGCCGACTTAAGTACAAGTAGAGTAAATTTTCTAAATGTTTATGGTTAGCTTTGAGCAGTTCCTGCGAGATCAGTATTAGATTCCGATGCACTACTACAGCTTTACTCTATCCCTTGGGCGTTCACATTGACGATGAAACAAAGAAATTGCGTCGGGATTTAATACACAAGGCACAATACCGACTTAAGTACAAGAAGAACAAATCTTCTCATTGTCTGTGGTTTGCTTTGAGCGTGTCCAGGGAGATCAGTATTAGATTCCGATGCACTAATGCAGCTTTACTCTATCCCTTGGACCTTCACATTGACGATGAAACACAGAAATTGCGTCGGGATTTAATACAAAAGGCACAATGCCGACTTAAGTACAAGAAGAGTAAATCTTCTCATTGTTTGTAGTTTGCTTTGAGCGTTTCCTGGGAGATCAGTGTTGGATTCCGATGCACTACTGGAGCTTTACTCTATCCCTTGGACCTCCTCATTGACGATGAAACACAGAAATTGCGTCGGGATTTAGTACAAAAGGCACAATTCCGACCTAAGTACAAGAAGAGTAAATCTTCTCATTGATTGTGGTTTGCTTTGAGCGTTTCCTGGGGATCAGTATTAGATTCCGATGCACTACTGCAGCTTTACTCTATCCTTTGGACCTTCACATTGACGATGAACCACAGAAATTGAGTCGGGATTTAATACATAAGGCACAATGCCGACTTAAGTACAAGAAGAGTAAATCTTCTCATTGTCTGTGATTTGCTTTGAGCATTTCCTGGGAGATCAGTATCATATTCCGATGCACTACTGCAGCTTTACTCTACCCCTTGGACCTTCACATTGACGATGAAACACAGAAATTGCATCGGGATTTAATACAAAAGGCACAATGCCGACATAAGTACAAGAAGAGGAAATCTTCTCATTGATTGTGGTTTGCTTTGAGCGTTTCCTGGGGATCAGTATTAGATTCCGATGCACTACTGCAGCTTTACTCTATACCCTGGAGCTTCACATTGACGATGAAACACAAAAATTTCGTCTGGATTTAATACAGAAGGAACAATGCCGACTTAAGTACAAGTTGAGTCAATCTTCGCATTGTTTGTGGTTTGCTTTGAGCATTTCCCGGGAGATCTGTATTATATTCCGAAGCACTACTGCAGCTTTACTCTATCTCTGGGACCTTCACATCGACGATGAAACACAGAAATTGCGTCGGTATTAAATACAAAATTCACAATGCCGACTTAAGTACAAGAAGAGTAAATCTTATCACTGTTTAAGGTTTGCATTGAGCGTTCATGGGAGATCAGTATTAGATTCCGATGCACTACTTCAGCTTTACTCTATCCTTTGCACTTTCACATTGACGATGAAACACTGAAATTGCGTCGTGATTTAATACAAAAGGCACAATGCCCTCTTAAGTACAAGAAGAGTAAATCTTCTCATTGTTTATGGTTAGATTTGAGTGTTTCCTGGGAGATCAGTATTTTATTCCGAAGCACTACTGTAGCCTTACTCTATCCGTTTCACGTTCACATTGACGATGAAACACAAAAATTGCGTCGGGATTTAATACAAACGTCATATTGCCGACTTAAGTTCAAGAAGAGTAAATCTGCTCATTGTTTGTGGTTTGCTTTGAGCGTTTCCTGGGAGATTAGCATTATATGCCGATGCACCACTGCAGCTTTACATTATCCCTTGGACCGTCACAAGGACGATGAGACACAGAAATTGTGTCGAGATTTAATACAAAAGGCACAATGCCGACTTAAGTACGAGTAGAGTAAATCGCCTCATTGTTTGTGGTTTGCTTTGAGCGTTTCCTGGGAGATTAGCATTATATGCCGATGCACCACTGCAGCTTTATTCTATCTCTGGGACCTTCACATCGACGATGAAACACAGAAATTCCGTCGTTATTAAATACAAAATTCACAATGCCGAGTTAAGTACAAGAAGAGTAAATCGTATCACTGTTTTTGGTTTGCTTTGAGCGTTTCATGAGAGATCAGTATTAGATTCCGATGCACTACTGCAGCTTCACTCTATCCCATGATCTTTCACATTGACGATGAAACACAGAAATTGCGTCGGGATTTAGTACAAAAGGCACAATGCCGACTTAAGTACAAGAAGAGTAAATCTTCTCATTGTCTGTGGTTTGCTTTGAGCGTTTCCCGGGAGATTAGTATTATATTCCGATGCACTACTGCAGCTTTACTCTATCTCTGGGAACTTCACATCGACGATGAAACACAGAAATTGCGTCGGTATTGAATACAAATGGCGCAATGCCGACTTAAGTAAAAGAAGAGTAAATCTTCTCATTGTTTGTGGTTTGTTTTGAGCGTATCCTGCGAGGTCAGTATTAGATTCCGATGCACTACTGCAGCTTTACGCTATCCCTTGGACCTTCACAGTGACGTTGAAACACAGAAATTGTGTCGGGATTTAATACAAAATTCACAATGCCGACTTAAGTACAAGAAGAGTAAATCTTCTCATTGTTTGTGGTTTGCTTTGTGCGATTTCTGGGAGATCAGTATTATTTTCCCATGTACTATTGCGGCTTTCCTCTATCCCTTTTACCTACACATTGACGAAAAAACACAGAAATTGCGTCGGGATTTAATTCAAAAGGCACAATGTCGACTTATGTAGAAGAAGAGTATATCTTCTCATTGTTTGAGGTTTGCTTTGAGCGTTTCCTGGGAGATCAGTATTAGATTCCGATGCACTACTGAAGCATTGCTCTATCACTTGGACCTTCACATTGAAGATGAAACACAGAAATTGCGCCTCGATTTAATACAAAAGGCATAATGACCACTGAAGCACAGTAAGAGTATATCTTCTCATTGTTTGAGGTTTGCTTTGAGCGTTTCATGAGAGATCAGTATTAGATTCCGATGCACTACTGCAGCTTCACTCTATCCCTTGATCTTTCACATTGACGATGAAACACAGAAATTGCGTCGGGATTTAGTACAAAAGGCACAATGCCGACTTAAGTACAAGAAGAGTAAATCTTCTCATTGTTTGGGGTTTGCTTTGAGCGTTTCCTGGGAGATCAGTATTAGATTCAGATGCACTAATGCAGCATTACTCTATCCCTTGGTCCTTCACATAGACGATGAATCACAAAAATTGCGTCGGGATTTAATGCAAAAGGCACAATGCTGACTTAAGTCTAAGAAGAGTAAATCTTCTCAATGTTTGTGGTTTGCTTTTGGGGTTCCTCGCGAGATCAGTATTAGATCCCGATGCACTACTGCGGTTTTACTCTATCCCTTGGACCTTCATATTGACGATGAAACACATAATTTGCGTCGGGATTTAATACAAAAGGCACAATGCCGACTTAAGTACAAGAAGAGTTAATCCTCTCATTGTTTGTGGCTTGCTTTGAGCGTATCCTGGGAGATCAGTATTAGATTACGATGCACTACCGCAGATTTACTCTATCCGTTGGAGCTTCACATTGACGATGAAACTCAGAAATTGCGTTGGGATTTAATACAAAGGGCACAATGAAGACTTAAGTACAAGAAGAGTAAATCTTCTCATTGTTAGTGGTTTGCTTTGAGCGTTTCCTGGGGGATCGGTATGTGATTCCGATGCACTACTGCAGCATTACTCGATCCCTTGGACGTTCGCATTGTTGATGAAATACAGAAATTGCGTCGGGATTTAATACAAAAGGCACAATGCCGACTTAAGTACAAGAAGGGTAAATCATCTCATTGTTTGGGGTTTGCTTTGAGCGTTTCCTGAGAGATCAGTATTAGATTCAGATGCACTAATGCAGCTTTACTGTATCCCTTTGACGTTCATACTGACGATGAAACACAGAAATTGCGTCGGGAATTAATACAAAAGGCACAATGCCGACTTAAGTACAAGAAGAGTTAATCCTCTCATTGTTTGTGGCTTGCTTTGAGCGTTTCCTGGGAGATCAGTATTAGATTACGATGCACTACTGCAGATTTACTGTATCCCTTGGAGCTTCACATTGACGATGAAACACAGAAATTGCGTCGGGATTTAATACAAAGGGCACAATGAAGACATAAGTACAAGAAGAGTCAATCTTCTCATTGTTAGTGGTTTGCTTTGAGCGTTTCCTGGGGGATCAGTATGAGATTCAGATGCACTACTGCAGCTTTACTCTATCCCTTGGGCATTCGCATTGATGATGAAATACAGAAATTGCGTCGGGATTTAGTACAAAAGGCACAATGCCGACCTAAGTACAATGGGGGTAAATCTTCTCATTGTTTCTGGTGTGCTTTGGGCGTTTCCTGGGAGATCAGTATTAGATTCCGATGCACTACTGCAGCTTTACTCTATAGCTAGGACCTTCACATTGACGATGAAACACAGAAATTGGGTCGGGATTTAATACAAAAGGCTCAATACCCACCTAAGTACAAGAAAAGTAAATCTTCTCATTGTTTGTGGATTGCTTTGAGCGTTACCTTGGAGATCAGTATTAGATTCCGATGCACTACTGCAGCTTTACTCCATCCCTTGGACCTTCACATTGACGATGAAACACAGACAATGCGTCGGGATCTAATACAAAAGGCACAATAACGACTTACGTACAAGAAGAGCAAATTTTCTCATTGTTTGTGGTTTGTTTTGAGCGTTTCCTGCTAGATCAGTATTAGATTCCGATGCACTACTGCAGTTTTACTCTATCCCTTGGAACTTGACATTGACGATGAAACACAGAAATTGCGTCGGGATATAATATAAAACGCACAATGCCGACTTAAGTACAGGAAAAGTCAATCTTCTCATTGTTTGTGGTTTGCTTTGAGCGATTCCTGGGTGATCAGTATTAGATTCCGATGCACTACTACAGCTTTACTCTAACCCTTGGACCTTCACATTGACGATGAAACACAGAAATTGCGTCGGGATTTAATACAAAAGGCTCAATACCAACCTAAGTACAAGAAAAGTAAATTTTCTCATTGTTTGTGGTTTGTTTTGAGCGTTTCCTGCTAGATCAGTACTAGATTCCGATGCACTACTGCAGTTTTACTCTATCCCTTGGAACTTGACATTGACGATGAAACACAGAAATTGCATCGGGATTTAATACAAAATGCACAATGCCGACTTAAGTACACTAAGAATAACTCTTCCCACTGTTTGTGGTTTGCTTTGAGTGTTTCCTGGGAGATCAGTATTAGTTTCCGATGCGATACTGCAGCTTTACTCTATCCCTTGGACCTTCACATTGACGATGAAACACAGAAATTGCGTCGGGATTTAATACAATGGGCACAATGCCGACTTAAGTACAAGAAGACTGAATCTTCACATTGTTTGTGGTTTGCTTTGAGCGTCTCCTTGGAGATCAGTATTAGATTCCGATGCACTACAGCAGCTTTACTCTATCCCTTGGACCTTCACATTGACGATGAAACACAGAAATTGTGCTGGGATTTAATGCAAAATGCACAAGCCGACTTAAGTACAGTAAGAGCAAATCTTCTCATTGTTTGTGGTTTGCTTTGAGCGTTAACTGGGAGATCAGTATTAGATTCCGATGCACTACTGCAGCTTTACTGTATCGCTAGGACCTTCACATTGAAGATGAAACACAGAAATTACGTCGGGATTTAATACAAAAGGCTCAATAACAAATTAAGTACAAGAAAAGTAAATATTCTCATTGTTTGTGGATTGCTTTGAGCGTTACCTTGGAGATCAGTATTTGATTCCGATGCACTACTGCAGCTTTGCTCTATCCCTTGGACCTTCACATTGACAATGAACCACAGAAATTGCTCCGGGATTTAATACAAAATTCACAATGCCGACTTAAGTACACTAAGAATAAATCTTCTCATTGTGTGTGGTTTCCATTGAGCGTTTCCAGGGAGATCAGTATTTGTTTCCGATGCACTACTGCAGCTATACTCTATCCCTTGGACCTTCACATAGACGATGAACCACAGACATTGCGACGGGATTTAATACATGAGGCAAACTGCTGACTTAAGTACAAGAAAAATAAATCTTGTCATTGATTGTGGTTTGCTTTGAGCGTTTCCTGGGAGATCATTATTAGATTCCGAGGCACTACTGCCACTTTACGCTATACCTTGGACCTTCACATTGACGATGAAACACAGCAATTGCGTCGGGATTTAAAACAAAAGGCACATTGACGACTTAAGAACAAGAAAAGTAAATTTTCTTATTGTGTGTGGTTTGCTTTGAGCGTTACCTGGGAGATCAGTATTAGATTCCGAACACTACTGCAGCTTTACTCAATCACTTGAACCTTCACATTGACGATGAAACACAGAAATTGCGTTGGGATTTAATAAAAAATGCAGAATGAAGACTTAAGTACAAGAAGATTAAATCTTCTTATTGTTTGTGGTTTGCTTTGAACGTTTCTTGTGAGTGCAGTATTAGATTCAGATGCACTACTGCAGCTTTACTCAATCCGTTGTTAATACACATTGACGATGAAACACAGAAATTGTGTCGGGATTTAATACAAAAGGCACATTACCGACTTCAGTACAGGAAGAAAAATTATTCTCATTGTTTGTGGTTTGCTATGAGCGTTTCCTGGTAGATCAGTATTTGATTCCGATGCACTACTGCAGCTTTTCCCTTGTCCTTGGACCTTCAGATTGACGATGAAACACAGAAATTGCTTCGGGATTTAATACGAAAGGCACAATGTCGACTTTAGTACAAGAGGTGTAAATCTTCTCATAGTTTGTGGTTTGCTTTGAGCGTTTCCTGGATGATCAGTATTAGATTCCGACGCACTACTGAAGCTTCTCTCTATCCCTTTGGCATTCACATTGACGATGAAACACAGTAATTGCGTCAGGTTTCAATACAAAAGGCACAATGCTGACTTAAGTATAAGAAGAGTAAATCTTCTTGTTGTTTGTGGTTTGCTTTGAGCGTTACCTGGGAGATCAGTATTAGTTTCCGATGCACTACTGTAGCTTTACTCCATCCCTTGGACTTCCACGTTGACGATGAAACACAGCAATTGCGTCGGGATTTAACACAAAAGCTACAATGCCGACTTGAGTACAAGAAGAGTCATTCTTCTAATTGTTTGTGGTTTGCTTTGAGCGTTTCCTGGGAGATCAGTATTCGATTCCGATGCACTACTGCAGCTTTACTCCATCCCTTGGAACTTTACGTTGACGATGAAACACAGAAATTGCGTCGGGATTTAATACAAGAGGCACAATGCCGACTTAAGTACAAGAAGAGTAAATCTTCTCGATGTTTGTGGTTTGCTTTGAGCGTTTCCTGGGAGATCAGTATTACATTCAGATGCACTACTGCAGCTTTACTCTATCCATTGGAAATTCACATTGACGATGAAACATAGAAATTGCGTCGGGATTTAATACAAAAGGCATAATGCCAACTTAAGTACAAGAAGTGTAAATCTTTTCATTGTTTGTATTTGCTTTGAGCGTTTCCTGGCAGATCAGTATTAGATTCCGCTGCACTACTGCAGCTTTACTCTATCGGTTGGACCTTCACATTTACGATGAAACACAGAAATTGCATAGGGGTTTAATAATAAAGGCACAAGGCCCACTTAAGTAAAAGAAAAGTAAATCTTCTCATTGTTTGTGGTTTGATTTGAGCGTTACCTGGGAGATCAGTATTAGATTCCGATGCACTACTGCAGCTTTACTGTATCCCTTGGACCATCACATTGACGATGAAACACAGAAATTTCGTCGGGATTTAATACAAAAGGCACAATGCCGACTTAAGTACAAGAAGAGTAAATATTCTCATTGTTTGTGGTTTGTTTTGAGCGTTTCCTGAGAGATCAGTATTAGCTTCCGATGCACTACTGCAGCTTTACTCTATCTGTTGGAGCTTCACATTGACGATAAAACACAGAAATTGCGACGGTAATTAATAAAAAAGGCACAATGCAGACATGGGTAAAAGATGAGTAAATCTTCTCATTGTTAGAGGTTTGCTTTGAGCGTTATCTGGGAGATCAGAATTAGATTCCAATGCACTACTGCAGCTTTACTCTATCTGTTGGACCTTCACATTTACGATGAAACACAGAAATTGCATTGGGGTGTAATACAAAAGGCACAATGCCGAAAAGTACAAGAAAAGTAATTCTTCTCATTGTTTGCGTTTTGATTTGAGCGTTACCTGGGAGATCAGTATTAGTGTCCGATGCACTACAGCAGTTTTATTCTATGTCTTGGACCTTCACATTGACGATGAAACACAGAAATTGCATAGAGGTTTAATACAAGAGGCACAAGGCCCACTTAAGTAAAAGAAAAGTAAATCTTCTCATTGTTTGAGGTTTGATTTGAGCGTTACCTGGGAGATCGGTATTAGATTCCGATGCACTACTGCAGCTTTACTGTATCCCTTGGACCATCACACTGACGATGAAATACAGAAATTGCGTGATGAATTTATACAAAAGGCACAATGCCGACTTAAGTACAAGAGGAGTAAATCTATTCATTGTTTTTGATTTGCTTTGAGCGTTCCTGGGAGATCAGTATTAGATTTCGATGCACTACTGCATCTTTACTTTATGCCTTTGACGTTCGCATTGACGATGAAACACAGAAATTTCATTGGGATTTAATACAAAAGGCACAATGCTGATTTATGTACAAGAAGAGTAAATCTCCTCACTGTTTGTGCTTTTGCTTTGAGCGTTTCCTGTTAGATCAGTATTAGATTCCTATGCACTAGTGCAGCTTTACTCTATCCTTTGACCTTCGCATTGACGATGAAACTCAGAATTTGCGTCGGAATTTATTAAAAAAGGCACAATGCCTACTTATGTACAAGAAGAGTCCATCTTCTCATTGTTTGTGGTCTGCTTTCAGCGTTTGCTGGGTGATCAGTTTTAGACTCCGATGCACTACTGCAGATTTACTCAATTCCTTGGACCTTCACTTTGTCGATCAAATACAGAAATTGCGTCGGGATTTAATACAAAAGGCACAATACCGACTTCAGTACAGGAAGATAAAATGCTCTCATTGTTTGTGGTATGCTATGAGCGTTTCCTGGTAGATCAGTATTTGATTCCGATGCACTACTGCAGCTTTTCTCTTTTCCTTGAACCTTCACATTGACGATGAAAAATAGAAATTGCTTCGGAATTTAATACGAAAGGCACAATACCGACTTCAGTACAAGAGGAGGAAATCTTCTCAGTGTTTGTGGTTTGCTTTCAGCGTTTCCTGGGTGATCAGTATTAGATTCCGATGCACTACTGCAGCTTTACTCTATCCCTTTGGCTTTCACATTGACGATGAAACACAGTAATTTCGTCAGGTTTCAATACAAGAGGCACAATGCCGACTTATGTATAAGAAGAGTAAATCTTCTTGTTGTTTGTGGTTTGCTTTGAGCGTTACCTGGGAGATCAGTATTAGTTTCCTATGAACTAGTGCAGCTTTACTCTATCCCTTGGACCTTCACATTGGCGATGAAACACTGATATTGCGTTGGAATCTGTTAAAAAAGGCACAATGCCGACTTAAGTACAGGGAGAGTAAATCTTCTCATTGTTTACGGTTTGCTTTGTGATTTGCTGGGAGATCAGTATTAGATTCCGTAGCACTAATGCAGCTTTACTCCATCCCTTGCACCTTCACATTGACGATGAAACACAGAAATTGCATGGGGATTTAATACGAAAGGCACAATGCCGACTTAAGCACAAGAAGTGTAAATTTTCTCATTGTTTGTGGTTTGAATTGAGCCTTTCCTGGGATATCAGTATTAGAATCCGATGCAATAATGCAGCTTGACTCTATCCCTTGGACCTTCAAATTGACGATGAAACACAGAATTTGCCTCGAGATTTAATACAAAAGGCACAACGACGGTTTAAGTACAAGGAGAGTAAATCTTCTCATTGTTTGTGGTTTGCTTTCAGCGTTTCCTGGGAGCCCTGTATTAAATTTCGATGCACCACATCAGGTTTACTGTATCCCTTAGACCATCACGATTACGATGAAATACAGAAATTGCGTCGGGATTTAATACAAAAGGCACAATGCCGACTTAAGTACAAGAAGAGTAAACCTTCTCATTGTTTGAGGTTAGCTTTGAGCATTTCCTGGGAGATCGGTATTAGATTCCGATGCACTACTGCAGCTTTACTCTATCCCTGGGACTTCACACTGACGATGAAACATAGAAATTGCGTCGGGATTTAATACAAAAGCCACAATGCCGACATAAGTACAAGAAGTGTAAATCTTCTCATTGTTTGTGGTTTTCTTTGAGCGTTTCCTGAGAGATCGGTATTAGATTCCGAAGCACTACTGCACCTTTACTCTATCCCTTGGACCTTCACATTGGCGATGAAACACAGAAATTGCGTAGGGATTTAATACAAAAGGCACAATGCAGACTTAAGTACAGGAAGAGTAAATCTTCTCACTGTTTGTGGTTTGTTTTGAGCGTTTCCTGGGAGATCAGTATTAGATTGCGATGCAATACTACAGCTTTACTGTATCCCTGGGACCCTCACATTGACGATGAAACACAGTAATTAGGTGGGGATTTAATACAAAAGGCACAATGCCGACATAAGCACATGAAGTGTAAATTTTCTCATTGTATGTGGTTTGAATTGAGCCTCTCCTGGGATATCAGTATTAGAATCCGATGCAATACTGCAGCTTGACTCTATCCCTTGGACCTTCACATTGACGATGAAACACAGAAATTACGTCGGGACTTAATACAAAAGGCACAATGCCCACTTAAGTACAAGAAGAGTAAGTCATCACATTGTTTGTGGTTTTCATTGAGCGTTTCCTGGGAGATCAGTATTTGGTTCCGATGCACTACTGCATCTTTATCCCTTGGACCTTCACATTTACGATAAATACAGAAATTGCCTCAGGATTTAATACAAAAGGCACAATGTAGACTGAAGTGCAAGAAGAGTAAATCTTCTTATTATATGTGGTGTTCTTCGATCGCTTCCTGGGAGATCAGTGTTAGATTCCAATGCACTACTGCATCTTTACTCTATCCCTTGGACCTTCACATTGACGTAGAAACACAGAAATTGTTTCGGGATTTAATACAAAACGCACAATGACGGCATAAGTACAAGAAGAGGAAATCTTCTCTTTGTTTGTGGTTTGCTTTCAGCGTTTCCTGGGAGCCCAGAATTAGATACCGATGCACCACATCAGGTTTACTGTATTCCTTAGACCATCACTATTACGATGAAATGCAGAAATTGCGTTGGGATTTAATACAAAAGGCACAATGGCAACTTAAGTACAAGAAGAGTAAATCTTCACATTAATTGCTTTGAGGGTTTGCTGAGAGACCAGTATTAGATTTAGATGCACCACATCAGGTTTACTGTATCCCTTGGACCGTCACGATTACGACGAAATACAGAAATTGCGTCGGGATTTAATACAAAAGGCACAATGCCGACTTAAGTACAGGAAGAGTAAATCTTCTCATTGTTTCTGGTTTGCTTGAGCGTTTCCTGGGAGATCATTTTTAGATTCCAATGCACTACTGCTGCTTTACTCTATCCCTTGGACCTTCACATTGACGATGAAACACAGAAATTGCGTCGGGATTTAAAACAAAAGGCACAATGCTGACTTAAGTACAAGAAGTGTAAATCTTCTAATTGTTTGTGATTTCCTTTGAGCGTTTCCTGGGAGATCAGTATTACATTCCGATTCACTACTGCAGCTTTACTCTATCGCTTGGACCTTCACATTGACGATGAAACACAGAAATTGCTTCGGGATTTAATACAAAACGCACAATGACGGCTTAAGTACAAGAAGAGGAAATGTTCTCTTTGTTTGTGGTTTGCTTTCAGCGTTTCCTGGGAGCCCAGAATGAGATACCGTTGCACCACATCAGGTTTACTGTATCCCTTAGACCATCACGGCTACGATGAAATACAGAAATTGCGTCGGGATTTAATACAAAAGGCACAATGCCGACTTAAGTACAAGAAGAGTAAATCTTCACATTGATTGCTTTGAGGGTTTGCTGAGAGACCAGTATTAGATTTAGATGCACCACATCATGTTTACTGTATCCCTTGGACCTTCACGATTACGACGAAATACAGAAATATCGTCGGGATTTAATACAAAAGGCACATTGCCGACTTAAGTACAAGAAGAGTAAATCCTCTCATTGTTTCTGGTTTGCTTGAGCGTTTCCTGGGAGATCATTATTAGATTCCGATGCACTACTGCTGCTTTACTCTATCCCTTGGACCTTCACATTGACGATGAGACACAGAAATTGCGTCGGGATTTTACACAAAATGCACAATGCCGACTTGAGTACAAGAAGAATAAATCTTCTCATTGCTTGTGATTTGCTTTGAGCGCTTCCTGGGAGATCAGTATTACATTCCGATTCACTACTGCAGCTTTACTCTATCGCTTGGACCTTCACATTGACGATGAAACACAGAAATTGCGTCGGGATTTAATACAAAACGCACAATGCCGACTTAAGTACAATGAGAGTAAATCTTCTCATTGTTTCTGGTTTGCTTTGAGCGTCCCTGGGAGATCAGTATTAGATTCCGATGCACTACTGCAGCTTTACCCTATGCCTTGGAAATTCACATTGACGATGAAACACAGAGATAGCGTCGGAACTTAATATAAAAGGCACAATGCCGACTTAAGTACAAGAAGAGAAGATCTACTCATTGTTTGTGTTTTGCTTTGTGCGATACCTGGGGGACCAGTATTAGATTCCGATGCACTACTGCAGCTTTACTCTATCCCTTGGACCTTCACATTGGCGATGAAACACTGATATTGCGTTGGAATCTGTTAAAAAAGGCACAATGCCGACTTAAGTACAGGGAGAGTAAATCTTCTCATTGTTTACGGTTTGCTTTGTGATTTGCTGGGAGATCAGTATTAGATTCCGTAGCACTAATGCAGCTTTACTCCATCCCTTGCACCTTCACATTGACGATGAAACACAGAAATTGCATGGGGATTTAATACGAAAGGCACAATGCCGACTTAAGCACAAGAAGTGTAAATTTTCTCATTGTTTGTGGTTTGAATTGAGCCTTTCCTGGGATATCAGTATTAGAATCCGATGCAATAATGCAGCTTGACTCTATCCCTTGGACCTTCAAATTGACGATGAAACACAGAATTTGCCTCGAGATTTAATACAAAAGGCACAACGACGGTTTAAGTACAAGGAGAGTAAATCTTCTCATTGTTTGTGGTTTGCTTTCAGCGTTTCCTGGGAGCCCTGTATTAAATTTCGATGCACCACATCAGGTTTACTGTATCCCTTAGACCATCACGATTACGATGAAATACAGAAATTGCGTCGGGATTTAATACAAAAGGCACAATGCCGACTTAAGTACAAGAAGAGTAAACCTTCTCATTGTTTGAGGTTAGCTTTGAGCATTTCCTGGGAGATCGGTATTAGATTCCGATGCACTACTGCAGCTTTACTCTATCCCTGGGACTTCACACTGACGATGAAACATAGAAATTGCGGCGGGATTTAATACAAAAGCCACAATGCCGACATAAGTACAAGAAGTGTAAATCTTCTCATTGTTTGTGGTTTTCTTTGAGCGTTTCCTGAGAGATCGGTATTAGATTCCGAAGCACTACTGCACCTTTACTCTATCCCTTGGACCTTCACATTGGCGATGAAACACAGAAAATGCGTAGGGATTTAATACAAAAGGCACAATGCAGACTTAAGTACAGGAAGAGTAAATCTTCTCACTGTTTGTGGTTTGTTTTGAGCGTTTCCTGGGAGATCAGTATTAGATTGCGATGCAATACTACAGCTTTACTGTATCCCTGGGACCCTCACATTGACGATGAAACACAGTAATTAGGTGGGGATTTAATACAAAAGGCACAATGCCGACATAAGCACATGAAGTGTAAATTTTCTCATTGTTTGTGGTTTGAATTGAGCCTCTCCTGGGATATCAGTATTAGAATCGATGCAATACTGCAGCTTGACTCTATCCCTTGGACCTTCACATTGACGATGAAACACAGAAATTACGTCGGGATTTAATACAAAAGGCACAATGCCCACTTAAGTACAAGAAGAGTAAGTCATCTCATTGTTTGTGGTTTTCATTGAGCGTTTCCTGGGAGATCAGTATTTGGTTCCGATGCACTACTGCATCTTTATCCCTTGGACCTTCACATTTACGATAAATACAGAAATTGCCTCAGGATTTAATACAAAAGGCACAATGTAGACTGAAGTGCAAGAAGAGTAAATCTTCTTATTATATGTGGTGTGCTTCGATCGCTTCCTGGGAGATCAGTGTTAGATTCCAATGCACTACTGCATCTTTACTCTATCCCTTGGACCTTCACATTGACGTAGAAACACAGAAATTGTTTCGTGATTTAATACAAAACGCACAATGACGGCATAAGTACAAGAAGAGGAAATCTTCTCTTTGTTTGTGGTTTGCTTTCAGCGTTTCCTGGGAGCCCAGAATTAGATACCGATGCACCACATCAGGTTTACTGTATTCCTTAGACCATCACTATTAAGATGAAATGCAGAAATTGCGTTGGGATTTAATACAAAAGGCACAATGGCAACTTAAGTACAAGAAGAAAAAATCTTCACATTAATTGCTTTGAGGGTTTGCTGAGAGACCAGTATTAGATTTAGATGCACCACATCAGGTTTACTGTATCCCTTGGACCGTCACGATTACGACGAAATACAGAAATTGCGTCGGGATTTAATACAAAAGGCACAATGCCGACTTAAGTACAGGAAGAGTAAATCTTCTCATTGTTTCTGGTTTGCTTGAGCGTTTCCTGGGAGATCATTTTTAGATTCCAATGCACTACTGCTGCTTTACTCTATCCCTTGGACCTTCACATTGGCGATGAAACACAGAAATTGCGTCGGGATTTAATACAAAACGCACAATGCCGACTTAAGTACAATGAGAGTAAATCTTCTCATTGTTTCTGGTTCGCTTTGAGCGTTCCTGGGAGATCAGTATTAGATTCCGATTTACTACTGCAGCTTTACCCTATGCCTTGGAAATTCACATTGACGATGAAACACAGAGATAGCGTCGGAACTTAATATAAAAGGCACAATGCCGACTTAAGCACAAGAAGTGTAAATTTTCTCATTGTTTGTGGTTTGAATTGAGCCTTTCCTGGGATATCAGTGTTAGAATCCGATGCAATAATGCAGCTTGACTCTATCCCTTGGACCTTCAAATTGACGATGAAACACAGAATTTGCCTCGAGATTTAATACAAAAGGCACAACGACGGTTTAAGTACAAGGAAAGTAAATCTTCTCATTGTTTGTGGTTTGCTTTCAGCGTTTCCTGGGAGCCCTGTATTAAATTTCGATGCACCACATCAGGTTTACTGTATCCCTTAGACCATCACGATTACGATGAAATACAGAAATTGCGTCGGGATTTAATACAAAAGGCACAATGCCGACTTAAGTACAAGAAGAGTAAACCTTCTCATTGTTTGAGGTTAGCTTTGAGCATTTCCTGGGAGATCAGTATTAGATTCCGATGCACTACTGCAGCTTTACTCTATTCCTGGGACTTCACACTGACGATGAAACATAGAAATTGCGTCGGGATTTAATACAAAAGCCACAATGCCGACATAAGTACAAAAAGTGTAAATCTTCTCATTGTTTGTGGTTTCCTTTGAGCGTTTCCTGAGAGATCGGTATTAGAATCCGAAGCACTACTGCAGCTTTACTCTATCCCTTGGACCTTCACATTGACGATGAAAAACTGAAATTGCTTCGGGATTTAATACAAAGGCACAATGACGGCTTAAGTACAAGAAGAGGAAATCTTCTCTTTTTTTGTCGTTTGATTTCAGCGTTTCCTGGGAGCCCAGTATTATATATCCATGCACCACATCAGGTTCACTGTAACCCTTGGATCTTCAGGATTACGACGAAATACAGAAATTGCATCGGGAATCAATACAAAAGGCACAATGCCGACATAAGTACAAGAAGAGTAAATCTTCTCATTGTTTCTGGTTTGCTTGATCGTTTCCTGGGAGATCAGTATTAGATTCCGATGCACTACTGCTGCTTTACTCTATCTCTTGGACCTTCACATTGACGATGAAACACAGAAATTGCGTCGGGATTTAAAACAAAAGGCACAATGCTGACTTAAGTACAAGAAGTGTAAATCTTCTCATTGTTTGTGGTTTCCTTTGAGCGTTTCCTGAGAGATCGGTATTAGATTTCGAAGCACTACTGCAGCTTTACACTATCCCTTGGACCTTCACATTGATGATGAAACACAGATATTGCGTCGGGTTTTAATACAAAAGGCACAATGCCAACTTAACTACAAGAAGAGTAATTCTTCACATTGATTGCTTTGAGGGTTTGCTGAGAGACCAGTATTAGATTTAGATGCACCACATCGGGTTTACTGTATCCCTTGGACCTTCACGTTTACGATGAAATACAGATATTGCGTCGTAATTTAATATAAGAGGCACAACGCCGACTTAAGTTTAAGTGGATTAAATCTTCTGATTGTATGTGGTTTGCTTTGAGCATTTCCTGGGAGATCAGTGTTAGATTCCGATGCACTACTGCAGCCTTACCCTATTCCTTGGACCTTCACATTGACGATAAAACACAGAATTAGCCTCGGGATTTAATACAAAACTCACAATTACGGCTTAAGTACAAAAAGAGTAAATCTTCTCATTGTTTGTGGTTTTCATTCAGCGTTTCCTGGGAGATCAGTATTTGGTTCCGATGCACTACTGCATATTTATCCCTTGGACCTTCACATTTACGATAAATACAGAAATTGCCTCAGGATTTAATACAAAAGGCACAATGTCGACTGAAGTGCAAGAAGATTAAATCTTCTAAGTATATGTGGTGTGCTTCGAACGCTTCCTGGGAGATCAGTGTTAAATTCCTATGCACTACTGGATCTTTACTCTATCCCTTGGACCTTCACATTGACGATGAAACACAGAAATTGCGTCGGGATTTTACACAAAATGCACAATGCCGACTTGAGTACACGAAGAGTAAATCTTCTCATTGTTTGTGGTTTGCTTTGAGCGCTTCCTGGGAGATCAGTATTACATTGCGATTCACTACTGCAGCTTTACTCTATCGCTTGGACCTTCACATTGACGATGAAACACAGAAATTGCTTCGGGATTTAATACAAAACGCACAATGACGGCTTAAGTACAAGAAGAGGAAATCTTCTCTTTGTTTGTGGTTTGCTTTCAGCGGTTCGTGGGAGCCCAGAATGAGATACCGATGCACCACATCAGGTTTACTGTATCCCTTAGACCATCACGACTACGATGAAATACAGAAATTGCGTCGGGATTTAATACAAAAGGCACAATGCCGACTTAAGTACAAGAAGAGTAAATCTTTACATTGATTGCTTTGAGGGTTTGCTGAGGGACCAGTATTAGATTTAGATGCACCACATCATGTTTACTGTATCCCTTGGACCTTCACGATTACGACGAAATACAGAACTTTCGTCGGGATTTAATACAAAAGGCACATTGCCGACTTAAGTACAAGAAGAGTAAATCCTCTCATTGTTTCTGGTTTGCTTGAGCGTTTCCTGGGAGATCATTATTAGATTCCGATGCACTACTGCTGCTTTACTCTATCCCTTGGACCTTCACATTGACGATGAGACACAGAAATTGCGTAGGGATTTTACACAAAATGCACAATACCGACTTGAGTACAAGAAGAATAAATCTTCTCATTGTTTGTGGTTATCTTTGAGCGCTTCCTGGGAGATCAGTATTAGATTCCGATGCACTACTGCAGCTTTACCCTATGCCTTGGAAATTCACATTGACGATGAAACACAGAGATAGCGTCGGAACTTAATATAAAAGGCACAATGCCGACTTAAGTACAAGAAAGGAAGATCTACTCATTGTTTGTGTTTTGCTTTGTGCGATACCTGGGGGACCAGTGTTAGATTCCGATGCACTACTGCAGCTTTACTCTATCCCTTGGACCTTCACATTGGCGATGAAACACTGATATTACGTTGGAATCTGTTAAAAAAGGCACAATGCCGACTTAAGTACAGGGAGAGTAAATCTTCTCATTGTTTACGGTTTGCTTTGTGATTTGCTGGGAGATCAGTATTAGATTCCGTAGCACTAATGCAGCTTTACTCCATCCCTTGCACCTTCACATTGACGATGAAACACAGAAATTGCGTGGGGATTTAATACGAAAGGCACAATGCCGACTTAAGCACAAGAAGTGTAAATTTTCTCATTGTTTGTGGTTTGAATTGAGCCTTTCCTGGGATATCAGTGTTAGAATCCGATGCAATAATGGAGCTTGACTCTATCCCTTGGACCTTCAAATTGACGATGAAACACAGAATTTGCCTCGAGATTTAATACAAAAGGCACAACGACGGTTTAAGTACAAGGAGAGTAAATCTTCTCATTGTTTGTGGTTTGCTTTCAGCGTTTCCTGGGAGCCCTGTATTAAATTTCGATGCACCACATCAGGTTTACTGTATCCCTTAGACCATCACGATTACGATGAAATACAGAAATTGCGTCGGGATTTAATACAAAAGGCACAATGCCGACTTAAGTACAAGAAGAGTAAACCTTCTCATTGTTTGAGGTTAGCTTTGAGCATTTCCTGGGAGATCTGTATTAGATTCCGATGCACTACTGCAGCTTTAGTCTATCCCTGGGACTTCACACTGACGATGAAACATAGAAATTGCGTCGGGATTTAATACAAAAGCCACAATGCCGACATAAGTACAAGAAGTGTAAATCTTCTCATTGTTTGTGGTTTTTTTTGAGCGTTTCCTGAGAGATCGGTATTAGATTCCGAAGCACTACTGCAGCTTTACTCTATCCCTTGGACCTTCACATTGGCGATGAAACACAGAAATTGCGTAGGGATTTAATACAAAAGGCGCAATGCCGACTTAAGTACAAGAAGAGTAAATCTTCTCATTGATTGTGGTTTACTTTGAGGGTTTCCTGAGATACCAGTATTTAATTTCGATGCACCACATCAGGTTTACTGTATCCCTTGGACCTTCACGTTTACGATGAAATACAGATATTGCGTCGGGATTTAATATAATAGGCACAATGCCGATTTAACTTTAAGAGGAGTAAATCTTCTCATTGTATGTGGCTTGCTTTGAGCATTTCCTGGGAGATCAGTGTTAGATTCCGATGCACTACTGCAGCCTTACTCTATACCTTGGACCGTCACATTGACGATAAAACACAGAAATTGCGTCGGGATTTAATACAAAAGGCACAATGCCGACTTATGTACAAGAAGAGTAAATCTTCTCACTGTTTGTGTTTGTTTTGAGCGTTTCCTGGGAGATCAGTATTAGATTGCGATGCAATACTGCAGCATTACTGTATCCCTGGGACCCTCACGTTGACGATGAAACACAGTAATTACGTGGGGATTTAATACAAAAGGCACAATGCCGACATAAGCACATGAAGTGTAAATTTTCTCATTGTTTGTGGTTTGAATTGAGCCTCTCCTGGGATATCAGTATTAGAATCCGATGCAATACTGCAGCTTGACTCTATCCCTTGGACCTTCACATTGACGATGAAACACAGAAATTGCGTCGGGATTTAATACAAAAGGCACAATGCCCACTTAAGTACAAGAAGGGTAAATCATCTCATTGTTTGTGGTTTTCATTGAGCGTTTCCTGGGAGATCAGTATTTGGTTCCGATGCACTACTGCATCTTTATCCCTTGGACCTTCACATTTACGATAAATACAGAAATTGCCTCAGGATTTAATACAAAAGGCACAATGTCGACTGAAGTGCAAGAAGAGTAAATATTCTTATTATATGTGGTGTGCTTCGATCGCTTCCTGGGAGATCAGTGTTAGATTCCAATGCACTACTGCATCTTTACTCTATCCCTTGGACCTTCACATTGACGATGAAACACAGAAATTGCTTCGGGATTTAATACAAAACGCACAATGACGGCATAAGTACAAGAAGAGGAAATCTTCTCTTTGTTTGTGGTTTGCTTTCAGCGTTTCCTGGGAGCCCAGAATTAGATACCGATGCACCACATCAGGTTTACTGTATTCCTTAGACCATCACTATTACGATGAAATGCAGAAATTGCGTTGGGATTTAATACAAAAGGCACAATGGCAACTTAAGTACAAGAAGAGTAAATCTTCACATTAATTGCTTTGAGGGTTTGCTGAGAGACCAGTATTAGATTTAGATGCACCACATCAGGTTTACTGTATCCCTTGGACCGTCACGATTACGACGAAATACAGAAATTGCGTCGGGATTTAATACAAAAGGCACAATGCCGCCTTAAGTACAGGAAGAGTAAATCTTCTCATTGTTTCTGGTTTGCTTGAGCGTTTCCTGGGAGATCATTATTAGATTCCAATGCACTACTGCTGCTTTACTCTATCCCTTGGACCTTCACATTGGCGATGAAACACAGAAATTACGTCGGGATTTAATACAAAACGCACAATGCCGACTTAAGTGCAATGGGAGTAAATCTTCTCAATGCTTCTGGTTTGCTTTGAGCGTTTCCTGGGAGACCAGTATTAGATTTCGATGCACCACATCAGGTTTACTGTATCCCTTGGACTTTCACGTTTACATTGAAATATAGAAATTGCGTCGGGATTTAATACAAAAAGAACAATGCCGAATTATGTACAAGAAGAGTAACTCTTCTCATTGTTTCTGGTTTGCTTTGAGCGTTTCCTGGGAGATCAGTATTAGATTCCGATGCACTACTGCATCTTTACTCTATCCCTTGGACCTTCACATTGACGATGAAACACAGAAATAGCGTCAAGACTTACTACAAAGGGCACAATGCCGACTTAAGTACAGGAAGAGTAGATCTTCTCATTGTTTGTGGTTTGCTTTGAGCGATTCCTGGGGGATCAGTATTATATTCCGATGCCCTGCTGCATCTTTACTCTATCCCTTGGACCTTGACATTGGTGATGAAACACAGATATTGCGTCGGGATTTATACAAAAGGCACAATGCCAACTTAAGTACAAGAAGAGTAAATCTTCTCATTGTGTGTGGTTTGCTTTGTGCGTTTCCTGGGAGATCAGTATTAGATTCCGTAGCATTTCTGCAGCTTTACTCTATGCCTTGGAAATTCGCATTGACGATGAAACACAGAGATTGCGTCGGAACTTAATACAAAAGGCACAATGCCGACTTAAGTACAAGAAGAGAAGTTCTACTCATTGTTTGTGTATTGCTTTGTGCGATTCCTGGGGGATCAGTATTAGATTCCGATGCACTACTGCAGCTTTACTCTATCCCTTGGACCTTCACATTGACGATGAAATACAGAATTTCCGTCGGGACTTAATTCAAAAGGCACAATGCCGACATATGTACAAGAAATCATTTCATTGTTTGTGGTTCGTTTTGAGCGTTTCCTGAGATATCAGTTTGACTTTACAGTGCACTACTGCAGCCATACTCTACCCCTAGGACCTTCACGTTGACGATGAAACACAGAAATTGCGTCGAGATTTAATACAAAACGCACAATGCCGTCTTAAGTACAAGAAGAGTAAATCTTCTCATAGTTTGTTGTTTGCTTTGGGTGTTTCGTGGGAGATCTATATTAGATTCCAGAGCACTACTCCAGATTTACTGTATCCCTTGGACTTTCACATTGACGATGAAACACAGAAATTGCGTCGGGACTTAATACAAAAATCACTATGCCTTCTTAAGTACAAGAGGAGTAAACCTTTCATTAATTGTAGTTTGCTTTGAGCGTTTCCTGGGAGATCAGTGTTAGATTCCGATGCACTACTGCATCTTTACCCTATCCCTCGGACCTTCACATTGACGAAGAAACGCAAAAAGTGCCTCAGGATTTAATACAAAATGCACATTGTCGACTTAAGTACAAGAAGAGTAAATCTTCTCATTGTTTGTGGTTTGCTTTGAGCGCTTCCTGGGAGATCAGTATTAGATTCCGATGCACTACTGCAGCTTTACTCTATCCCTAGGACCTTCACATTGACGATGAAACACGGAAATTGCGTGGGGATTTAATACAAAAGGCACAATGCCGACTTACGCACAAGAAGAGTAAATCTTCTCATTTATTGTGATTTGAATTGAGAGCTTCCTGGAGATCAGAGTTAGATTCCGATGCACTACTGCAGCTTTACTCTATCCCTTGGATATTCACATTGACGATGAAACACAGAAATTGCGTCCGGACTTCATACAAAAGTCACACTGCCGACTTAAGTACAAGAAGAGTAAATCCTCTCATTGTATCTGGTTTGCTTGGAGCTTATCCTGGGTGATCAGTATTAGATTCCGAAGCACTACTGCAGCTTTACTTTATCCCTTGGACCTTCACATTGACGATGAAACACAGAAATTGTGTCGGGATATAATACAAAAGGCACAAAGCCGACTTACGTACAAGAAGAGTAAATCTTCTCATTGTTTGTGATTTGAATTGAGCGTTTCCTTGGAGATCAGTATTAGAATCCGATACACTACTGTAGCTTTAGTCTATCCCTTGCACCTTCAAATTCACGATGAAACACAGATATTGCGTTGGGATTTAATGCAAAAGGCACAATGCCGACTTAAGTACAAGAAGAGTAAATCTTCTCTTTGATTGTGGTTTGCTTTGAGCGTTTCCTGGGAGATCAGTATTAGATTCCGATGCACTACTGCAGCTTTACTCTATATCTTGGACCTTCACATTGACGATGAAACACAGAAATTGCTTCTGGATTTAATACAAAAGGCACAATGCCCACTTAAGTACAAGAAGAGTAACACTTCTCATTGTATGTGGTTTGCTTTGAGCTTTTTCTGGGAGATCAGTATTAGATTCCGATGCACCACAACAGGTTTACTCTATCCACTGGACATTCAGGTTAAAGATGAAATACAGAAATTGCGTCGGGAATTAATACAAAATGCACAATGCCGTTATAAGTATAAGAAGAGTAAATCTTTTCATTGCATGAGATTTGCTTTGAGCTATTATTGGGAGATCAGTATTAGATTTTGATGCACTACTGCAGCTTTACTCTATCCCTTAGCGCTGCTCATTGACGATGAAACAAAGAAATTGCGTCGGGATATAATACAAAATGCACAGTGCCGACTTAAGTATAAGAAGAGTAAATCTTCTCATTGTTTGTGGTTTGCTTTGATCGTTTCCTGGGAGATCAGTATTAGATTCCATTGCACTACTGCAGCTTTATTCTATCCCTTGGACCTTCAAATTGACGATGATACATAGAAATTGCGTCGGGATATAATACAAGTTGCACAATGCCGACTTAAGTACAAAAACAGTAAACCTTTGCAATGTTTGTGGTTTCTTTTGAGCGCTTCCTGGGAGATCAGTATTAGATTCCGAATCACTACTGCAGCTTTACTCTATCCCTTGGACCTTCACATTGACGATGAAACACAGAAATTGCGCCGGGACTTAATACAAAAGGCACAATGCCGACTTAAGTACAAGAACAGTAAATTTTCTCATTATTTGTGGTTTGCTTCGATCGTTTCCTGGGAGATCAGTATTATATTCCGATGCACTCCTGCAGCTTTAATCTATCCCTTGGGCCTCACATTGACGATGAATGACAGAAATTGCGTCGGGATTTAATAAAAAAGGCACAATGCTGGCTTAAGTACAAGAAGAGTATAACTTCTCATTGTCTGTGGTTTGCTTTGGGCGTTTCCAGGGAGATTAGTGTTAGATTCCGATGCACTACTGCATCCTTATCTATCCCTTTGTTCTTCACATTGACGATGAAACGCAGAAATTGCCTCAGGATTTAATACAAAAGGCACAATGGCGACTTTAGCACATGAAGAGTAAATCTTCTTATTGTTTGTGGTTTACTTTCAGCGTCTCATGGGAGACCAGTATTAGTTTTCGATGCACCGCATCAGGATGTCTGTATCCCTTGGACCTTGCCGTTAACGATGAAATACAGAAATTGCGTTGGGATTTTATACAAAATGCACAATGCCGACTTAAGTACAAGAAGAGTAAATCTACTCATTGTTTGTGGTTTCTTTCAACTTTTCCTGGGAGATCAGTATTAGATTCCGATGCACTACTGCAGCATTACCCTATCCCTAGGACCTTCACATTGACGATGAAACACAGAAATTGCGTGGGGATTTAATATAAAAGGCACAATGCCGACTTACGCACAAGAGGAGTAAATCTTCTCATTGTCTGTGATTTGAATTGAGGGCTTCCTGGGGATCAGAATTAGATTCCGATGCACTACTGCAGCCTTACTCTATCCCTTGGATCTTCACATTGACGATGAAACACTGAAATTGCGTCCGGACTTAATACAAAAGTCACAATGCTGACTTACGTACAGGAAGAGTAAATCTTTTTATTGTTCTGGTTTGCTTGGAGCTTATCCTGGGTCATCAGTATTAGATTCCGAAGCACTACTGCAGCTTTACTTTATCCCTTGGGCCTTCACATTGACGATGAAACACAGAAATTGTGTCGGGATATAATACAAAAGGCACAAAGCCGACTTACGTACAAGAAGAGTAAGTCTTTTCATTGTTTGTGGTTAGGTTTGAGCGTTTCCTGGGAGATCAGTTTTACATTCCAAAGCCCTACTGCAGCTTCACTCTATCCCCTGGTCTTTCTCATTGATGATGAAATACAGAAATTGCGTCGGGATTTAATACAAAAGGCACAATGTCGACTTATGTAGAAGACCAGTAAATCCATCATTGTTTGTGGTTTGCTTTGAGCGCTTCCTGGGAGATCAGTATTACATTCCGATGCGCTACTGCTACTTTACTCTATCCCTTGGACCTTCACATTGACGATGAATCACAGAAATTAGGCCGGGATTTTATACAAAAGGCACAATGCGGACTTAAGCACAAGAACAGTAAATCTTCTCATTGTTTGTGGTTTGCTTTAAACGTTTCCTGGGAGATCAGTATTAGATTCCGTTGCACTACTACAGCTTTACTCTACCCCTTGGAACTTGTTATTGATGATGAAACACAGAAATTGCGTCGGGATTTAATACGATAGGCACAATGCCGCCGTAAGTACAAGAAGAGTATTACTTCTCATTGTTTGTGGTTTACTTTTAGCGTATCATGGGAGACCAGTATTAGGTTTCGATGCACCACATCTGGTTTACGGTATCCCTTGGACTTTGCCGTTAACGATGAAATACAGACATTGCGTCGGGATTTAATACAAAAGGCACAATGCCAACTTAAGTACAAGAAGAGTAAGTCTTTTCATTGTTTGTGGTTTGCTTTGACTGTGTAAAGGGAGATCAGTATTAG
Organism: Schistocerca piceifrons; assembly: GCF_021461385.2. Classification (NCBI taxonomy): domain Eukaryota; kingdom Metazoa; phylum Arthropoda; class Insecta; order Orthoptera; family Acrididae; genus Schistocerca; species Schistocerca piceifrons. Next base: position 954,577,721 of record NC_060149.1, on the reverse strand, counting down.
ATTGCGAAGCACAACTGCAGCCTTACTCTATCTCTTGGACCTTCACATTGACGATGAAACACAGAAATTGCGTCGGGACGTAATACAAAAGGCACAATGCCGACTTAAGTACAAGATGAGTAAATCCTCTCATAGCTTGTGGTTTGCATTGGGCGCTTCCTGGGAGATCATCATTAGATTCCGAAGCACTACTGCAGCTTTACTCTATCCCATGGACCTTCGCATTGACGATGAAACACAGAAATTGCGTCGAGATTTAATACAAAACGCACAATGCCGACTTAAGTACAAGAAGATTAAATAGTCTCATTGTTTGTGATTTGCTTTGAGCGTTTCCTGGGAGATCAGTATTAGATTCCGATGCACTGCTACAGCTTTACTATATCCTTTGGATCTTCACATTGATGATGAAACACAGTAATTGTGTCGGGATTTAATACAATAGGCACAATGCCGACTTAAGTACAAGAAGAGTAAATCTTCTCATTGTTTCTGATTTTCTGTGAGCGTTTTCTGGGATATTAGTATTGGATTCCGATGCACTACTGCAGCTTTACATTATCCCTTGGACCTTCACATTGAGGATGAAACACAGAAATTGCGTCGGGACTTAATGCAAAAGGCAGAAACCCGACTTCAGTACAAGAAGAGTAATTGTTCTCATTGTTTGTGGTTTGTTTTGAGCGTTTCCTGGGAGATCAATTTTAGATCCCAATGCCCCACTGCAGGCTTACTCAATGCCATGGACTCTCTCATTGACGATGAAATACAGAAATTGCGTCGGGATTTAATACAAAAGGCACAATGCCGACTTAAGTACAAGAACAGTAAATCTTCTCATTGTTTGTGGTTTGCTTTGAGCGTTTCCTGGGAGATCAGTATTAGATTCCGATGCACTACTGCAGCTTTACTCTATCCCTTGGACCTTCACAATGACGATGAAACACAGAAATTGCGTCGGGATTTAATACAAAAGGCATAATGCCGACTTAAGTAGAAGATGACTAAATCTTCTGATAGATTGTGGTTTGCTTTGAGCGTTCCTTGGGAGATGAGTATTAGATTCCGATGCACTACTGCAGCTTGACTCTATCCCTTGGACCTTCACGTTGACGATGAAACACAGAAATTACATCGGGATTTAATACAATAGGCTCAACGCCAACTTAAGTAGAAGAAGAGTATATCTTCTCATTGTTCGAGGTTTGCATTGAGCGTTTTCTGGGATATTAGTATTGGATTCCGATGCACTACTGCTGCTTTACTCTATTCCTTGGATCTTCACATTGACTATGAAACACAGCAATTGCGTCGGGTTTTAATACAAAAGGCAGAATGCCGACTTAAGTACAAGAAGGGTAAATCTTCTCATTTTTTGTGGTTTGCTTTGAGTGTTTCCTGCGAAATCAGTTGATTCCGTTGCAGTACTGCAGCTTTACTCTATCCCTTGGACCTTCAGATTGACGATGAAACACAGAAATTGCGTCGGGATTTAATACAAAGATCACAACGCCGACTTAAGTACAAGAAGAGTAACTCTTCTCATTGTTTGTGGTTTGCTTTTAGCATTTCCTGGGAGATCGGTATTAGATTCCGAAGCACCACTGCAGCATTACTCTATCCCTTGGACCTTCACGTTGACGTGGAAACACAGGAATTGGGTTGGGACTTAATACAAAAGGCAGAATGCCGACGTAAGCACAAGAAGAGTAAATGTTCTCATTGTTTGGGGTTTGCTTCGAGTGTTTCCTGGGAGATCAGTATTAGATTCCGAAGCTCTACTGCAGCTTTAATCTATTCCTTGGACCTTCACATTGACGATGAAACAGAGAAATTGCGTCGGGATTAAATACCTAATGCTCAATGCCGACTTAAGTAAAAGAAGAGCAAATCTTCTCATTGTTTGTGGTTTGCTTTGAGCGTTTCCTGCGAGATCAGTATTAGATTCCGATGCTCTACTGCAGCTTGACTCTATCCCTTGGACCTTCACGTTGACGATGAAATACAGAAATTACGTCGGGATTTAATGCAAAAGGCTCAACGCCAACTTAAGTAGAAGAAGAGTAAATCTTCTCATTGTTCGAGGTTTGCATTGATCGTTTCCTGGGAGATCAGTATTAGAGTCCGATGCACTACTGCAGCTTTACTCTATCCCTTGGACCTTCACATTGACGATGAAACACAGAAATTTCGCCGGGATATAATCCAAAAGCACAATACCGACTTCAGTACAAGAAGAGTAAATCTTCTCACTGTTTGTAGTTTGCTTGGAGCGTTTCCTGGGAATTCAGTATTAGATTCCGATGCACCACATCAGGTGAACCGTATCCCTTATACCTTCACGTTGTCCAATGAAACACAGAAATTGCTTCGGGAATAAGTATAGAAATAACAAAGCTGACTTAAGAACAAAAAGAGTAAATCTTCTCATTGTTTGTGGTTTCGTTTGAGCATTCCCTAGGAGATCAGTATTAGATTCCGATGCACCCCTGCAGCTTTACTCTCTCCCCTGGACTTTCACATTGACGATGAAACACAGAAATTGGTTTGGGATTTAATACAAAAGGCAGAATGCCGACTTAAGTACAAGAAGAGTAAATCTTCTTATTGTTTGTGGTTCGCTTTGAGCGTCTCCTGGGAGATCTGTATTAGATTCCGATGCACTACTGCAGCTTTACTCTATCCCTTGGACCTTTAGATTGACGATGAAACACAGAAATTGCGTCGGGAGTTAATACATAAGGCACAATGCCGGCTTAAATACAAGAAGAGTAACTCCTCTCATTGTTTGTGGTTTGCTTTTAGCATTTCCTGGGGGATCAGTATTAGATTCCGAAGCACCACTGCAACATTAGTCTATCCCTTGGATCTTCACATTGACGATGAAGCACAGTAATTGCGTCGGGATATAATACATAAGGCACAATGCCGACTTAAGTACCAGAAGAGATAATCTTCTCATTGTTTGTGATTTGCTAGGATAGTTTCCTGGGAGATCAGTATTAGATTCCGATGCACTACTGCAGCTTTACTCTATCCCTTGGATCTTCAGTTTGACGATGAAACACAGAAATTGCGTCGGGATTCAAAACAAAAGGCACAATGCCGACTCAAGTAAAGGAAGAGTAAATCTTCTCATTGTTTGAGGTTTGCTTTGAACGTTTCCTAGTAGATCAGTTTTAGACTCCGATGCAATACTGCAACTTCACTCTATCCCTTGGACCTTCACATTGACGATGAAACACAGATATTGCGTCGGGATTCAATACAAAAGGCACAATACCGACTTAAGTACAAGAAGAGTATATCTTCTCATTGTTTGTGGTTTGCTTTGAGCGTGTCCTGGGAGATCAGTATTAGAATCCGATGAACTACTGCAGCTTTACTCTATCCCTTGGAACTTCACATTGACGATGATATACAGAAATTGACTCCGGATTTAATACAAAAGGCAGAATGCCGACTTAAGTACAAGAAGAGTAAATCTCCTCATTGTTTGTGGTTTGCTTTGAACGTTTCCTGGGAGATCAGTATTAGATTCCGATACACTACTGCAGCTTTACTCTATCATTTGGACTTTCACACTGACGATGAAACACAGAAATAGCGTCGGGATTTAATACAAAAGGCACAATGTCGACTTAAGTACAAGAGGAGTAGATCTTCTCATTTCATGAGTTTTGCTATGAGCGTTTCCTGGGAGATCAGTATTAGATTCCGATCCACTACTGCAGCTTTACTCTATCCCTTGGACCTTCACATAGACGATGAAACACAGAAATTGTGTCGGGATTTAATAGAAAAGGCACATTGCCGACTTAAGTACAAGAAGAGTAAATCATCTCATTGTTTGTGGTTTGCTTTAAGCGTTTTCTGGGTGATAAGTATTAGATTCCGATGCACTACTGCAGCTTTTCTCTATACCTTGGACCTTCACATTGACGATGAAACACAGAAATCGCGCCGGGACTTAATACAAAATACACAATGCCAATTTACGTACAAGAACAGTAAATCTTCTCATTATCTGTGGTTTGCTTCGATTGTTTCCTGGGAGATCAGTATTATATTCCGATGCACTCCTGCAGCTTTAATCTATCCCTTGGGCCTCACATTGACGACGAATCACAGAGATAGCGTCGGGATTTAATAAAAAAAGGCACGATGCTGACTTAAGTACAAGACTAGTAAAACTTCTCATTGTTTGTGGTTTGCTTTGGGCGTTTCCTGGGAGATCAGTGTTAGAATCCGATGCACTACTGCATCCTGATCTATCCCTTTGATCTTCATATTGACGATTAAACGCAGAAATTGCCTCAGGATTTAGTACAAAAGGCACAATGGCGACTTAAGCATATGAAGAGTAAATCTTCTTATTGTTTGTGGTTTACTTTCAGCGTTTCATGGGAGACCAGTATTAGGTTTCGATGCACCACCTCAGGTTTTCAGTATCCCTTGGACCTAGCCGTTAACGATGAAATACAGAAATTGCGTCGGGAGTTTATACAAAATGCACAATGCCGACATAAGTACAAGATGAGTAAATCTTCTCATTGTTTGTGAACTGAATTGAGAGTTTCCTGGAGATCAGAATTAGATTCCGATGCACTACTGCAGCTTTACTCTATCCCTTGGATCTTCACATTGACGATGAAACACTGAAATTGCGTCCGGACTTAATACAAAAGTCACAATGCCGACTTAAGTACAAGAAGAGTAAATCTTTTTATTGTTTCTGGTTTGCTTGGAGCTTATCCTGGGTGATCAGTATTAGATTCCGAAGCACTACTGCAGCTTTACTTTATCCCTTGGACATTCACATTGACGATGAAACACAGAAATTGCGTCGGGGTATAATACAAAAGGCACAAAGCCGACTTACGTACAAGAAGAGTAAATCTTCTCATTGTTTGTGGTTTAAATTGAGCGTTTACTTGGAGATCAGTATTAGATTCCGATGCACTACTGCAGCTTTAGTCTATCCCTTGCACCTTCAAATTGACGATGAAACACAGAAATTGCGTTGGGATTTAATACAAAAGGCACAATGCCGACTTAAGTACAAAAAGAATAAATTTTCTCTTTGATTGTGGTTTGCTTTGAGCGTTTCCTGGGTGATCAGTTTCAGATTCCGATGCACTACTGCAGCTTTACTCTATTCCTCGGACCTTCTCATTGACGATGAAACACAGAAACTGCTTCGGGATTTAATACAAAAGCCACAATGCCCACTTAAGTACAAGAAGAGTAACACTTCTCACTGTTTGTGGTTTGCTTTGAGCTTTTTCTGGGAGATCAGTATTAGATTCCGATGCACCACGTCAGGTTTACTGGATCCATTGGACCTTCCCGTTAAAGATGAAATACAGAAATTGCGTCGGGAATTAATACAAAAGGCACAATGCCGTCATAAGTATAAGAAGAGTAAATCTTCTCATTGCATGAGATTTGCTTTGGGCGTTTATTGGGAGATCAGTATTGGATTTCGATGCACTACTGCAGCTTTACTCTATACCTTTTCCCTGTACACTGACGATGAAACATAGAAATTGCGTCGGGATATAATACAATATGCAGAGTGCCGACTAAAGTATAAGAAGTGTAAATCTTCTCATTGTTTGTGGTTTGCTTTGATCGTTTACTGGGAGATCAGTATTAGATTCCATTGCACTACTGCAGCTTTACTTTATCCCTTGGACCTTCACATTGACGATGAAACCCAGAAATTGCGTTGGGATTTAATACTACAGGCACAATGCCGGCTTAAGTACAAGAAGGGTAAATCTTTTCATTGTTTGTGGTTTGTTTTGAGCGTTTCCTGGGAGATCAGCTTTAGATTCCAATGCCCTACTGCAGCTTTACTCTATCCCCTGGTCTTACTCATTGACGGTGAAATACAGAAATTGCGTCGGGATTTAATACAAAAGGCACAATGTCGACTTATGTAGACGATCAGTAAATCCTCTCATTGTTTGTGGTTTGCTTTGAGCGCTTCCTGGGAGATCAGTATTACATTCCGATGCACTACTGCAACTTTACTCTATCCCTTGGACTCTCACATTGACGATGAAACACAGAAATTGCGCCGGGATTTTATACAATAGGAACAATGCCGCCTTAAGTACAAGAAGACTATAACTTCTCATTGTTTGTGGTTTGCTTTGAGCGTATCCTGGGAGATGAGTGTTAGATTCCGATGCACTACTGCACCTTTACTCAATCAATTTGACATCCACATTGACGATGACACGCAGAAGTTGCCTCAGGATTTAATAAAAAAGGCACAATGACGACTTAAGAACATTAAGAGTAAATCTTCTTATTGCTTGTGGTTTGCTTTCAGCGTTTCATGGGAGACCAGTATAAGGTATCGATGCACCACGTCTGGTTTACGGTATCCCTTGGACTTTGCCGTTAACGATGAAATACAGACATTGCGTCGGGATTTAATACAAAAGGCACAATGCCGACTTAAGTACATGAAGAGTAAGTCTTTTCATTGTTTGTGGTTTGCTGTGTGTGTTTCCTGGGAGATCAGTATTAGATTGCGAAGCACAACTGCAGCTTTACTCTATCTCTTGGAGCTTCACATTGACGATGAAACACAGAAACTGCGTCGGGACTTAATACAAAAGACACAATGCCGACTTAAGTACAAGAAGAGTAAATCCTTTCATAGTTTGTGGTTTGCATTGGGCGCTTTCTGGGAGATCAGTATTAGATTCCGAAGCACTACTGTAGCTTTACGCTATCCCATGGACCTTCACATTGACGATGAAACACAGAAATTGCGTCGGGAGTTAATACAAAACGCACAATGCCGACTTAAGAACAAGACCAGTAAATCATCTCACTGTTTGTGGTTTGCTTTGAGCGCTTCCTGGGAGATCAGTATTACATTCCGATGCACAACTGCAGCTTTACTCTATCCCTTGGACCTTCACATTGACGATGAAACACAGAAATTCCGCCGGAATTTAATACAAAAGGCACAATGCCGACTTAAGTACCAGAAGAGTAAATCCTCTCATTGTTTGTGGTTTGCTTTGAGCGTTTCCTGGGAGATCAGTATTAGATTCCGATGGACTACTGCAAATTTACTCAATACATTGGACCTTCACATTGACGATGAAACGCAGAAATTGAGCCGGGATTTAATACAAAAGGCACAATGCCGGGTTAAGTACAAGAAGAGTATAACATCTCATTGTTTGTGGTTTGCTTTGAGTGTTTCCTGGTAGATCAGTGTTAGATTCCGATGCACTACTGCATCTTTGCTCTATCCCTTTGACCTTCACATTGACGATGAAACGTAGAAATTGCCTCAGGATTTAATACAAAAGGCACAATGACGGTTAAAGAGGATGAAGAGTAAATCTTCTTATTGTTTGTGGTTTGCTTTCAGGGTTTCATGGGAGACCAGTTTTAGTTTTTGATGCACCACATCAGGTTTACTGTATCCCTTGGACCTTGCCGTTAACGATGAAATACAGAAATTGCGTCGGCATTTAATACAAAAGGCACAATGCTGTCTTAAGTACAAAAGAGTAGATCTTCTCATTGCATGAGATTTGCTTTGAGCGTCTCCTGGGAGATCAGTATTAGATTCCGATGCACTACTGCAGCTTTACTCTATCCCTTGGACCTTCACATTGACGATGAAACACAGAAATTGCGTCGGTATTTCATACAAAAGGCACAATGCCGACTTACGTACAAGAAGAGTAAATCTCCTCATTGTTTGTGGTTTGCTTTTAGCGTTTCCTGGGAGATCAGTATTAGATTCCGATACACTACTGCAGCTTTACTCTATCATTTGGACTTTCACACTGACGATGAAACACGGAAATTGCCTCGGGATTTAATGCAAAAGGCACAATGCCGACTTAAGTACAAGAAGAGAAACTCTTCTCATTGTTTGTAGTTTGCTTTGAGCGTTTTCTGGGAGATCAGTATTACATACCGATGCACCACTGCAGCTTTACTCTATCATTTGGACTTTCACACTGACGATGAAACACGGAAATTGCGTCGGGATTCAAAACAAATGGCACAATGCCGACTCCAGTACAAGAAGAACATATCTTCTCATTGTTTGAGTTTTGCTTTGTTCGTTTCCTGTTAGTTCAGTATTAGACTCCGATGGAACACTGCGGCTTTACTCTATCCCTTGGACATTCACATTGACGATCAAACACAGAAATTTCGTCGGGATTTAATACAAAAGGCACAATGCCGACTAAAGTACAAGAAAAGTGTATCTTCTCATTGTTTGTGGTTTGATTTGAGCGTCACCTTGGAGATCAGTATTAGATTTCGATGAACCACTGCAGCTTTACTCTATCCCTTTGACCTTCACATTGACGATGAATCTCAGAAATTGCCTCGGGATTTAATACAAAAGGCAGAATGCCGACTTAAGTACAAAATGAGTCAAACTTCTCATTGATTGTGGTTTGCTTTGAGCGTTTCCTGCGAGATCAGTATTAGATTCCGATGCATTACTGCAGCTTTACACTATCCCTTGGGCCTTCACATTGACGATGAAACACAGGTATTGCGTTGGGATTTAATACAATAGGCACAATGCCGACTTAAGTACAAGAAGAGTAAATCTACTCATTGTTTCTGGTTTGCTTCGGGCGTTTACTGGGAGATCAGCATTAGATTCCGATGCCCTACTGCAGATTTAATCTATCCCTTGGGCCTCATATTGACGATGAATCACAGATATTGCGTCGGGATATAATGCAAAAGGCACAATGCCGACTTAAGTAAAAGAAGAGTAAATCTTCTCGTTATTTGTGGTTTGCTTTGAGCGTTTCCTGGGAGATGAGTATTAGATTCCATAGCACTACTGCAGGTTTACTCTATCCTTTGGACCTTCACAATGACGATGAAACACAGAAATTGCGTCGGGATGTAATACAATAGGCACTATGCCGACTTAAGTACAGGAGGAGTATAACATCTCATTGTTTGTGGTTTGCTTTGAGCGTTTCCTGGTAGATCAGTGTTAGATTCCGATGCACTACTGCATCTTTACTCTATCCCTTTGACCTTCATATACACGATGAAACGTAGAAATTGTCTCAGGATTTAATACAAAAGGCACAATGACGACTTAAGAGCATGAGGAGTAAATCTTCTTATTGTTTGTGGTTTGCTTTCAGCGTTTCATGGGAGACCAGTTTTAGTTTTCGATGCACCACATCAGGTTTACTGTATCCCTTGGACCTTGCCGTTAACAATGACATACAGAAATTGCGACGGGATTTAATACAAAAGGCACAATGCTGTCTTAAGTACAAGAAGAGTAGATCTTCTCATTGCATGAGATTTGCTTTGAGCGTCTCCTGGGAGATCAGTATAAGATTCCGATGCACTACTGCAGCTTTACTCTATCCCTTGGACCTTCACATTGACGATGAAACACAGAAATTGCGTCGGGATTTAATACAAAAGGCACAATGCCGACTTACGTACAAGAAGAGTACACCTTCTCATTGTTTGTGGTTTGCTTTGAGCGTTTCCTTGGAGATCAGTATTAGATTTCCGATTCACAACTGCAGCTTTACTCTATGCCTTGGACCTTCAAATTGACGATGAAACACAGAAATTGCGTCGGGATTTAATACAAAAGGCACAATGCCGACTTAAGTACAAGATGAGTAAATCTTCTGATAGTTTGTGGTTTGCTTTGAGCGTTTGTTTGGAGATCAGTATTAGATTCTGTTGTACTGCTACAGCTTTACTCTATGCCTTGGATCTTCACATTGATGATGAAACACAGAAATTGCGTCGGGATTTAATACAATAGGCACTATGCCGACTTAAGTACAAGAAGAGTAAATCTTCTCATAGTTTGAGGTTTGTCTCGAGCGTTTCCTGGGAGATCAGTATTAGATTCCGATGCACTACTGCAGCTTTACTCTATTCCTTGGACCTTCACATTGACGATAAAACACAGAAATTGCGTCGGGATATAATGCAAAAGGCACAATGCTGACTTAAGTACAAGAAGAGTAAATCTTCCCTTTGTTTGCGGCTTGCTGTAAACGTTTCCTGCGAGATCAGTATCAGATTCCGATGCACTACTGTAGCTTTACACCATCCCTTGTACCTTCACATTGACGATGAAACACAGAAATTGCTTTTGGATTTAATACAAAAGGCAGAATGCCAACTTAAGTACAAGAAGAGTAACTCCTCTCATTGTTTGTGGTTTGCTTTTAGCATTTCCTGGGGGATCAGTATTAAATTCCGAAGCACCACTGCAGCATTAATCTTTCCCTTGGACCTTCTCATTGACGATGAAGCACAGAAATTGTGTCGGGATTTAATACATGAGGTTCAATGCCGACTTAAGTATTAGAAGAGTTAATCTTCTCATTGTTTGTGATTTGCTAGGTGCGTTTCCTGGGAGATCAGTATTAGATTCCGATGCACTACTGCAGCTCTACTCTATCCCTTGGATCTTCAGTTTGACGATGAAACACAGAAATAGCGTCGGGATTTAATACAAAAGGCACAATGTCGACTTAAGTTCAAGAAAAATAAATATTCTTTTGGTTTGTGGTTTGCTTTGTGCGTTTCCTGGGAGATCAGTACTAGATTCCGATGCACTACTGCAGCTTTACTCTATCACTCGGACGTTCACATTGACGACGAAACACAGAAATTGCGTCGGGATTTAGTACAAAAGGCGCAATGCCAAATTAAGTATAAGATGAGTAAATCTTCTCAATGTTCGTGGTGTACTTTGAGCGTTTAATGGTAGATCAGTACTATATTCCGATGCACTACTGAAGCTTTACTCTATCCCTTGGACCCTCACACTGACGATGAAACACAGAAATTGCCTCGGGATTTAATGCAAAAGGCACAATGCCGACTCAAGTACAAGAAGAGTATATCTTCTCATTGTCTGACGTTTGCTTTGAGCGTATCCTGTTAGATCAGTATTAGACTCCGATGCAATACCGCAGCTTTTCTCTATCCCTTTGACTTTCACATTGACAATGAATCTCAGAAATTGCCTCGGGATTTAATACAAAAGGCAGAATGCCGACTTAAGTACAAGAAGAGTCAATCTTCTCATTGTTTGTGGTTTGCCTTGAGCGTTTCCTGTGGGATCAGTATTAGATTCCGATGCACTACTGCAGCTCTAGTCTATCGCTTGGACCTCCACATTGACGATGAAATACAGAAATTGCGTCTGGATTTAATAGAAAAGGCACAAGTTCGACTGAAGTACAAGAAAAGTAAATATTCATTTTGATTGTTGTTTGCTTTGCGCGTTTCCTGGGAGATCAGTATTAGATTCCGATTCACTACTGCAGCTTTTCTCTATCCCTTGGACCTTCTCATTGACGATGAACCACAGAAATTGCGTCGGGATTTTATACAAGAGGCACAATGCCGACTTAAGTACAAGAAGAGTAAATCTTCTCATTGTTTGTGGTTTGATTTGTGCTTTTCCTTGGAGATCAGCATTCGATTCCGATACACTACTGCAGTGTTACTCTATCCCTTGGAGTAACACATTGACGATGAAACACAGAAATTTCGGCGGGATTTAATACAAAATACACAATGTCGACTTATGTACAAGAAGAGTAATTGTTGTTTCTTTTGTGGTTTGCTTTGAGCGTTTCCTGGGAGATCAGTAATAGAATCCGATGCACTAATGTAGCTTTACTCAATCCCTTGTAAATTCACATTGACGATGAAACACAGAAACTGCGTCGGGATTTAATACATAAGGCACAGTGCCGACTTAAGTACAAGAACAGTAAATCTTCACATTGTTTGAGGTTAGCTTTGAGCGTTTCCCGGGAGATCAGTATTAGATTCCGATGCACTACTGCAGCCTTACTCTATCCCTTGGACCTTGAGATTGACGATGAAACACAGAAATTGCGTCGGGATTCAAAACAAAAGGCACAATGCCGACTCAAGTAAAAGAAAACTAAATCTTCCCATTGTTTGAGGTTTGTTTTGAACGTTTCCTAGTAGATCAGTATTAGACTCCGATGCAATACTGCAGCTTTACTCTATCCCTTCGACCTTCACATTGACGATGAAACACAGAAATTGCGTCGGGATTTAATACAAAAGGTACAATACCGACTTCAGTACAAGAAGAGTATATCTTCTCATTGTTTGTGGTTTGCTTTGAGCGTTTCCTGGGAGATCAGTATTAGAATCCGATGAACTACTGCTGCTTTACTCTATCCCTTGGAACTTCACATTGACGATGATACACAGAAATTGCCTCGGAATTTAATACAAAAAGCACAATACCGACTTAAGAACAAGAAGAGTATATCTTCTCATTGTTTATGGTTTGCTTTGAGCGTTTTCTGGGAGATTAGTATTAGATTCCGATGCACCACTGCAGCTTTACTCTATCCCTTGGATCTTCAGATTGACAATGAGACACAAAAATTGCGTCCTGATTCAAAACAAAGAGCACAATGCCGACTCAAGTACAAGAAGAGTAAAACTTCCCATTGTTTGCGGCTTGCTTTGAGCGTTTCCTGTTAGATCAGTATTAGACTCCGATGCAAGACTGGAGCTTTACTCTATCCCTCGGACCTTCACATTGTCGATGAAACACAGAAATTGCGTCGGGATTTAAAACAAAAGCCAAAATGCCGACTTATGTATTACAAGAGTATATCTTCTCATGGTTTGTGGTTTGCTTTGAGCGTTTCCTGGGAGATCAGTGTTAGATTCCGATGCACTACTGCAGCATTACTCTATCCGTTGGAATTTCACATTGACGATGAAACACAGAAATTGCGTCGGGAATTAATACAGAAGGAACAATGCCGACCTAAGTGCAAGAAGAGTAAATCTTCTCATTGTTTGTGGTTAGCTTTGAGCATTCCCTGTGAGATCAGTATTAGATTCCGATGCACCACTGCAGCATTACTCTATCCCCTGGACCTTCACATTGACGATGAAACACAGAAATTGCATCGGGATATAACGCGAAAGGCACAATGCCGACTTAAGTACAAGAAGAGTAAATCTTCTCATTGTTTGTGGCTTGTTTGCGCGTTTCCTGCGCGATCAGTAGTAGATTCCATTGCAGTACTGTAGCTTTACTCCATCCCTTGTACCTTCACATTGACGACGAAACACAGAAATTGCGTCGCCATTTAATACAAAAGGCAGAATGCCGAACTAAGTACAATAAGAGTAAATCTCCTCATTGTTTGTGGTTTGCTTTGAGCGTTTCCTGTGAGTTCAGTATTAGATTCCGATGCACTACTGCAGCTTTACTCTATCCCTTGGATCTTCAGATTGACGATGAAACACAGAAATTGCGCTGGGATACAAAACAAAAGGCACAATGCCGACTGAAGTAAAAGAGGAGTGAATCTTCTCATTTTTTGTGGGTTGTTTTGAGCGTTTCCTGGGAGATCAGTATTAGATTGCGATGCACTACTGCAGCTTTACTCTATTCCTTGGACCTTCACATTGACGATGAAACACAGAAATTGCGTCGGGAATTAATACAGAACTAACAATGCCGACCTAAGTGCAAGAAGAGTAAATCTTCTCATTGTTTGTGGTTTGCTTTGAGCATTCCCTGGGAGATCAGTATTAGATTCCGATGCACCACTGCAGCATTACTTTATCCCCTGGACCTTCACATTGACGATGAAACACAGAAATTTCGTCGGGATTTAACATAAAAGGCACAATTCCGACTTAAGTACAAGAATTGTAAATCCTCTCATTGTTCGTGGTGTACTTTGAGCGTTTCCTGGGAGATCAGTATTACATTCCGATGCACTACTGCACCTTTACCCTTTCCCTTGGACCTTTACATTGACGATGAAGCACAGATATTTCGTCGGTTTTAATACAAAAGGCACAATGCCGACTTAAGTACAAAAGAGAAAATCTTCTCAATGTTTGTGGTTTGTTTTGAGCGTTTCCTGGGAGATCAGTATTAGATTGCGATGAACAACTGCAGCATTACTCTATCCCTTGGACCTTCACATTGACGATGAAACACAGAAATTGCGTCGGGATTTAATACTAAGGGCACAATGCCGACGTAAGCACAAGAACAGTAAATCTTCTCATTGTTTGTGGTTTGCTTTGAACGTTTCCTTGGAGATCAGTATTACATTCCGATGCACTAATATAGCTTTACTTTACCCCTTGGAACTTCTTATTGATGATGAAAAACAGAAATTGCGTCGGGATTTAATACAATAGGCACAATGCCGACCTAAGTACAAGAAGAGTAAATCTCCTCATTGTGTCTGGTTTGCTTTGAGCGTTTACTGGGAGATCAGTATTAGATTCCGGTGCACTGCTGCAGCTTTACTCTATCACTTGGACCTTCACATTGACGATGAAACACAGATATTGCGTCGGGACTTAGTACAAAAGGTACAATGCCGTCTTAAGTGCAAGAACAGTAAATCTTCTCATTTTTTGTGGTTTGCTTCGAGCGTTTCCTGGGAGATCAGTATTGGATTCCGATGCACTACTGCAGCTTTAATCTATCCCTTGGGCCTCACATTGACGATGGATCACAGAAATTGCGTCGGGATTTAATGCAAAAGGCACAATGCCGCCTTAAGTACAAGAAGAGTATAACTTCTCATTGTTTGTGGTGTGCTGTGAGCGATTCCTGGGAGATCAGTGTTGGATTCCGATGCACTACTGCACCTTTACGCTATACCTTTGACCGCCACATTGACGATGAAACGCAGAAATTGCCTCAGGATTTAATACAAAAGGCACAATGACGACTTATGAACATGAAGAGTAAATCTTCTTAATGTTTGTGGATTGCTTTCAGCGTTTCATGGGAGAATAGTATTAGTTTTCGATGCACCACTTCAGGTTTACGGTATCTCTTGGACTTTGTCGTTAACGATGAAATACAGAAATTGTGTCGAGATTTAATACAAAAGGCACAATGCCGACTTAAGTACAAGAAGATTAAATATTCTCATTGTTTGAGGTTTGCTTTGAGCGTTTCCTGGGAGATCAGTATTAGATTCGGATGCACTACTGCAGCTTTACTCAATCCCTTGGACCTTCACATTGACGATGAAACACAGAAATTGCGCCGAGATTTAATACAAAAGGCACAATACCGAATTAAGTACAAGAAGAGTATAACATCTCATTGTTTGTGGTTTGCTTTGAGAGTTTCCTGGGAGATTAGTATTAGATTCCGATGCACTACTGCAAATTTACTCTATACATTGGACCTTCACATTGACGATGAAACACAGAAATTGCGTCGGGATTTAATACAAAAGGCACAATGCCGACTTAAGCACAAGAACAGTAAATGTTCTCATTGTTTGTGGTTTGCTTTGAGCGCCTCCTGGGTGATCAGTATTACATTCCGATGCACTACTGCAGCTTTACTCTATCCCTTGTATGTTCACATTGACGATGAAACACAGAAAATGCGGCGGGATTTAATACAGAAGGCACAATGCCAACTTAAGCACTAGAAGAGTTAATCTTCTCATAGTTTGTGTTTTCCTTTGAACGTTTCCTGGGAATTCAGTATTAGATTCCGTTGCACTGCTACAGCTTTACTCTATCCTTTGTATCTTCATATTGATGATTAAACACAGAAATCGCGTCGGGATTTAATACAATAGGCACAATGACGACTTAAGTACAAGAAGAGTAAATTATCTCATTGTTTGTGGTTTGCTTTGAGCGTTTACTGGGAGATTAGTATTAGATTCTGATGCTTTACTGCAAATTTACTCTATACTTTGGACCTTCACACTGACGATGAAACACAGAAATTGCGCCGAGATTTAATACAAAAGGCACAATACCGAATTAAGTACAAGAAGAGTATAACATCTCATTGTTTGTGGTTTGCTTTGAGAGTTTCCTGGGAGATTAGTATTAGATTCCGATGCACTACTGCAAATTTACTCTATACATTGGACCTTCACATTGACGATGAAACACAGAAATTGCGTCGGGATTTAATACAAAAGGCACAATGCCGACTTACTTACAAGAAGAGTAAATCTTCTCATTGTTTGTGGTTTGCTTTTAGCGTTTCCTGGGAGATCAGTATTAGATTCCGAAGAACTACTGCAGCTGTAATTTATTCCTTGGACCTTCACATTAACGATGAAACACAGAAATTGCGTCAGGTTTAAATACAAAATGCTCAATGCCGACTTAAGTAAGAGAAGAGCAAATCCTCTCATTTTTTGTGGTTTCCTTTGAGCGTTTCCTGCGAGATCAGTATGAGATTCCGATGCACTACTGCAGCTTTACTCTATCCCTTGGACCTTCACACTGACGATGAAACACAGAAATTACGTCGGGATTTAATACAAAAGGCACAACGCCAACTTAAGTAGAAGAAGAGTAAATCTTGCCTTTGTTCGCGGTTTGCTTTGAGAGGTTCCTGGGAAATCGGTGTTAGATTCCGATGCACTACTGCAGCTTTACTCTATCCCTTGTACCTTCAGCTTGACGATGAAACATAGAAATTGCGTCGGGATTTAGTACAAAAGGTACAATGCCGTCTTAAGTACAAGAAGAGTAAATCTTCTCATTGTTTGTGGTTTGCTTTGAGCGTTTCCTGGGAGATCAGTATTGGAGTCAGATGCACTACTGCAGCTTTACTCTATCCCTTGGACCTTCACATTGACGATGGATCACAGAAATTGCGTCGGGATATAATACATAAGGCACAATGAGTACATAAGTACAAGAAGAGTAAATCTACTCATTGTTTGTGGTTTTCTTTGAGCGATTCCTGGGAGATAAGTATTAGATTCCGACGCACTACTGCAGCTTTACTCTAACCCTTGGACCTTGACATTGACGATGAAACACAGAAATTGCGTCGGCATTTAATACCAAAGGCACAATGCCGACTAAAGTACAAGAAGAGTAAATCTCCTCATTGTTTGTGGTTTGCTTTGAGCGTTTCCTGGGATATCAGTATAAGAGTCCGATGAACTACTGCAGCTTTACTCTATCCCTTGGAACTTCACATTGACGATGATACACAGAAATTGGCTCGGGATTTAATACAAAAAGCACAATACCGACTTAAGAACAAGAAGAGTATATCTTCTCATTGTTTGTGGTTTGCTTTGAGCGTTTTCTGGCAGATCAGTGTTAGATTCCTATGCACTACTGCAGCATTACTCTATCCGTTGGAATTTAACATTGACGGTGAAACACAGAAATTGCGTCGGGATTTAATGCAAAAGGCACAATGCCTACTTAAGTACAAAAAGACTAAATCTTCTCATTGTTTGTGGTTTGTTTTGAGCGTTTCCTGGGAGATCAGTATTAGATTGCGATGCACTACTGCAGCTTTACTCTATCCCTTGGACCTTCACATTGACGATGAAACACAGAAATTGCGTCGGGAATTAATACAGAAGGAACAATGCCGACCTAAGTGCAAGAAGAGTAAATCTTCTCATTGTTTGTGGTTTGCTTTGAGCATTCCCTGGGAGATCAGTATTAGATTCCGATGCACCACTGCAGCATTACTCTATCCCCTGGACCTTCACATTGACGATGAAACACAGAAATGTCGTCGGGATTTAACATAAAAGGCACAATGCCGAATTAAGTACAAGAATTGTAAATCTTCTCATTGTTCGTGGTGTACTTTGAGCATTCCCTGGGAGATCAGTATTACATTCCGATGCACTACTGCACCTTTACCCTTTCCCTTGGACGTTTAAATTGACGATGAAGCACAGATATTTCGTCGGTTTTAATACAAAAGGCACAATGCCGACTTAAGTACAAAAGAGAAAATCTTCTCAATGTTTGTGGTTTGTTTTGAGCGTTTCCTGGGAGATCAGTATTAGATTGCGATGAACTACTGCAGCATTACTCTATCCCTTGGACCTTCACATTGACGATGAAGCACAGAAATTGCGTCGTGATTTAATACTAAGGGCACAATGCCGACGTCAGCACAAGAACAGTAAATCTTCTCATTGTTTGTGGTTTGCATTGAACGTTTCCTGGGAGATCATAATTACATTCCGATGCACTAATATAGCTTTACTTTACCCCTTGGAACTTCTTATTGATGATGAAAAACAGAAATTGCGTCGGGATTTAATACAATAGGCAGAATGCCGACCTAAGTACAAGAAGAGTAAATCTCCTCATTGTGTCTGGTTTGCTTTGAGCGTTTACTGGGAGATCAGTATTAGATTCCGGTGCACTGCTGCAGCTTTACTCTACCACTTGGACCTTCACATTGACGATGAAACACAGATATTGCGTCGGGACTTAGTACAAAAGGTACAATGCCGTCTTAAGTGCAAGAACAGTAAATCTTCTCATTTTTTGTGGTTTGCTTCGAGCGTTTCCTGGGAGATCAGTATTGGATTCCGATGCACTACTGCAGCTTTAATCTATCCCTTGGGCCTCACATTGACGATGAATCACAGAAATTGCGTCGGGATTTAATACAAAAGGCACAATGCCGCCTTAAGTACAAGAAGAGTATAACTTCTCATTGTTTGTGGTGTGCTGTGAGCGATTCCTAGGAGATCAGTGTTGGATTCCGATGCACTACTGCACCTTTACGCTATACCTTTGACCGCCACATTGACGATGAAACGCAGAAATTGCCTCAGGATTTAATACAAAAGGCACAATGCCGACTTAAGCACAAGAACAGTAAATGTTCTCATTGTTTGTGGTTTGCTTTGAGCGCCTGCTGGGTGATCAGTATTACATTCCGATGCACTACTGCAGCTTTACTCTATCCCTTGTATGTTCACATTGACGATGAAACACAGAAAATGCGTCGGGATTTAATACAGAAGGCACAATGCCAACTTAAGCACTAGAAGAGTTAATCTTCTCATAGTTTGTGTTTTCCTTTGAACGTTTCCTGGGAATTCAGTATTAGATTCCGTTGCACTGTTACAGCTTTACTCTATCCTTTGTATCTTCACATTGATGATTAAACACAGAAATCGCGTCGGGATTTAATACAATAGGCACAATGACGACTTAAGTACAAGAAGAGTAAATCTTCTCATAGTTTGTGGTTTGCTTTGAGCGTTTGCTGGGAGATTTGTATTAGATTCCGATGCACTACTGCAAATTTACTCTATACTTTGGACCTTCACATCAAAAATGAAACACAGAAATTGCGCCGAGATTTAATACAAAAGGCACAATACCGTATTAAGTACAAGAAGAGTATAACATCTCATTGTTTGTGGTTTGCTTTGAGAGTTTCCTGGGAGATTAGTATTAGATTCCGATGCACTACTGCAAATTTACTCTATACATTGGACCTTCACATTGACGATGAAACACAGAAATTGCGTCGGGATTTAATACAAAAGGCACAATGCCGACTTACTTACAAGAAGAGTAAATCTTCTCATTGTTTGTGGTTTGCTTTGAGCGTTTCCTGGGAGATCAGTATTAGATTCCGAAGAACTACTGCAGCTGTAATTTATTCCTTGGACCTTCACATTAACGATGAAACACAGAAATTGCGTCAGAATTAAATACAAAATGCTCAATGCCGACTTAAGTAAGAGAAGAGCAAATCCTCTCATTTTTTGTGGTTTCCTTTGAGCGTTTCCTGGGAGATCAGTATTAGATTCCGATGCACTAGTGCAGCTTTACTCTATCCCTTGGACCTTCACATTGACGATGAAACACAGAAATTACGTCGGGATTTAATACAAAAGGCACAACGCCAACTTAAGTAGAAGAAGAGTAAATCTTCCCTTTGTTCGCGGTTTGCTTTGAAAGGTTCCTGGGAAATCGGTGTTAGATTCCGATGCACTACTGCAGCTTTACTCTATCCCTTGTACCTTCAGCTTGACGATGAAACATAGAAATTGCGTCGGGATTTAATACAAAAGGTACAATGCCGTCTTAAGTACAAGAAGAGTAAATCTTCTCATTGTTTGTGGTTTGCTTTGAGCGTTTCCTGGGAGATCAGTATTGGAGTCAGATGCACTACTGCAGCTTTACTCTATCCCTTGGACCTTCACATTGACGATGGATCACAGAAATTGCGTCGGGATATAATACATAAGGCACAATGAGTACATAAGTAAAAGAAGAGTAAATCTACTCATTGTTTGTGGTTTTCTTTGAGCGATTCCTGGGAGATAAGTATTAGATTCCGACGCACTACTGCAGCTTTACTCTATCCCTTGGACCTTGACATTGACGATGAAACACAGAAATTGCGTCGGCATTTAATACCAAAGGCACAATGCCGACTAAAGTACAAGAAGAGCAAATCTTCTCATTGTTTGTGGTTTGCTTTGAGCGTTTCCTGGGATATCAGTATAAGAGTCCGATGCACTACTGCAGCTTTACTCTATCCCTTGGACATTCACATTGACGATGAAACACAGAAATATCGCTGAGATATAATCCAAATGCAAAATGCCGACTTATGTACAAGTAGAGTAACTCTTCTCATTGTTTGTGGTTTGCTTTCAGCATTTCCTGGGAGATCAGTATTAGATTCCGATGCACCGCTGCAGCATTAGTCTATCCCTTGGATCTTCACATTGACGATGAAGCACAGAATTTCCGTCAGGATTTAATACATAAGGCACAATGCCGACATAAGTACCAGAAGAGTTAATCTTCTCATTGCTTGTGATTTGCTAGGAGCGTTTCCTGGGAGATCAGTATTACATTCCGATGCACTACCGTAGCTTCAATTTATCCCATGGATCTTCAGTTTGACGATGAAACACAGTAATTGCGTCGGGATTCAAAACAAAAGGCACAATGTTGACTCAAGTAAAAGAAGGGTAAATCTTCTCATTGTTTGAGGTTTGCTTTGAGCGTTTCCTGGTAGATCAGAATTAGACTCCGATGCAATATTGCAACTTTACTCTATCCCTTGGACCATCACATTGACGATGAACACAGAAATTGCGTCGGGATTTAATACAAAAGGCACAATACCGACTTAAGTACAAGATGAGTATATCTTCTCATCGTTTGTGGTTTGCTTTGAGCGTGTCCTGGGAGATCAGTATTAGATTCTGATGAACTACTGCAGCTTTACTCCATTCCTTGGAACTTCACATTGACGATGTTACACAGAAATTGACTCGGGATTTAATACAAAAGGCAGAATGCCTACATAGGTACAAAAAGAGTCAATCTTCTCACTGTTTTGTGTTTGCTTTGAGCATTTCCTGGGAGATCAGTATTAGATTCCGAAACACTACTGCAGCTTTACCCTATCATTTGGACCTTCATATTGACCATGAAACACAGATATTGCATCGGGATTAATTACAAAAGCACAATGCCAAATTAAGTACAAGAAGAGAAAAACTTCTCATTGTTTGTGGTTTGCTTTGAGCGTTTCCTCTGGGATCAGTATTAGATTCCGAAGCACTATTGCGGCTTTACTCTATCCCTTGGACCTTCACAGTGACGATGAAACACAGAAATAGCGTGGGGATGTAATACAAAAGGCACAATGTCGACTTAAGTACAAGAAAAGTAAATATTCTCTTTGTTTGTGGTTTGCTTTTAGCGTTTGTTGGGATATCAGTATTAGATTCCGATGCACTACTGCAGCTTTACTCTATCCCTCGGTCGTTCACATTGACGATGAAACACAGAAATTGCGTCGGGGCTTAGTACAAAGTCACAATGCCGTCTTAAGTACAAGAACAGTAAATCTTCTCATTGTTTGTGGTTTGCTTCGAGCGTTTCCTGGGAGATCAGTATTGGATTCCGATGCACTACTGCAGCTTTAACCTTTCCCTTGGGCCTCACATTGACGATGAATCACAGAAATTGCGTCGGGATTTATTACAAAAGGCACAATGCCGCCTTAAGTACAAGAAGAGTATAACTTCTCATTGTTTGTGGTGTGCTGTGAGCGATTCCTGGGAGATCAGTGTTGGATTTCGATGCACTACTGCACCTTTACTTTATACCTTTGACCGCCACATTGACGATGAAACGCAGAAATTGCCTCAGGATTTAATACAAAATGCACAATGACGACTTATGAACATGAAGAGTAAATCTTCGTAATGTTTGTGGTTTGCTTCCAGCGTTTCATGGGAGACCAGTATTAGTTTTCGATGCACCACTTCAGGTTTACGGTATCTCTTGGACTTTCCCGTTAACGATGAAATACAGAAATTGTGTCGGGATTTAATAGAAAAGGCACAATGCTGACTTAAGTGCAAGAAGATTAAATATTCTCATTGTTTGAGGTTTGCTTTGAGCGTTTCCTAGGAGATCAGTATTAGATTCGGATGCACTACTGCAGCTTTACTCTATCCCTTGGGCCTGCACATTGACGATGAAACACAGTAATTGCGTCGGTATTTAATACAAAAGGCACAATGCCGCCTCAAGCACAAGAACAGTAAATGTTCTCATTGTTTTTGGTTTGCTTTGAGCGCCTCCTGGGAGATCAGTATTACATTCTGATGCACTACTGCGGATTTACTCTACCCCTTGGACCTTCACATTGACGATGAAACACAGAAATTCCGTCGGGATTTAATACAAAAGGCACAATGCCAACTTAAGCACAAGAATAGTTAATCTTCTCATAGAGTGTGTTTTGCTTTGAACGTTTCCTGGGAGATCAGTATTAGATTCCGTTGAACTGCTACAGCTTTACTGTATCCTTTGGATCTTCACATTGATGATTAAACACAGATATTGGGTCGGGATTTAATACAATAGGGACAATGCCGACTTAAGTACAGGAAGAGTAAATCTTCTCATTGTTTGTGGTTTGCTTTGAGCGTTTACTGGGAGATCAGCATTAGATTCCGATGCACTACTGCAGCATTAATCTATCCTTTCGGCCCCACATTGACGATGAATAACAGAAATTGCGTCGGGATTTAATACAAAAGGCACAAAGCCGAGTTAAGTACAAGATGATTAAATCCTCTCATTGTTTGTGGTTTGCTTTGAGCGTTTCCTGGGAGATTAGTATTAGGTTCCGATGCACTACTGCAAATTTACTCTATACTTTGGACCTTCACATTGACGATGAAACACAGAAATTGCGCCGAGATTTAATACAAAAGGCACAATGCCGAATTAAGTACAAGAAGAGTATAACATCTCATTGTTTGTGGTTTGTTTTGAGCGTTTCCTGGGAGATCAGTATTAGATTCGGAAGCACTACTACAATTTTAATTTATTCCTTGGACCTTCACATTAACGATGAAACACAGAAATTGCGTCAGGTTTAAATACAAAATGCTCAATGCCGACTTAAGTAAAAGAAGAGCAGATCCTCTCATCTTTTGTGGTTTGCTTTGAGCGTTTCCTGGGAGATTAGTATTAGATTCCGATGCACTACTGCAAATTTACTCTATACATTATACCTTCACGTTGACGATGAAACACGGAAATTGAGTCGGGACTTAATACAAAAGGCACAATGCCGACTTACTTACAAGAAGAGTAAATCTTCTCATTGTTTGTGGTTTGCTTTGAGCGTTTCCTGGGAGATCAGTATTAGATTCCGAAGCACTACTGCAGCTCTAATTTATTCCTTGGACCTTCACATTAACGATGAAACGCAGAAATTGCGTCAGGTTTAAATACAAATTGCTCAATGCTGACTTCAGTAAAAGAAGAGCAGATCCTCTCATTTTTTGTGGATTGCTTTGAGCGTTTCCTGCGAGATCAGTATGAGATTCCGATGCACTACTGCAGCTTTACTCTATCCCTTGGACCTTCACATTGACGATGAAACACAGAAATTATGTCGGGATTAATACAAAAGGCACAACGCCAACTTAAGTAGAAGAAGAGTAAATCTTCCCACTGTTCGAGGTTTGCTTTGAGCGGTTCCTGGGAAATCAGTATTAGATTCCGATGCACAACTGCAGCTTCACTCTATCCCTTGGATCTTCTGATTGACGATGAAACACAGAAATTGCGTCGGGATTTAATACAAAATGCACAACACCGACTTAAGTACAAGAAGAGTAACTCTTCTCATTGTTTGTGGTTTGCTTTTATCATTTCTTGGGAGATCAGTATCTGATTCCGAAGCACCACTGCAGGATTACTCTATCCCTTGGATCTTCACATTGATGATGAGACACAGAAATTGCGTCGGTATTTTATACATAAGGCACAGTGACGACTTAAGTACCAGAAGAGTTAATCTTCTCAATGTTTGTAGTTTGCTAAGTGTGTTTCCTGGGAGATCAGTATTAGATTCCGATGCACCACTGCAGCATAACTCTATCCCATGGACCTTCACTTTGACGATGAATCACATAAATTGCGTCGGTATTTAATACATAAGGCACAGTGCCTACATAAGTGCAAGAAGAGTAAATCTATTCATTGTTTGTGGTTTGCTTTATGCGATTCCTGGGAGTTAAGTATTAGATTCCGAAGCACTACTGAAGCTTTACTCTAACCCTTGGACCTTGACATTGACGATGAAACACAGATATTGCGTCGGCATTTAATACCAAAGGCACAATGCTGACTAAAGTACAAGAGGAGTAATTCTTCTCATTGTTTGTGGTTTGCTTTGAGCGTTTCCTGGGATATCAGTATAAGAGTCCGATGCACTACTGCAGCTTTACTCTATCCCTTGGACATTCACATTGACGATGAAACACAGAAATTTCGCCGGGATATAATCCAAAAGCACAATGCCAACTTAAGTACAAGGAGAGTACCTCTTCTCATTGTTTGTGGTTTGATTTTAGGATTTCCTGGGAGATCAGTATTAGATTCCGAAGCACCACTGCAGCATTAGTCTATCCCTTTGGTCTTCACCTTGACGATGAAGCACAGAAATTCCGTCGGGATTTAATACATAAGGCACAATGCCGACATAAGTACCAGAAGAGTTAATCTTCTCATTGTTTGTGATTTGCTAGGAGCGTTTCCTGGGAGATCTGTATTAGATTCCGATGCACTACCGCAGCTTCAATATATCATTTGGATCTTCAGTTTGACGATGAAACACAGAAATTGCGTCGGGATTCAAAACAAAAGGCACAATGCCGACTAAAGTAAAAGAAGAGTAAATCTTCTCATTGCTTGAGGTTTGCTTTGAGCGTTTACTGGTAGATCAGTATTAGACTGCGATGCAATTTTGGAACTTTACTCTATCCCTTGGACCTTCACATTGACGATGAAACACAGAAATTGCGTCGGGATGTAATACAAAAGGCACAACACCGACTTAAGTACAAGAAGAGAAAATCCTCTCATTGTTTGTGGTTTGCTTTAAGCGTTTGCTGGGAAATCAGAACTAGATTCCGATGGACTACTGCAGTTTTACTCTATCCCTTGAACCTTCACACTGACGATGAAGCTCAGAAATTGCGTCGGGATTTAATACAAAAGGCACAATGCCAACTTAAGTACAAGAAGAGTAAATCTTCTCATTGTTTGTGGTTTGCTTTGAGGGTTTCGTCGGAGATCAGTATTTGATTCCGATGCACTACCGCAGCTTTACTCCAACCCTTGGACCTTCTCGTTGACGACGAACCACAGAAATTGCGTCGGGATTTTATACAAGAGGCACAATGCCGACTTAAGTACAAGAAGAGTAAATCTTCTCAATGTTTGTGGTTTGCTTTGTGCGTTTTCTGGGAGATCAGAATTCGATTGCGATGCACCACTGCAGCTTTACTCTATCCCTTGAATCTTCAGATTGACGGTGAATCACAGAAATGGCGTCGGGATTCAAAACAAAAGGCACAATGCCGACTCAGGTACAAGAAGCGTATATCTTCTCATTGTTTGAGGTTTGCCTTGAGCGTTTTCTTTTAGATCAGTATTATAGTCCGATGCGATACTGCAGCTTTACTCTATCCCTTGGACTTTCACATTGACGATGAAACACAGAACTTGCGTCGGGATTTAATAAAAAAGGCACAATGCTGACTTATGTACAAGAAGAGTAAATCTTCTCATTGTTTGTGGTTTGCTTTGAGCGTTTGCTGGGAGATCAGTATTAGATTCCGATGCACTACAGCAGCTTTACTCTATCCCTTGAACCTTCACACTGACGATGAAGCTCAGAAATTGCGTCGGGATTTAATACAAAAGGCACAATGCCAACTTAAGTACAAGAACAGTAAATCTTCTCATAGTTTGTGGTTCGCTTTGAGCGTTTCGTCGGAGATCAGTATTAGATTCCGATGCACTACCGCAGCTTTACTCCAATCCCTGGACCTTCTCGTTGACGACGAACCACAGAAATTGCGTCGGGATTGTATACAAGAGGCACAATGCCGACTTAAGT
This sequence comes from Schistocerca piceifrons, assembly GCF_021461385.2. Lineage (NCBI taxonomy): Eukaryota > Metazoa > Arthropoda > Insecta > Orthoptera > Acrididae > Schistocerca > Schistocerca piceifrons. Next base: position 954,551,437 of record NC_060149.1, on the reverse strand, counting down.
ACAAGAAGAGTAAATCTCCCAATGTTTGTGGTTTGCTTTGTGCTTTTCCTGGGAGATCAGAATTCGATTCCGATACACTACTGCAGTGTTACTCTATCCCTTGGACCTTCACATTGACGATGAAACACAGATATTGCGTCGTGATTAATTACAAAAGGCACAATGGTTACTTAAGTACAAGAAGAGTAAACCTTCTCATTGTTTGTGGCTTGCTTTGAGCGTTTCCTGCGAGATCAGAAATAGATTCCGATGGACTACTGTAGCTTTACTCCATCCCTTGTACCTTGACATTGACGATGAAACACAGAAATTGCGTCGGGATTTAATACATGAAGCAGAATGCCGACTTAAGTTCAAGAAGAGTAAATATTCTCATTGTTTGTGGTTTGCTTTGGCGTTTCCTGGGAGATCAGTATTAGATTCCGATGCACTACTTCAGCTTTACTCTATCCCTTGGATCTTCAGATTAACGACGAAACACAGAAATTGCGTCGGGATTCAAAACAAAAGGCACAATGCCGACTCAAGTAAAAGAAGAGTAAATCTTCAATTGTTTGAGGATTTTTTTGAGCATTTCCTGGTAGTAAAGTATTAGACTCCGATGCAATACTGCAGCTTTACTCTATCCCTTGGACCTTCACATTGACGATGAAACACAGAAATTGCGTCGGGATTTAATACAAAAGGCACAATACCGACTTAAGTACAAGAAGAGGATATCTTCTCATGGTTTTTGGTTTGCTTTGAGCGTTTCCTGGGAGATCAGTATTAGATTCCGATGAACTGCTGCAGCTTTACTCTATCCCTTGGAACTTCGTTGACGATGATGCACAGAAATTCCCTCGCGATTTAATACAAAAGCACAATACCGACTTATGTACAAGAAGAGTAAATCTTCTCATTGTTCGTGGTGCACTTTGAGCGTTTCCTTAGAGATCAGTATTATATTCCGATGCACTACTGCAGCTTTACTCCATCCCTTGGACCTTCACATTGACGATGAAGCACAGAAATTGCGTCGGGATTTAATACATAAGGCACAATGCCAACTTAAGTACAAGAAGAGTAAATCTTCTCATAGTTTGTGGTTTGCTTTGAGCGTTTTCTCGGAGATCAGTATTAGATTCCGATGAACTACCGCAGCTTTACTCCAACCCTTGGACCTTCTCGTTGACGACGAACCACAGAAATTGCGTCGGCATTTTATACAAGGGCACAATGCCGACTTATGTACAAGAAGAGTAAATCTTCTCATTGTTTGTGGTTTGCTTTGTGCGTTTCCTGGGAGATCAGAATTCAATTCCGATACACTACTGCAGTGTTACTCTATCCCTTGGACCTTCACATTGACGATGAAACACAGATATTGCGTCAGAATTAATTAGAAAAGCACAATGCCAACTTAAGTACAAGAAGAGTAAATCGTCTCATTGTTTTTGTTTGCTTTGAGTGTTTCCTCTGGGATCAGTATTATATTCCGATGCACTATTGCGCCTTTACTCTACCCCTTGGAGTCTCACAGTGACAATGAAACACAGAAATTGCGTCGGGACTTAATACAAATGCACAATGTCGACTTAAGTACAAGAAAGGTAAATATTTTTTTGTTTGTGTTTTGCTTTGAGCGTTTAATGGGAGATCAGTATTATATTCCGATGCATAACTGCAGCTTTACTCTATCCCTTGGACCTTCCCATTGACGATGAAGCACAGATATTTCGTGGGTCTTAATACAAAAGGCACAATGAAGACTTAAGCACAAGTAGAATAAATTTTCTCATTGTTTGTAGTTTGCTTTGAGCGTTTCCTGGGAGATCAGTAATAGATTCCGATGCACTACTACAGCTTCACTCTATCCCTTGGACCTTCACATTGACGATGAAACGACGAAATTGCGTCGGGATTTAATGCAAAAGGCACAATGCCTACTTAAGTACAAAAAGAGTAAATCTTCTCATTGTTTGTGTTTTGCTTTGAGCGTTTCCTGGGAGATCAGTATTAGATTGCGATGCACTACTCCAGCTTTACTCTATCCCTAGGACGTTCACATTGACGATGAAACACAGAAATTGCGTCGGGATTTGACATAAAAGGCACAATGCCGACTTAAGTACAAGAATAGTAAATCTTCTCATTGTTCGTGGTGTACTTTGAGCGTTTCCTGGGGGATCAGTATAATATTCCGATGCACTACGGCAGCTATACTCTATCCCTTGCACCTTCACATTGACGTTGAAGCACAGATATTTCGTCGGTATTAATACAAAAGGCACAATGCTGACTTAAGTACAAGAAGAGTAAATCTTCTCATTGTTTGTGGCTTGCTTTGATCGTTTCCTGTGAGATCAGTAATAGATTCCGATGCACTACTGTAGCTTTACTCCATCCCTTGGAACTTCACATTCACGATGAAACACAGAAATTGCGTCGGGATTTAATACATAAGGCACTATGCCGACTTAAGTACAAGAAGATTAACTCTTCTCATTGTTTGTGGTTTGCTAATAGCATTTCCTGGGAGATTAGTATTAGATTCGGAGCACCATCGCAGCAATACTCTATACCTTGGACCTTCACATTGACGATGAAGCACAGAAATTGCGTCGGGATTTAATACATAAGGCAGAATGCAGACACAAGTACAAGGAGAGTAAATCTTCTCATTGTATGTTGTTTGCTTTGAGCGTTTACTGTTAGATCAGTATTAGACTCCGATGCACTACTGCAGCTTTACTCTATCCCTTGGAACTTCACATTCACGATGAAACACAGAAATTGCGTCGGGATTTAACATAAAAAACACAATGCCGACTTAAGTACAAGAATAGTAAGTCTTCTCATTGTTTGTGGTGTACTATGAGCATTTCCTGGGAGATCAGTATTACATTCCGATGCACTACTGCAGCTTTACTCTATCCCTTGGGCCTTCACATTGACGATGAAACACAGATATTTCGTTGGTTTTATTACAAAAGGCACAAAGCCGACTTTAGTACGATAAGAGTAAATCTTCTCATTGTTGCGATACACTATTGCAGTCTTAATCTATCATTTGGACCTTCAAATTGACGATGAAACACAGATATTGCGTCGGTATTAATTACAAAAGGCACAATGCCGACTTCAGTACAAGAAGAGTAAATCATCTTTTTGTTTTTGGTTTGCTTTGAGCGTTTCCTGTGGGATCAGTATTAGATTCCGATGCACTAATGCAGCTTTACTCTATCCCTTGGACCTTCACATTGCCGATGAATCAGAGAAATCGCGTCGGGATTTAAAAGAAAAGGCAAAATGCCGACTTTTGTATTAGATGAGTATATCTTCTCATTGTTTCTGGTTTGGTTTGAGCGTTTCGTGGGAGATCAGTAATCGATTCCGATGCACTACAGCAGCTTTACTCTATCCCTTGGACCCTCACATTGACGATGAAACACAGAGATTGCGAGGCATTTAATACAAAAGGCAGAATGTCGATTTAAGTTCAACAAAAGTAAATCTTCTCATTGTTTGTGGTTTGCTTGGAGGGTGTCCTGGGAGATCAGCGTTAGATTCCGATGCACTACTGCAGGTTTATTCTATCCCTTGGACCTTCACATTGACGATAAAACACAGAAATTGCGTCGGGATTTAATACAAAAGCAGAATGCCGACTTAAGTACAAAAAGAGTCAATATTCTCATTGTTTGTGGTTTGCTTTGAGCGTTTCCTGGGAGATCAGTATTAGATTCCGATGCCATACTGCAGCTTTACTCTATCCCTAGGACCTTCACATTGAGGATGAAACACAGAGTTTGTGTCGGGATTTAATACAAATAGCACAATGCCACCCTAGGTTCAAGAAGAGTAAATTTTCTCATTGTTTCTGGTGTGCTTTGAGCGTTTCCTGGGAGCTCAGTATTAGATTCACATGCACTACTGCAGCTTTACTCTATCCCTAGGACCTTCAGACTGACGATGAAACACAGAAATTGCGTCGGGATTTAATGCAAAAGGCACAAGCCGACTTAAGTCCAAGAAGAGAAAATCCTCTCACTGCTTGTGGTTTGCCTTGAGCGTTTTCAGGGAGATCAGTATTAGATTCCGATGGACTACTGTAGCTTTAATCCTTCCCTTGTACCTTGACATTGACGATGAAACACAGAAATTGCGTCGGGATTTAATATATAAGGCAGAATGCCGACTTAAGTACAAGAAGAGTAACTCTCTTCATTGTTAGTGGTTTGCTTTTAGCATTTCCTGGGAGATCAGTATTAGATTTCGAAGCACGATTGCGTCATTACTATATCCCTTGGACCTTCACATTGACGATGAAGCACAGAAATTGCGTCGGGATTTAATACATAAGGCTCAATGCCGACTTAAGAACCAGAAGAGTTAATCTTCTCATTGTTTGTGGTTTGCTTTCAGCTCTTCTTGGGAGATCAGTATTAGATTCCGATGCACTACTGCAGCTGTACTCTATCCCTTGGACCTTCTCATTGACGATGAAACACAGAAATTGCGTCGGGATTTAATACAAAAGGCACAATGTCGACTTAAGTACAAGAAAAGTTAACATTCGTTTTGTTTTTGGTTTGCTATGAGCGTTTCCTGGGAGATCAGTATTAGATTCCGATGCACTACTGCAGCCTTACCCTATCCCTTGGACCTCCACATTGACGATGAAACACAGAAATTGCGTCGGGATTTAATACAAAAGGCACAATGCCGACTTAAGTACAAGAAAAGTTAACATTCGTTTTGTTTTTGGTTTGCTATGAGCGTTTCCTGGGAGATCAGTATTAGATTCCGATGCACTACTGCAGCTTTACTCTATCCCTTGGACCTCCACATTGAGGATGAAACACAGATATTTCGTCGGTTTTAATACAAAAGGCACAATGCTGACTTAAGTACAAGAAGAGTAAGTCTTCCCATTGTTTGTGGCTTGCTTGAGCGTTTCCTGCGAGATCAGTAATAGATTCCGATGCACTACTGTAGCTTTACTCCATCCCTTGTACCTTCACATTGACGATGAAACACAGAAATTGCGTCGGGATTTAATACAAAAGGCAGAATTCCGACTTAAGTACAAGAAGAGTAAATCTTCTCATTGTTTGTTGTTTGCTTTGAGCGTTTCCTGGGAGATCAGTATTAAACTCCGATGCACTACTGCAGCTTTACTCTATCCCTTGGACCTTCAGATTGACGATGAAACACAGAAATTGCTTCGGGATTTGATACATATGGCACTATGCCGACTTAAGTACAAGAAGATTAACTCCTCTCATTGTTTGTGGTTTGCTTTTAGCATTTCCTTGGAGATTAGTATTAGATTCGGAGCACCACATGAGCAATAATCTATCCCTTGGAGCATCACATTGACGATGAGGCACAGAAATTGCGTCGGGATTTAATACATAAGGCACAATGCAGACACAAGTACAAGGAGAGTAAATCTGCTCATTGTTTGCTGTTTGCTTTGAGCGTCTCGTGTGAAATCAGTGTTAGATTCCGATGCACTACTGCAACTTTTCTCAGTCCCTTGGATCTTCAGTTTGACGATGAAACACAGAAATTGCGTCGGGATTCAAAACAAAAGGCACAATTCCGACTGAAGTAAAAGAAGAGTAAATCTTCTCATTGTTTGAGGTTTGTTTTGAGCGGTTCCTGGTAGATCAGTATGAGACTCCGATGCAATACTGCAGCTTTACTCTATACCTTGGACGTTCACATTGACGATGAAACACAGAAATTACGACAGGGTTTAACATAAAAGGCACAATGCTGACTTAAGTACTAGAATAGTAAATCCTCTCATTGTTCGTGGTGTACTTTGAGCGTTTGCTGGGAGATCAGTATTATATTCCGATGCACGACTGCAGTTTTGCTCTATCCCTTGGACCTTCACATTGACGATGAAGCACAGATATTTCGTCGGTTTTAATAGAAAAGGCACAATGCCGACTTAAGTACAAAAAGAGTAAGTCATCACATTGTTTGAGTTTTGCTTTGAGCGTTTCCTGTTAGATCAGTATTAGACTCCGATGCAATACTGCAGCCTTACTCTATCCCTTGGACCTTCGCATTGCCCATGAAACACAGAAATTGCGTCGGGATTTAAAACAAAAGGCAAAATGCCGACTTATGTATTGGATGAGTATATCTTCTCATTGTTTGTGGTTTGCTTTGAGCGTTTCCTGGGAGATCAGTATTAGATTCCGATGCACTACTGCAGCTTTACTCTATAACTTGGACGTTCACATTGACGATGAAACACAGAAATTACGACGGGGTTTAACATAAAAGGCACAATGCCGACTTAAGTACAAGGAGAGTAAATATTCTCATTGATAGTAGTTTGCTTTGAACGTTTCCTGGGAGATCAGTAATGGATTCCTATGCACTACTGCAGCTTTTCTCTATCCCCTGCTCCTTCACATTGACGATTAAGCGGAGAAATTGCGTCGGGATTTAATACAAAAGGCACAATGCCGACTTATGCACAAGAAGAGTAAATCTTCTCATTGTTTGAGGTTTGGTTTGTGCGTTTCGTGGGAGATCAGTATTATATTCCGATGCACTACTGCAGCTTTACTCTATACCTAGGACCTTCACATTGACGATGAATTACAGTGATAGCGTCGGCATTTAATACAAAAGGCAGAATGCCGTTTTAAATTCAAGAAGAGTAAATCTTCTCATTGTTTGTGGTTTGCTTTGAGCGTTTACTGGGAGATCAGTATTAGATTTAGATGCACTACTGCAGCTTCACTCTATCCCTTGAACCTTCACATTGACGATGAAACTCAGAAACTGCGTCGGGATTTAACACAAAAGGCACAATGACGACTTAAGTACAAGAAGAGTAAATCTTCTCATTGTTTGAGGTTTGCTATAAGCGTTTCCTGGGAGATCAGTATTAGTTTCCGATGCACTATTGCAGCATCACTCTATCCCTTGGACCTTCATATTGACGATGAAACTCAGAAATTGCGTCGGGATTTAATACAAATGGCACAATGCCGACTTAAGTACAAAAAGGGTAAATCGCCTCATTGTTTGTGGTTTGCTTTGAGCGTTTCCTGGGAGATCAGTACTAGATCCCGATGCACTACTGCAGCATTACTCCAACCCTTGGACCTTCACATTGACGATGGAACACAGAAATTGCGTCGGGATTTAATACAAATTACACAATGCCGACTTAAGGTCAAGAAGAGTAAATATTCTCATTGTTTGTGCTCTGCATTGAGCGATTCCTGGGAGATCAGTGTTAGATTCCGATGCAGTACTGCGGCTTTACTCTATACCTTGGACCTTCAAATTGACGATGAAATACAGAAATTACGTCGGGATTTAAAACAAAAATCACAATGCCGACTTAAGTACAAGATGAGTAAATATTCTCAAGTTTGTGGTTTGCTTTGAGCGATTCCTGGGAGATCAGTATTAGACTCCGATATACTACAGCGTCTTTACTCTATCCCTTGGCCCTTCACATTGACGATGAAACACAGAAATTGCGTCCGGACTTAATGCAGAGATCACAATGCCGACGTAACTACAAGAAGAGGAAATCTTCTCATTGTTTGTTATTTGCTGTGAGCATTTCCAGGGAGTGCAGTATTAGATTCCGATGCACTACTGCAGCTTTACTCTATCCCCTGGACCTTCACATTCATGACGAAACACAGAAATTGCGTCGGGATTTAATACAAAAGGTACAATGCCGACTTAAGTACAAGAAGGTTAAATCTTCTCATTGTTTGTGGTTTGCTTTGAGCGTTTCCTGCGAGATTAGTATTTGTTTCCGATACACTACTGCAGCTGTACCCTATCTCTTGGACCTTCACAATGACGATGAAACACAGATATGGCGTCGGGATGTAATACAAAAGGCACAATCCCGTCTTAAGTACAAAAACAGTAAATCTTCTTATTGTGTGTGGTTTGCTTTGAGCGTTTCCTGGGAGATCAGTATTAGTTTCCGATGCACTGCTGTAGCTTTACCCTATACCTTGGACCTTCACAATGCTGATAAAAAACAGAAATCGCGTCGGGATTTAATCCAAAAGGCACAATACAGATTTAAGTACAAGAAGAGTAAATCTTCTCATTGTTAGTGGTTTGCTTTGAGCATTTCCTGATAGATCAGTATTGGATTCAGATGCACTACTGCAGCTTTACTCTATCCCCTGGACCTCCACAGTGTCGATGGAACAGAGAAATTGCGACGGGATTTAATACAAGATGCACAATGCCGACTTAAGTACAAGAAGAGTAAATCTTCTCATTGTTAGTGGTTTGCTTTGAGCGTTTCCTGGGGGATCGTTATTAGATTCCGATGCACTGCAGCATTACTCTATCCCTTGGACCTTCACATTGACGATGAAGCATAGAAATTGCATCAGAGTTTAATACAAAAGACACAATGCCGACTTAAGTACAAGAAGAGTAAATCTTCTCAGGGTTTGAGGTTTGCTATGGCCGTTTCGTGGGAGATCAGTATTAGGTTCCGATGCGCCACTGCAGCATTACTCTATCCCTTGGACTTTCACATTGTCAATGAAACACAGAAATTGCGTCGAGATTTAACACAAAAGGCAGAATGCCAACTTGAGTACAAGAAGAGTAAAACTTCTCAATATTTGTGGTTTGCTTTGTGCGTTTCCTGGGAGATCAGTATTAGATTCCGATGCACTGCAGCATTACTCTATCCCTTGGACCTTCACATTGACGATGAAACGCAGAAATTGCGTCGGGATTTAATAAATAAGGCACAATGCCGACTTATGTACAAGAAGAGAATATCTTCTAATTGTTGTGGTTTTCTTTGACCGTTTCCTGGGAAATTAGTATTAGATTCCGATGTACTACTGCAGCTTTACTCCATCACTTGGGCCTTCTCATTGACGATGAAACACAGAAATTGCGTCGGAATTTAATACAAAAGACACATTGCCGACTTAAGTACAACAAGAGTAAATCTTCTCATTGTTTGTGGTTTGCTTTTAACGTTCCCTGGGAGATCAGTATTAGATTCAGATGCACTACTGCAGCTTTACTCTATCACTTGGACCTTCATATTGACGATGAAACTCAGAATTTGCGTCGGTATTTAATACAAAATGCACAATGACGACTTAAGAATAAAAAGAGTATATCTTCTCATTGTTTGTGGTTCGCTTAGAGCGTTTCCTGGGAGATCAGAATTACATTCCGATGCCCAACTGCAGGCTTACTCTATCCCTAGGACCTTCACATTGACGATGAAACACAGAAATTGTGTCGGGATTTAAAACAAAAGGCACAATGCTGACTCAAGTACATGAAGAGTAAATCCTCTCATAGTTTGTGGTTTGCTTTGAACGCTTCCTGGGAGATAAGTATTAGATTCCGTTGCACTACTGCAGCTTTACTGTATCCCTTGGACCTTCACTTTGACGATGAAACATAGAAGTTGCGCCGGAGTTTAATACAAAAGACGCAATGCCGACTTAAGTACAAGAAGAGTAAATTTTCTCAGGCTTTGTGGTTTGCTATGGGCGTTTCCTGGGAGACCAGTATTAGATTCCGATGCACCACTGCAGCATTACTCTATCCCTTGGACTTTTACATTGTCGATGAAATACAGAAATTGCGTCGAGATTTAACACAAAAGGCAGAATGCCAACTTGAGTACAAGAAGAGTAAAACTTCTCAATATTTGTGGTTTCTTTGTGCATTTCCTGGGAGATCAGTATTAGATTCCGATGCACTGCAGCATTACTCAATCCCTTGGACCTTCACATTGACGATGAAACACAGAAATTGCGTTGGGGATTTAATACAAAAGGCACAATGCCGACTCAAGTACAAAAAGAGTAAATCTTATCATAGTTTGTGGTTTGCTTTGAGCCTTTCCTGGGAGATCAGTATTAGATGCCGATGCACTACTGTAGCTGTACTCTATCCCTTGGACCTTCACATTGACGATGAAACACAGAAATTGCATCGGGATTTAATAGAAAAGGCACAATGTCGACATAAGTACAAGAACAGTAAATAAACTTTTTGTTTGTGGTTTACTTTGAGCATTTCCTGGGTGATCAGTATTAGATTCCGATGCATTACTGTAGCTTTACTCTATCCCTTGGACCTTCACATTGACGATGAAACGCAGAAATTGCGTCGGGATTTAATATATAAGGCACAATGCCGACTTATGTACAAGAAGAGTATATCTTCTAATTGTTGAGGTTTTCTTTGACCGTTTCCTGGGAGATCAGTACTAGATTCCGATGCACTATTGCTGCTTAACTCTATCCCATGGACCATCGCATTGACGATGAAAGACAGAAATTGCGTCGGTATTTAATACAAAAAGCACAATGTCAACTTAAGTATACGAAGAGTAAATATTCTTTTTGTTTATGGTTGTCTTTGAGCGATTTCTGGGAGATCAGTATTAAATTCCGTTGCACTACTGCAGCTTTACTCTATCCCTTGGACCTTCACATTGACGATGAAACACAGAAACTGCGTCGGGATTTAACATAATATGCACAATGCCGACTTAAGTACAAGAAGAGTAAATCCTCTCATTTTTCGTGGTTTGCTTTTAGCGTTTCCTGGGAGATCAGTATTAGATTCCGATGCACTACTGCAGCTTTGATCTATCGCTTGGACCTTCACATTGAGAATGAAACACAAAAATTCCGTCAGGATGTGATTCAAAAGGCTCAATGCCTACTTCAGTACAAGAAGAGTAAATCTTCTCATTGATTGTCTTTGTTTGAGTGTTTCCTGGGAGATGAGTATTAGATTCCGATGCACTACTGCAGCTTTACTCTATCCCTTGGACCTTCACATTGACGATGAAACACAGAAATTGTGTCGGCATTTAATACAAAAGGCACAATGACGCCTTAAGCACAAGAAGAGTAAATCTTCTCATTGTTTGTGGTTAGCTTCGAGCGCATCCTGGGAGATGAGAATTAGATTACGATGCACTACTGCAGCTTTATTCTATCCCTTGGAACTTCACATTGACGATGAAACACAGAACTTGCGTCGGGATCTAATACAAAAGGCACATTGCCGACAAGTACATGAAGAGTAAAACTTATCTTTGTTCGTGGTATGCTTCGAGGGTTTCCTGAGGGATCAGTACTAGATTCCGATGCACTACTGCAGCTTTACTCTATACATTGGACCTTCACAATGACGATGAAACACAGAAATTGCGTCGGGATTTAATACAAAAGGCACAATGCCGACTTAAGTACAAGAAGAGTAATTCTTCTTATTGTTTGTGGTTTGCATTGAGCGTTTCCTGGGAGATCAGTATTAGTTTCCGATGCACTACTGCAGCGATACTCTGTCCCTTGGACCTTCACATTGACGATGAAACACAAAAATTGAGTCGCGATTTAATACAAAAGGCACAATGTCGACTTAAGTACAAAAAGAGTAAATATTATTTTGTTTGTGGTTTACTTTGAGCGTTTCCTGGGAGATCAGTATTGGATTCTGATGCACTACTGCACCTTTACTCTAATCCCTGGGGCCTTCACACTGACGATGAAACACAGAAATTGCGTCGGGATTTAACATAAAATGCACAATGCCCACTTAAGTACAAGAAGAGTAAATCTTCTCATTGTTCGTGGTTTGCGTTGAGCGTTTCCTGGGAGATCAGTATTAGATTCCGATGCACTACTGCAGCTTTACTCTATCCCTTGGACCTGCACATTGACGATGAAACACAGAAATTGCGTCGGGATTTAAAACAGAAGGTACAATGCTGACTGAAGTGCAAGAAGTGTAAATCTTCTCATTGTTTGTGGTTTGCTTTGAGCGTTTCCTAGTAAAATAGTATTGGAATGCGATGCACTACTGTAGCTTTAATCTATCCCTTGGACCTTCACATTGAAGATGAAACACAGAAATTGCGTCGAGATTTAATTCAAAAGGCACAATGCCGACATAAGTACAAGGAGAGTAATTCTTCCCATTGTTCATGGTTTGCTTTGAGCGTTTCCTGGATGATCAGTACTAGATTCCGATGCACTATTGCTGTTTAACTCTATCCCATGGACCATCGCATTGACGAAGAAAGACAGAAACTGCGTCGGGAATTAATACAAAAAGCACAATGTCGACTTAAGTACACGAAGAGTAAATATTCTTTTTGTTTATGGTTGTCTTTGAGCGATATCTGGGAGATCAGTATTAGATTCCGTTGCACTAAGGCAGCTTCACTCTATCCCTTGGACCTTCACATTGACGATGAAACACAGAAACTGCTTCGGGATCTAACATAAAATGCACAATGCCGACTTAAGTACAAGAAGAGTAAATCTTCTCATTTTTCGTGGTTAGCTTTGACCGTTTCCTGGGAGATCAGTATTAGATTCCGATGCACTACTGCAGCTTTACTCTATCCCTTGGACTTTCACATTGAGAATGAAACACAAAAATTGCGTCGGGATGTAATACAAAAGGCTCAATGCCTACTTCAGTTCAAGAAGAGTAAATCTTCTCATTGATTTTCTTTGCTTTGAGTGTTTCCTGGGATATGAGTATTAGATTCCGATGCACTACTGCAGCTTTACTCTATCCCTTGGACCTTCACATTGACGATGAAGCACAGAAATTGCGTCGGGATTTAATACCAAAGGCACAATGACGACTTAAGCTCAAGAAGAGTAAATCTTCTCATTGTTTGTGGTTTGCTTCGAGCGTATCCTGGGAGATGAGAATTAGATTACGATGCACTACTGCAGCTTTACTCTATCCCTTGGACCTTCACATTGCCAATGAAACACACAAATTGCCTCCGGATTTAATACAAAAGGCACAATTTCGACTTATGTACGAAAAGAATCAATCTTCTCATTGTTTGTGGTTTGCTTTGAGCGTTTCCTGTGAGATCAGTATTAGTTTCCGATGCACTACTGCAGCGTTACTCTATCTCTTGGAACTTCACATTGACGATGAAACACAGAAATTGCGTCGGGATCTAATACAAAAGGCACATTGCCGACCTAAGTACATGAAGAGTAAATCTTCTCTCTGTTCGTGGTATGCTTCGAGAGTTTCCTGGGAGATCAGTACTAGATTCCGTTGTACTACTGCAGCTTTACTCTATACATTGGACCTTCACAATGACGATGAAACACAGAAATTGCGTCGGGATGTTATACAAAATGCACTATGTCGACTTAAGTACAAGAAGAGTAAATATTTATTTGTTTGTGGTTTACTTTGGGCGTTTCCAGGGAGTTTAGTATTAGACTCGGATGCACTAGTGCAGCTTTACTCCATCCCTTGGACTTTCACATTGACGATGAAACACAGAGATTGAGTTGGGATTTAATAAAGAAGGCAAAATGCCGAATTAAGTACTAGAAGAGTAATTCATCTCATTGTACGTGGATTGCTTTGAGCGTTTCCTGGGAGATCAACATGAGATTCCGATCCACTACTGCAGCTTTACTCTATCCCTAGGACCATCGCATTGACGATGACACACAGAGATTGCGTCGGGATATTATACAAAAGGCACAATGCAACTTAAGTTCAAGATGAGTAAACTTTCTCATTGTTTCTGGTTTGCTTTGAATGTTTCCTGTGAGATCAGTATTAGATTCCGATGCACTATAGCAGCTTTACTCTATCCCTTGTACCTTCCCATTGCCGAAGAAACTAAGAAATTGCGTCGGCATTTAATACAAAAGGCACAATGCCGACTTAAGTACTAGAAGAGTAAATCTTCTCATTGTTCGTGGATTGCTTTGATCGTTTCCTGGGAGATCTGGATTAGATTCCGATGCACTACTGCAGCTTTACTCTATCCCTAGGACCATCACATTGACGATGAAACACAGAGATTGCGTCGGGATATAATACAAAAGTCACAATGCCGACTTAATTTCAAGAAGAGTACACTTTTTCATTGTTTCTGGTTTGCTCTGAGCGTTTCCTGGACGATCAGTATTAGATTCCGATGCACTTCTGCAGCTTTACCATATACCTTGCACCTTCACAATGACGATGCAACACAGAAATGGCATCGGGATGTAATACTAAAGGCACAATGCCGACATAAGTACAAGAAGAGTAAATCTTCTCATTGTTTGTGGTTTGCTCTGAGCGTTTCCTGGGAAATCAGTACTAGATTCCAGTGCACTACTGCAGCTTTAATCTATCCATTGGACCTTCACATAGACGATGAAACACAGAAATATGCGTCGGGATATAACGCAAAAGGCACAAGGAGGACTGAAGTACAAATTGAGTCAATCTTCTCATTGTTTGATGTTTGCGTTGAGCGTTTCCTGGGAGATCAGCATTCGATCCGATGCAGTACCGCACCTATACTCAATCCTTTGAACCTTCACTTTGACGATGAATCTCAGAAATTGCGTCGGGATTTAATACAAAAGGCACAATGCCAACTTAAGTACAAGAAGAGTAAATCTTCTAATAATTTGTGGTTTGATTTTAGCGTTTCCTGGGGGATCAGTATTAGATTCCCATGCACTACTGCAGCTTTACTCTATCCCTTGGACCTTCGCATTGACGAAAAAACATAGAAATTGGGTCGGGATTTAATTCAAAACGCACAATGCCGACTTAAGTACAAGAAGAGTAAATCTTCTCATTGTTTGTGGTTTGCTTTGAGCGTTTCTTGGGATATCAGTATTAGATACCGATGCACTACTGCAGCTTTACTCTATCCATTGGACCTTCACATTGACGATGAAGCACAGAAATTGCGTCGGGAATTAACCCAAAAGGCACAATGCCGACTTAAGTACAGAAGAGTAAATCTTCTCATTGTTTGTGGTTTGGTATGGGCGTTTCCTGGGACATCAGTATTAGATTCCGATGCACCTCTGCAGCTTCACTCTATCCTTTGGACCTTCTCCTTGACGATGAAACAGAGAAATTGCGTCGGGATTTAATACAAAATGCGCAATGTTGACTTAAGTACAAGAAGAGTCAATCTTCTCATTGTTTGTGGTTTCCTTTGAGCGTTTCCTGGGAGATTAGTACTAGATTCCGAAGCACTACTGCAGCTTTACTCTATCCCATGGACCTTCACATTGACGATGAAAGACAGAAAGTGCGTCGGGATTTAATACCAAATGCCCAATGCCGACATTAGTACAAGAATAGTAAATCTTGTCATTGTTAGTGGTTTGCTTTGAGCGTTTCCTTGGACATCAGTATTAGATTCCGATGCACTACTGCAGCTTTACTCTATCCCTTGGACCTTCACATTGTCGATGAAACACAGAAATTGCGTCGGGATTTAAAACAGAAGGCACAATGGTGACTTAAGTACAAGAAGAGTAAATCTTTTCATTGTTTGTTGTTTGATTTGAGCGTTTGCTGGTAAATCAGAATTAGATTCCGATGCACTACTGCAGGTTTAATCTATCCCTTGGACATTCACATTGACGATGAAACACAGAAATTGCGTCGGGATTTAATACAAAATGCACAATGCCGGCTTAAGTACAAGAAGTGAAAATCTCCTCCTTGCTTGTCGTTTGCTTTGAGCGCTTCCTGGGAGATCAGTATTAGATTCCGATGCACTACTGCAGCTTGACTCTATCCCTTGGACCCTCACATTGACGAAGAAACACAGAAATTGCGTCGGGATTTAATACAAAAGGCACAATGTCGACTTAAGTACACGAAGAGTATATATTCATTTTGATTGTGGTTCGCTTAAAGCGTAATCTGGGAGATCAGTATTAGATTCCGATGCTCTACTGCAGCTTTACTCTATCCCTTGGACCTTTACATTGACGATGAAACACAGATATTGCGTCGGGAATTAACCCAAAAGGCACAATGCCGACTTAAGTACAAGAAGACTAAATCTTCTCATTGTTTGTGGTTTGGTTTGGGCGTTTCCTGGGACATCAGTATTAGATTCCGATCCACTACTGCAACTTTACTCTATCCGTTGGACCTTCTCCATGACGATGAAAGAGAGAAATTGCGTCGGGATATAATACAAAATGCACAATGCCGACTTAAGTACAAGAAGAGAAAATCTTCTCATTGTTTGTTGTTTCCTTTGAAGGTTTCCTGGGAGAACCGTACTAGATTCCGAGGCACTACTGCAGCTTTACTCTATCCCTAGGACCTTCACATTGACGATGAAAGACAGAAATGGCGTCGGGATTTAATAAAAAAGGCACAAAGATGACTTAAGTACAAGAAGAGTAAATTTTCTCATTGTTTGTTTTTTGCTTTGAGCGTTTCCTGGAAGATCAGTATTAGTTTCCGATGCACTACTGCAGCTTTACTCTATCCCTTGGACCCTCACCTTGACGATGAAACACAGAAATTGCGTCGGGATTATATACTAAAGCCACAATGCCTACTTATGTACAAGAAGTGTATATCTTCTCGTTGTTTGTGGTTTGCTTTGAGCTTTTCCCTCGGAGATCAGTATAAGATTCTGATGCTCTATTGCAGCTTTAATCTGTCCCTTGCACCTACACAATGACGATGAAACACAGAAATGGCGTCGGAATGTAATACTAAAGGCACAATGAGGACAAATGTACAAGAAGAGTAAATCTTCTCATAGTTTGTAGTTTGCTCTGAGCGTTTCCTGGTAGATCTGTACTAGATTCCAGTGCACTACTGCATCTTTAATCTATCCCTTGGACCTTCACATTGACGGTGAAACACAGAAATATGTGTCGGGTTTTAACGCAAAAAGCACAAGGAGGACTGTAGTACAAATAGAGTCAATCTTCTCATTGTTTGAGTTTTGCGTTGAGCGTATCCTGGGAGATCAGCAATAGATACCGATGCACTACCGCAGCTATACTCAATCCCTTGAACCTTCACATTGACGATGAAACTCAGAAATTGCGTCGGGAATTGATACAAAAGGCACAAGGCCAACTTAAGTACAAGAAGAGTAAATCTTTAATTGTTCGTGGTTTGCTTTGAGCGTTTCCTGGGAGATCAGTACTAGATTCCGATGCATTACTGCAGCTTTACTCCATCCCATGGACCTTCACATTGACGATGAAAGACAGAAATTGCGTCGGGATTTAATACAAAAGGCACAATGTCGACTTAAGTACACGAAGAGTAAATATTCATTTTGATTGTGGTTCGCTTAAAGCGTAATCTGGGAGATCAGTATTAGATTCCGATGCTCTACTGCAGCTTTACTCTATCCCTTGGACCTTTACATTGACGATGAAACACAGATATTGCGTCGGGAATTAACCCAAAAGGCACAATGCCGACTTAAGTACAGGAAGACTAAATCTTCTCATTGTTTGTGTTTTGGTTTGGGCGTTTCCTGGGACATCAGTATTAGATTCCGATCCACTACTGCAACTTTACTCTATCCGTTGGACCTTCTCCATGACGATGAAACAGAGAAATTGCGTCGGGATATAATACAAAATGCACAATGCCGACTTAAGTACAAGAAGAGAAAATCTTCTCATTGTTTGTGGTTTCCTTTGAAGGTTTCCTGGGAGAACCGTACTAGATTCCGAGGCACTACTGCAGCTTTACTCTATCCCTAGGACCTTCACATTGACGATGAAAGACAGAAATGGCGTCGGGATTTAATACAAAAGGCACAATGGTGACTTAAGTACAAGAAGAGTAAATTTTCTCATTGTTTGTGGTTTGCTTTGAACGTTTCCTGGAAGATCAGTATTAGTTTCCGATGCACTACTGCAGCTTTACTCTATCCCTTGGACCCTCACCTTGACGATGAAACACAGAAATTGCATCGGGATTATATACTAAAGGCACAATGCCTACTTATGTACAAGAAGTGTATATCTTCTCGTTGCTTGTGGTTTGCTTTGAGCTTTTCCCTCGGAGATCAGTATTAGATTCCGATGCTGTACTGCAGCTTTAATCTGTCCCTTGCACCTTCACAATGACGATGAAACACAGAAATGGCGTCGGAATGTAATACTAAAGGCACAATGAGGACAAATGTACAAGAAGAGTAAATCTTCTCATAGTTTGTAGTTTGCTCTGAGCGTTTCCTGGTAGATCTGTACTAGATTCCAGTACACTACTGCATCTTTAATCTATCCCTTGGACCTTCACATTGACAATGAAACACAGAAATATGTGTCGGGTTTTAACGCAAAAAGCACAAGGAGGACTGTAGTACAAATAGAGTCAATCTTCTCATTGTTTGAGTTTTGCGTTGAGCGTATCCTGGGAGATCAGCATTAGATACCGATGCACTATCGCAGCTATACTCAATCCCTTGAACCTTCACATTGACGATGAAACTCAGAAATTGCGTCGGGAATTGATACAAAAGGCACAAGGCCAACATAAGTACAAGAAGAGTAAATCTTCTAATAGTTTGTGGTTTGCTTTGAGCGTTTCCTGGGGGATCAGAATAAGATTCAGATGCACTACTGCAGCTTTACTCTATCCCTTGGACCTTCTCCTTGACGATGAAACAGAGTAATTACGTCGGGATTTAATACAAAATGCACAATGTTGACTTAAGTACAAGAAGAGTCAATCTTCGCATTGGTTGTGGTTTCCTTTGAGCGCTCCCTGGGATATCAGTACTAGATTTTAAAGCACTACTGCAGCTTTACTCTATCCCATGGATCTTCACATTGACGATGAAAGACAGAAATTGCGTCGGGATTTAATACAAAAGGCACAATGCCGACTTAAGTACAAGAAGAGTAATTCTTCTCATTGTTTGTGGTTTGCATTGAGCGTTTCCTGGGAGGTCAGTATTAGTGTCCGATGCGCTACTGCAGCGTTACTCTATCCCTTGGACCTTCGCATTGACGAAAAAACATAGAAATTGCGTCGGGATTTAATTCAAAACGCACAATGCCGACTTAATTACAAGAAGAGTAAATCTTCTGATTGTTTGTGGTTTGCTTTGAGCGTTTCTTTGGAGATCAGTATTAGATACCGATGCACTACATCAGCTTTACTCTATCCCTTGGACCTTCACATTGACGATGAAGCACAGAAATCGCGTCGGGAATTAACCCAAAAGGCACAATGCCGACTTAAGTACAGAAGAGTAAATCTTCTCATTATTTGTGGTTTGGTTTGGGCGTTTCCTGGGACATCAGTATTAGATTCCGATGCACCTCTGCAGCTTCACTCTATCCTTTGGACCTTCTCCTTGACGATGAAACAGAGAAATTGCGTCGGGATTTAATACAAAATGCGCAATGTTGACTTAAGAACAAGAAGAGTCAATCTTCTCATTATTTGTGGTTTCCTTTGAGCGCTTCCTGGGAGATTAGTACTAGATTCCAAAGCACTACTGCAGCTTTACTCTATCCCATGGACCTTCACATTGACGATGAAAGACAGGAAAATCCGTCGGGATTTAATACAAAATGCCCAATGCCGACATTAGTACAAGAATAGTAAATCTTGTCATTGTTAGTGGTTTGCTTTGAACGTTTCCTTGGACATCAGTATTAAATTCCGATGCACTACTGCAGCTTTACTCTATCCCTTGGACCTTCACATTGACGATGAAACACAGAAATTGCGTCGGGATTTAAAACAGAAGGCACAATGGTGACTTAAGTACAAGAAGAGTAAATATTTTCATTGTTTGTGGTTTGATTTGAGCGTTTGCTGGTAAATCAGAATTAGATTCCGACGCACTACTGCAGCTTCAATCTATCCCTTGGACCTTCACATTGACGATGAAACACAGAAATTGCGTCGGGATTTAATACAAAATGCACAATGCCGACTTAAGTACAGGAAGCGTAAATCTTCTCATTGCTTGTCGTTTGCTTTGAGCGCTTCCTGGCAGATCAGTATTAGATTCCGATGTACTACTGCAGCTTTACTCTATCCCTTGGACCCTCACATTGACGAAGAAACACAGAAATTGCGTCGGGATTTAATACAAAAGGCACAAAGACGACTTAAGTACAAGAAGACTAAATCTTTAATTGGTCGTGGTTTGCCTACAGCATTTCCTGGGAGATCAGTACTAGATTCCGATGCACTACTGCAGCTTTACTCCATCCCATGGACCTTCACATTGACGATGAAAGACAGAAATTGCGTCGGGATTTAACACAAAAGGCACAATGTCGACTTAAGTACAAGAAGAGTAAATATTCATTTTGATTGTGGTTTGCTTAAAGCGTATTCTGGGAGATCAGTATTAGACTCCGATGCACTACTGCAGCTTTACTCTATCCCTTGGACCTTCACATTGACGATGAAACACAGAAATTGCGTCGGGAATTAACCCAAAAGGCACAATGCCGACTTAAGTACAAGAAGACTAAATCTTCTCATTGTCTGTGGTTTGGTTTGGGCGTTTCCTGGGACATCAGTATTAGATTCCGATCCACTACTGCAAATTTACTCTATCCCTTGGATTCTCTCCTTGACGATGAAACAGAGAAATTGCGTCGGGATTTAATACAAAATGCACAATGCAGACTTAAGTACAAGAAGAGAATATCTTCTCATTGTTTGTGGTTTCCTTTGAAGGTTTCCTGGGAGATCAGTACTAGATTCCGAAGCACTACTGCAGCTTTACTCTATCCCTAGGACCATCACATTGACGATGAAAGACAGAAATGGCGTCGGGATTTAATACAAAAGGCACAATGCCGACTTAAGTACAAGAAGAGTAAATCTTCTAATTTTTTGTGGTTTGCTTTGAGCTTTTCCTGGGAGATCAGTATTAGATTCCGATGCACAACTGCAGCTTTACTCAATCCCTTGGACCCTCACCTTGACGATGAAACACAGAAATTGCGTCGGTATTATATACAAAAAGCACAATGCCTACTTATGTACAAGAAGTGTATATCTGCTCGTTGCTTGTGGTTTGCTTTGAGCTTTTCCTCAGAGATCAGTATAAGACTCCGATGCTCTACTGCAGCTTTAATCTATCCCTTGCACCTTCACAATGGCGATGAAACACAGAAATGGCGTCGGAATGTAATACTAAAGGCACAATGAGGACAAAAGTACAAGAAGAGTAAATCTTCTCATAGTTTGTGGTTTGCTCTGAGCATT
The DNA here is from genome assembly GCF_021461385.2 of Schistocerca piceifrons. Taxonomy (NCBI): domain Eukaryota; kingdom Metazoa; phylum Arthropoda; class Insecta; order Orthoptera; family Acrididae; genus Schistocerca; species Schistocerca piceifrons. The sequence goes on along the minus strand of NC_060149.1, from coordinate 954,530,410 downwards.
TCCTGGTAGATCTGTACTAGATTCCAGTGCACTACTGCATCTTTAATCTATCTCTTGGACCTTCACATTGACGGTGAAACACAGAAATATGTGTCGGGTTTTAACGCAAAAAGCACAAGGAGGACTGAAGTACAAATAGAGTCAATCTTCTCATTGTTTGAGTTTTGCGTTGAGCGTATCCTGGGAGATCAGCATTAGATACCGATGCACTACCGCAGCTATACTCAATCCCTGGAACCTTCACATTGACGATGAAACTCAGAAATTGCGTCGGGAATTGATACAAAAGGCACAAGGCCAACTTAAGTACAAGAAGAGTAAATCTTCTAATAGTTTGTGGTTTGCTTTGAGCGTTTCCTGGGGGATCAGAATAAGATTCCGATCCACTACTGCAACTTTACTCTATCCCTTGGATCTTCTCCTTGACGATGAAACAGAGAAATTGCGTCGGGATTTAATACAAAATGCACAATGCCGACTTAAGTACAAGAAGAGAAAATCTTCTCATTGTTTGTGGTTTCCTTTGAAGGTTTCCTGGGAGATCAGTACTAGATTCCGAAGCACTACTGCAGCTTTACTCTATCCCATGGATCTTCACATTGACGATGAAAGACAGAAATTGCGTCGGGATTTAATACAAAAGGCACAATGCCGACTTAAGTACAAGAAGAGTAATTCTTCTCATTGTTTGTGGTTTGCATTGAGCGTTTCCTGGGAGGTCAGTATTAGTTTCCGATGCGCTACTGCAGCGTTACTCTATCCCTTGGACTTTCGCATTGACGAAAAAACATAGAAATTGCGTCGGGATTTAATTCAAAACGCACAATGGCGACTTAAGTACAAGAAGAGTAAATCTTCTGATTGTTTGTGGTTTGCTTTGAGCGTTTCTTTGGAAATCAGTATTAGATACCGATGCACTACAGCAGCTTCACTCTATCCTTTGGACCTTCACATTGACGATGAAACACAGAAATTGCGTCGGGATTTAAAACAGAAGGCACAATGGTGACTTAAGTACAAGAAGAGTAAATCTTTTCATTGTTTGTGGTTTGATTTGAGCGTTTGCTGGTAAATCAGAATTAGATTCCGATGCACTACTGCAGCTTCAATCTATCCCTTGGACCTTCACATTGACGATGAAACACAGAAATTGCGTCGGGATTTAATACAAAATGCACAATGCCGACTTAAGTACAAGAAGTGTAAATCTTCTCATTGCTTGTCGTTTGCTTTGAGCGTTTCCTGGCAGATCAGTATTAGATTCCGATGTACTACTGCAGCTTTACTCTATCCCTTGGACCCTCACATTGACGAAGAAACACAGAAATTGCGTCGGGATTTAATACAAAAGGCACAAAGACGACTTAAGTACAAGAAGAGTAAATCTTTAATTGGTCGTGGTTTGCCTACAGCATTTCCTGGGAGATCAGTACTAGATTCCGATGCACTGCTGCAGCTTTACTCCATCCCATGGACCTTCACATTGACGATGAAAGACAGAAATTGCGTCGGGATTTAATACAAAAGGCACAATGTCGACTTAAGTACAAGAAGAGTAAATATTCATTTTGATTGTGGTTTGCTTAAAGCGTATTCTGGGAGATCAGAATTAGATTCCGATGCACTACTGCAGCTTTACTCTATCCCTTGGACCTTCACATTGACGATGAAACACAGAAATTGCGTCGGGAATTAACCCAAAAGGCACAATGCCGACTTAAGTACAAGAAGACTAAATGTTCTCATTGTCTGTGGTTTGGTTTTGGGCGTTTCCTGGGACATCAGTATTAGATTCCGATCCACTACTGCAACTTTACTCTATCCCTTGGATCTTCTCCTTGACGATGAAACAGAGAAATTGCGTCGGGATTTAATACAAAATGCACAATGCCGACTTAAGTACAAGAAGAGAAAATCTTCTCATTGTTTGTGGTTTCCTTTGAAGGTTTCCTGGGAGATCAGTACTAGATTCCGAAGCACTACTGCAGCTTTACTCTATCCCTAGGACCATCACATTGACGACGAAAGACAGAAATGGCGTCGGGATTTAATACAAAAGGCACAATGCCGAGTTAAGTACAAGAAGAGTAAATCTTCTAATTGTTTGTGGTTTGCTTTGAGCTTTTCCTGGGAGATCAGTATTAGATTCCGAAGCACTACTGTAGCTTTACTCTATCCCTTGGACCCTCACCTTGACGATGAAACACAGAAATTGCGTCGGGAATTGATACAAAAGGCACAAGGCCAACTTAAGTACAAGAAGAGTAAATCTTCTAATAGTTTGTGGTTTGCTTTGAGCGTTTCCTCAGAGATCAGTATAAGACTCCGATGCTCTACTGCAGCTTTAATCTATCCCTTGCACCTTCACAATGGCGATGAAACACAGAAATGGTGTCGGAATGTAATACTAAAGGCACAATGAGGACAAAAGTACAAGAAGAGTAAATCTTCTCATAGTTTGTGGTTTGCTCTGAGCGTTTCCTGGTAGATCTGTACTAGATTCCAGTGCACTACTGCATCTTTAATCTATCTCTTGGACCTTCACATTGACGGTGAAACACAGAAATATGTGTCGGGTTTTAACGCAAAAAGCACAAGGAGGACTGAAGTACAAATAGAGTCAATCTTCTCATTGTTTGAGTTTTGCGTTGAGCGTATCCTGGGAGATCAGCATTAGATACCGATGCACTACCGCAGCTATACTCAATCCCTGGAACCTTCACATTGACGATGAAACTCAGAAATTACGTCGGGAATTGATACAAAAGGCACAAGGCCAACTTAAGTACAAGAAGAGTAAATCTTCTAATAGTTTGTGGTTTGCTTTGAGCGTTTCCTGGGGGATCAGAATAAGATTCAGATGCACTACTGCAGCTTTACTCTATCCCTTGGACCTTCTCCTTGACGATGAAACAGAGTAATTTCGTCGGGATTTAATACAAAATGCACAATGTTGACTTAAGTACAAGAAGAGTCAATCTTCGCATTGTTTGTGGTTTCCTTTGAGCGCTCCCTGGGATATCAGTACTAGATTTTAAAGCACTACTGCAGCTTTACTCTATCCCATGGATCTTCACATTGACGATGAAAGACAGAAATTGCGTCGGGATTTAATACAAAATGCCCAATGCCGACATTAGTACAAGAATAGTAAATCTTCTCATTGTTAGTGGTTTGCTTTGAACGTTTCCTTGGACATCAGTATTAATTTCCGATGCACTACTGCAGCTTTACTCTATCCCTTGGACCTTCACATTGACGATGAAACACAGAAATTGCGTCGGGATTTAATACAAAATGCACAATGCCGACTTAAGTACAAGAAGTGTAAATCTTCTCATTGCTTGTCGTTTGCTTTGAGCGCTTCCTGGCAGATCAGTATTAGATTCCGATGTGCTACTGCAGCTTTACTCTATCCCTTGGACCCTCACATTGACGAAGAAACACAGAAATTGCGTCGGGATTTAATACAAAAGGCACAAAGACGACTTAAGTACAAGAAGAGTAAATCTTTAATTGGTCGTGGTTTGCCTACAGCATTTCCTGGGAGATCAGTACTAGATTCCGATGCACTACTGCAGCTTTACTCCATCCCATGGACCTTCACATTGACGATGAAAGACAGAAATTGCGTCGGGATTTAATACAAAAGGCACAATGTCGACTTAAGTACAAGAAGAGTAAATATTCATTTTGATTGTGGTTTGCTTAAAGCGTATTCTGGGAGATCAGTATTAGATTCCGATGCACTACTGCAGCTTTACTCTATCCCTCGGACCTTCACATTGACGATGAAACACAGAAATTGCGTCGGGAATTAACCCAAAAGGCACAATGCCGACTTAAGTACAAGAAGACTAAATCTTCTCATTGTCTGTGGTTTGGTTTGGGCGTTTCCTGGGACATCAGTATTAGATTCCGATCCACTACTGCAACTTTACTCTATCCCTTGGATCTTCTCCGTGACGATGAAACAGAGAAATTGCGTCGGGATTTAATACAAAATGCACAATGCCGACTTAAGAACAAGAAGAGAAAATCTTCTAATTGTTTGTGGTTTCCTTTGAAGGTTTCCTGGGAGATCAGTACTAGATTCCGAAGCACTACTGCAGCTTTACTCTATCCCTAGGACCATCACATTGACGATGAAAGACAGAAATGGCGTCGGGATTTAATACAAAAGGCACAATGCCGACTTAAGTACAAGAAGAGTAAATCTTCTAATTGTTTGTGGTTTGCTTTGAGGTTTTCCTGGGAGATCAGTATTAGATTCCGATGCACTACTGCAGCTTTACTCTATCCCTTGGACCCTCACCTTGACGATGAAACACAGAAATTGCGTCGGTATTATATACTAAAGGCACAATGCATACTTAAGTACAAGAAGTGTATATCTGCTCGTTGCTTGTGGTTTGCTTTGAGCTTTTCCTCAGAGATCAGTATAAGACTCCGATGCTCTACTGCAGCTTTAATCTATCCCTTGCACCTTCACAATGGCGATGAAACACAGAAATGGCGTCGGAATGTAATACTAAAGGCAAAATGAGGACAAAAGTACAAGAAGAGTAAATCTTCTCATAGTTTGTGGTTTGCTCTGAGCGTTTCCTGGTAGATCTGTACTAGATTTCAGTGCACTACTGCGTCTTTAATCTATCTCTTGGACCTTCACATTGACGGTGAAACACAGAAATATGTGTCGGGTTTTAACGCAAAAAGCACAGGGAGGACTGAAGTACAAATAGAGTCAATCTTCTCATTGTTTGAGTTTTGCGTTGAGCGTATCCTGGGAGATCAGCATTAGATACCGATGCACTACCGCAGCTATACTCAATCCCTGGAACCTTCACAATGACGATGAAACTCAGATATTGCGTCGGGAATTGATACAAAAGGCACAAGGCCAACTTAAGTACAAGAAGAGTAAATCTTCTAATAGTTTGTGGTTTGCTTTGAGCGTTTCCTGGGGGATCAGAATAAGATTCAAATGCAGTACAGCAGCTTTACTCTATCCCTTGGACCTTCTCCTTGACGATGAAACAGAGTAATTTCGTCGGGATTTAATAAAAAATGCACAATGTTGACTTAAGTACAAGAAGAGTCAATCTTCGCATTGTTTGTGGTTTCCTTTGAGCGCTCCCTGGGATATCAGTACTAGATTTTAAAGCACTACTGCAGCTTTACTCTATCCCATGGATCTTCACATTGACGATGAAAGACAGAAATTGCGTCGGGATTTAATACAAAAGGCACAATGTCGACTTAAGTACAAGAAGAGTAAATATTCATTTTGATTGTGGTTTGCTTAAAGCGTATTCTGGGAGATCAGTATTAGATTCCGATGCACTACTGCAGCTTTACTCTATCCCTTGGACCTTCACATTGACGATGAAACACAGAAATTGCGTCGGGAATTAACCCAAAAGGCACAATGCCGACTTAAGTACAAGAAGACTAAATCTTCTCATTGTCTGTGGTTTGGTTTGGGCGTTTCCTGGGACATCAGTATTAGATTCCGATCCACTACTGCAACTTTACTCTATCCCTTGGATCTTCTCCTTGACGAAGAAACACAGAAATTGCGTCGGGATTTAATACAAAATGCACAATGCCGACCTAAGTACAAGAAGAGAAAATCTTCTCATTGTTTGTGGTTTCCTTTGATGGTTTCCTGGGAGATCAGTACTAGATTCCGAAGCACTACTGCAGCTTTACTCTATCCCTAGGACCATCACATTGACGACGAAAGACAGAAATGGCGTCGGGATTTAATACAAAAGGCACAATGCCGAGTTAAGTACAAGAAGAGTAAATCTTCTAATTGTTTGTGGTTTGCTTTGAGCTTTTCCTGGGAGATCAGTATTAGATTCCGAAGCACTACTGTAGCTTTACTCTATCCCTTGGACCCTCACCTTGACGATGAAACACAGAAATTGCGTCGGGAATTGATACAAAAGGCACAATGCCGACTTAAGTACATGAAGAGTAAATCTTCTAATTGTTTGTGGTTTGCTTTGAGGTTTTCCTGGGAGATCAGTATTAGATTCCGATGCACTACTGCAGCCTTACTTTTTCCCTTGGACCCTCACCTTGACGATGAAACACAGAAATTGCGTCGGTATTATATACTAAAGGCACAATGCCTACTTAAGTACAAGAAGTGTATATCTGCTCGTTGCTTGTGGTTTGCTTTGAGCTTTTCCTCAGAGATCAGTATTAGACTCCGATGCTCTACTGCAGCTTTAATCTATCCCTTGCACCTTCACAATGGCGATGAAACACAGAAATGGCGTCGGAATGTAATACTAAAGGCACAATGAGGACAAAAGTACAAGAAGAGTAAAGCTTCTCATAGTTTGTGGTTTGCTCTGAGCGTTTCCTGGTAGATCTATACTAGATTCCAGTGCACTACTGCATCTTTAATCTATCTCTTGGACCTTTACATTGACGGTGAAACACAGAAATATGTGTCGGGTTTTAACGCAAAAAGCACAAGGAGGACTGAAGTACAAATAGAGTCAATCTTCTCATTGTTTGAGTTTTGCGTTGAGCGTATCCTGGGAGATCAGCATTAGATACCGATGCACTACCGCAGCTATACTCAATCCCTGGAACCTTCACATTGACGATGAAACTCAGAAATTGCGTCGGGAATTGATACAAAAGGCACAAGGCCAACTTAAGTACAAGAAGAGTAAATCTTCTAATAGTTTGTGGTTTGCTTTGAGCGTTTCCTGGGGGATCAGAATAAGATTCAGATGCAGTACTGCAGCTTTACTCTATCCCTTGGACCTTCTCCTTGACGATGAAACAGAGTAATTTCGTCGGGATTTAATACAAAATGCACAATGTTGACTTAAGTACAAGAAGAGTCAATCTTCGCATTGTTTGTGGTTTCCTTTGAGCGCTCCCTGGGATATCAGTACTAGATTTTAAAGCACTACTGCAGCTTTACTCTATCCCATGGATCTTCACATTGACGATGAAAGACAGAAATTGCGTCGGGATTTAATACAAAAGGCACAATGCCGACTTGAGTACAAGAAGAGTAATTCTTCTCATTGTTTGTGGTTTGCATTGAGCGTTTCCTGGGAGGTCAGTAATAGTTTCCGATGCGCTACTGCAGCGTTACTCTATCCCTTGGACCTTCGCATTGACGAAAAAACATAGAAATTGCGTCGGGATTTAATTCAAAACGCACAATGCCGACTTAAGTACAAGAAGAGTAAATCTTCTGATTGTTTGTGGTTTGCTTTGAGCGTTTCTTTGGAGATCAGTATTAGATACCGATGCACTACAGCAGCTTTACTCTATCCCTTGGACCTTCACATTGACGATGAAGCACAGAAATTGCGTCGGGAATTAACCCAAAAGGCACAATGCCGACTTAAGTACAGAAGAGTATATCTTCTCATTATTTGTGGTTTGGTTTGGGCGTTTCCTGGGACATCAGTATTAGATTCCGATGCACCTCTGCAGCTTCACTCTATCCTTTGGACCTTCTCCTTGACGATGAAACAGAGAAATTGCGTCGGGATTTAATACAAAATGCGCAATGTTGACTTAAGTACAAGAAGAGTCAATCTTCTCATTATTTGTGGTTTCCTTTGAGCGCTTCCTGGGAGATTAGTACTAGATTCCAAAGCACTACTGCAGCTTTACTCTATCCCATGGACCTTCACATTGACGATGAAAGACAGGAATTGCGTCGGGATTTAAAACAGAAGGCACAATGGTGACTTAAGTACAAGAAGTGTAAATCTTCTCATTGCTTGTCGTTTGCTTTGAGCGCTTCCTGGCAGATCAATATTAGATTCCGATGTACTACTGCAGCTTTACTCTATCCCTTGGACCCTCACATTGACGAAGAAACACAGAAATTGCGTCGGGATTAAATACAAAAGGCACAAAGACGACTTAAGTACAAGAAGAGTAAATCTTTAATTGTTCGTGGTTTGCCTAGAGCATTTCCTGGGAGATCAGTACTAGATTCCGATGCACTACTGCAGCTTTACTCCATCCCATGGACCTTCACATTGAAGATGAAAGACAGAAATTGCGTCGGGATTTAATACAAAAGGCACAATGTCGACTTAAGTACAAGAAGAGTAAATATTCATTTTGATTGTGGTTTGCTTAAAGCGTATTCTGGGAGATCAGTATTAGATTCCGATGCACTACTGCAGCTTTACTCTATCCCTTGGACCTTCACATTGACGATGAAACACAGAAATTGCGTCGGGAATTAACCCAAAAGGCACAATGCCGACTTAAGTACAAGTAGACTAAATCTTCTCATTGTCTGTGGTTTGGTTTGGGCGTTTCCTGGGACATCAGTATTAGATTCCGATCCACTACTGCAACTTTACTCTATCCCTTGGATCTTCTCCTTGACGATGAAACAGAGAAATTGCGTCGGGATTTAATACAAAATGCACAATGCCGACTTAAGTACAAGAAGAGAAAATCTTCTCATTGTTTGTGGTTTCCTTTGAAGGTTTCCTGGGAGATCAGTACTAGATTCCGAAGCACTACTGCAGCTTTACTCTATCCCTAGGTCCATCACATTGACGATGAAAGACAGAAATGGCGTCGGGATTTAATACAAAAGGCACAATGCCGACTTAAGTACAAGAAGAGTAAATCTTCTAATTGTTTGTGGTTTGCTTTGAGCTTTTCCTGGGAGATCAGTATTAGATTCAGATGCACTACTGCAGCTTTACTCTATATCTTGGACCTTCTCCTTGACGATGAAACAGAGTAATTACGTCGGGATTTAATACAAAATGCACAATGTTGACTTAAGTACAAGAAGAGTCAATCTTCTCATTGTTTGTGGTTTCCTTTGAGAGCTCCCTGGGATATCAGTACTAGATTTTAAAGCACTACTGCAGCTTTACTCTATCCCATGGATCTTCACATTGACGATGAAAGACAGAAATTGCGTCGGGATTTAATACAAAAGGCACAATGCCGACTTAAGTACAAGAAGAGGAATTCTTCTCATTGTTTGTGGTTTGCATTGAGCGTTTCCTGGGAGATCAGTATTAGTTTCCGAAGCGCTACTGCAGCGTTACTCTATCCCTTGGACCTTCACATTAACGATGAAACACAGAAATTGCGTCGCGATTTAATACAAAAGGTACAATGCCGACTGAAGTACAAGAAGAGTAAATATATTCATTGAATGCGGTTTGGTTTGAGCGTTTCCTGGGAGATCAGTACCAGATTCCGATGCCTTACTGCAGCGTTACTCTATCCCTTGGACCTTCACATTGGCGATGAAACTTAGAACTTGCGTAGGGATTTATTACAAAAGGCACAATGCCGACTTAAGTACAAGAAGAGTAAATCTTCTCATTGTTCGTGGTTTGCTTCGAACGTTTCCTGCGAGATCAGTACCAGATTCCGATGCACTACTGCAGCTTTACTCTATACCTTGGACGTTCACATTGACGATGAAACACAGAGATTGCGTCGGGATATAATACAAAAGGTACAATGCCGACTTAAGTTCAAGAAGAGTAAACTTTCTCATTGTTTCTGGTTTGCTTTGAGCGTTTCCTGGGAGATCAGTATTAGATTCCGAGGCACTACTGCAGCTTTACTCTATTTATAGGACCTTCACATTGTCGATGAAACACAGAAATGGCGTCGGGATTTAATACAAAAGGCACAATGCCGACTTAAGTACAAGAAGAATAAATCTTCTCTTTGTATGTGGTTTGCTTTGAGCGTTTCCTGGGAGATCAATATTAGATTCCGATGCACTACTGCAGCTTGACTCTATCCCTTGGACCTTATCATTGACGATGAAACACAGAAATTGCGTCGGAAATTAACGCAAAAGGCACAATGCCGAATTAAGTACAAGAAGACTAAATCTTCTCATTGTTTGTGGATTGGTTTGGGCGTTTCCTGGGACATCAGTATTAGATTCCGATGCACTACTGCAAATTTACTCTATCCCTTTGACCTTCACAATGACGATGAAACACAGAAATGGCGTCGGGATGTAATACTAAAGGCTCAATGCCAACAAAAGTCAAGGAGGGTAAATCATCTCATTGTTTGTGGTTTGCTCTGAGCGTTTCCTCAGAGATCTGTACTAGATTCCAGTGCACTACTGCATCTTTAATCTATCTCTTGGACCTTCACATTGTCGATGAAACACAGAAATATGCGTCGGGTTTTAGCGCAAAAGGCACAAGGAGGACTGAAGTACAAATACAGTCAATCTCCTCATTGTCTGAGGTTTGCGTTGAGCGTTTCCTTGGATATCAGCATTAGATTCCGATGCACTACCGCAGCTATACTCAATCCCTTGAACCTTCACATTGACGATGAAACTCAGAAATTGCGTAGGGAATTAATACAAAAGGCACAATGCCAACTTAAGTACAAGAAGACTAAATCTTCTCATTGATTGTGATTTGGTTAGGGCGTTTCCTGGGACATCAGTTTTAGGTTCTGATGCACTTCTGCAGCTTCACTCTATCCCTTGGACCTTCACCTTGACGATGAAACAGAGTAATTGCGTCGGGATTTAATACAAAATGCACAATGTTGACTTAAGTACAAGAAGAGTCAATCTTCTCATTGTTTGTAGTTTCCTTTGAGCGCTTCCTGGGAGATAAGTACTAGATTCCGAAGATCTACTGCAGCTTTACTCTATCCCATGGACCTTCACCGTGACGCTGAAAGACAGAAAGTGCGTCGGGATGTAATACAAAAGGCACAATGTCGACTTAAGTACACGAAGAGTAAATATTCTTTTTGTTTGTGGTTTGCTTTGTGCGTTTTCTGGGAGATCAGTATTAGAGTCCGATGCACTACTGCAGCTTAACTCTATCCCTTGGCCCTTCACATTGACGATGAAACTACAGAAATTGCTTCGGGATTTAAAACTAAAGCCACAATGCCGACTTAAATTAAAGAAGAGTATATCTTCTTATTGTTTGTTGTTTGCTTTGAGCGTTTCCTTGGACATCAGTATTAGATTCCGATGCACTACTACAGCTTTACTCAATCCCTTCGACCTTCGCATTGACGATCAAACACAGAATTTGAGTCGGAATGTAATACAAAAGAAACAATGCCGACTGAAGTAGAATAAGAGTAAATCTCCTCATTGTTAGTGGTTTGCTTTGAGCGTATCCTGGGAGATCAGTATTAGTTTCCGATGCACTACTGCAGCGTTACTCTGTCCCTTGGACCCTCACATTGACGATGAAACACAGAAATTGCGTCGCGATTTAATACGAAAGGCACAATGCCGACTGAAGTACAAGAAGAGTAAATCTCCCCATTGTTTGTGGTTTGCTTTGAACGTTTCCTGGGAGATCAGTATTAGATTCCGATGCACTACTGAGGCTTTACTCTATCCCTTAGACTATCACATTGACGATGAAACACAGAAATTGCATCGGGATTTAATGCAAAAGGCACAATGCCGACTTAAGTACAGGAAGAGTAAATTTTCTCATTGTTTGTGGTTTGCTTTGAGCGTTTTTTTGGGAGATGAGTATTAGATTACGATGCACTACTGCAATTTTTCTCCATCACTTGAACCCTCACACTGACGATGAAACACAGAAATTGCGTCGGGATTTAATACAAAAGTTACAATGCCGACATAAGTACAAGAAGAGTAAATCTTCTCATTGTTTGTGGTTTGCTTTGAGCGTTTCCCAGGAGATCAGTATTAGATTCCGATGCACTACTGCAGCTTTACTCTGTCCCTTGGACCTTCACATTGACGATGAAAAACAGAAATTGCGTCGGGAATTAACTGAAAAGGCACAATGCCGACTCAAGTACAAGAAGACTATGTAACACCACAGCTCTTATGCTGTATGGATTTACTTTTGCTTTTGTTTTATTTAATGTCATATTGTTGATCTTTTGTAAATGTGTTTGAATCGATAACATAAAATTGTGTACTCTTTTCTTTGTCAAACTTTGACGTCATGATTTGATTGTATGCTGTGTAACATATCTCTCGTTTAAATGCTTTGACCCATTTGGAGGGAACAATACTTACTGTGTATGATTGTAATTTTGTGTGAATAATTTTTGTAGGAGTGTCAATATGTGAAAATGTTCTGTTTTATTCAATGTGTTTGTTTGCTCTTATGTAGACTGCTGACCTTCACTTAGGGCTCTTAGTAATTCTGTATTTAAATGGTGTAGTGGTTCCCCTCTGGAACGGAACTGCGTAGCGCGCGCAAATTGTGGTTGGCATAGGTGGAAAAGGTGGAACTGATAGTCAGTCGGAGACGAGCCACCAGTCGGAAAGGAGCTACCAGTCTGTGCACTGTCAATGTAAAGGTGCATATCATGCTGATTCAGAGAGAGGCTTTTACTGCTTCTTTCCAATGCCTCGGTTGGGTGGATAAATAGTTGGATCTATTCTGGAATTTGTATGAATCACCGCCATGAAGATACGATAAAGTCCGGCAATTCTACCTGTAATTCCACCTACCAACATGCAGTTGCCACCACATTGCGCAATCACTGTAACGTAATACTATATTGATGTACAGTGAAGGATCAGCCTAATGGATGTGTTAGTGTGCTGAAATATAAGGTAATTCATATCGGAATTTATTTACCTACCTTGATTTTACTCCTCATCATAACACCTCTCAGGGTCCTCTCCGTTTGAAGTAAAGTGATTACCGAGTGTCCTTACTGAAAGTACGTTGAAGCCTAGAGCTCTGTTAAATAATGCCTCTTGAACTTATTAGAAAGATAGTTAAAGCTAATGTGGTAACAGAGTGAGTTAAAGCAAATGTTATTTGTCCAATAATAATTTTCCTATTGAAACTGTTATTTAAAGTGCTGTTACCAACTTCAAACTTTAGGCTGAGTCTTATAAAGTAAATGATCACGTTGTTGTCTGTAGTAAGTTCTAAAAAAGGAGAGTCAGTTCCTTGCAATTTTGTCAACATTGTGTTTCGTTGTAGTAAAAGTGAGAAAGCTGCCGTTGTGAAACGTTACATTCTCATGTATGCCAAGTGTTTGTCTCTCTTGTGTGCATATTAACAGTATAAAGACCACTCAGTTTGTGTAAACCCTGAAAGTGATAGTGTTTTTCTGTACCTGTTATAATTTTGAAAATAGTTCCTGCTGCTCTAACTGTTAGCTTCAATCTTAAAACATATGTGTGTTAGAGTTCATTGCACTCGCGTGTTGCTAAGTCTAGGTTGTGTCTGTTGTGTTGTCCATTATAGTTACTTATACCTACTTTCATAAACGAGAATGTTAATCTTTCTCTTGCCTAATTAGGCTGGCGACCGTTTCCCTTATTCTATAAACAGTATAGCTAGGCAAAATTTTGTTTGTCACTATTCCAATATTAACGTAATTCTGACTTTCATTTCCGATAAGCCACTTCCATTAGGAACAATACGGTCAACTTAACAAAATTCCTCTCAGAGGGTAACACTGCTCTGTTGCTTTATACCATAACTGCTATAACAAAATAATTCTGTTTTGCAAACTGCCTCCAGTTTTGAGGTTAGGGTAGAGCAGTAGCAGACGGGAGTGTTATAACTAAATCTTCTCATTGTTTGTGGTTTGGTTTGGGCGTTTCCTGAGACATCAGTATTAGATTCCGATGCACTACTGCAGCATTACTCTATCCCTTGGACCTTCACATTGACGAAGAAACATAGAAATTGCGTCGGGATTTAATACAAAAGGCACAAAGCCGACATAAGTACAAGAAGAGTAAATCTTCTAATTGTTTGTGGTTTGCTTTGAGCTTTTCCTGGGAGATCAGTATTAGATTCAGATGCACTACTGCAGCTTTACTCTATCCGTTGGACCTTCACATTGACGATGAGACACAGAAATTGCGTCGGGAATTAACCCAAAATGCACAATGCCAACTTAAGTACAATAAGACAAAATCTCCTCATTGTTTGTGGTTTGGTTTGGGCGTTTCCTGGGACATCAGTATTAGATTCTGATGCACGTCTGCAGCTTCACTGTATCCCTTGGAACTACTCCTTGACGATGAAACGGAGTAATTGCGTCGGGATTTAATACAAAATGCACAATGCTGACTTAAGTACAAGAAGAGTCAATCTTCTCATTGTTTGTGGTTTCCTTTGAGCGCTTCCTGGGAGATCAGTACTAGATCCGAAGATCTACTGCAGCTTTACTCTATCCCATGGACCTTCACATTGACGCTAAAAGACAGAAACTGCGTCGGGATTTAATACAAAAGGCACTATGTCGACGTAGGTACACGAAGAGTAAATATTCTTTTTGTTTGTGGTTTGCTTTGTGCGTTTTCTGGGAGATCAGTATTAGATTCCGATGCACTACTGCAGCTTTACTCTATCCCTTGTACCTTCCCATTGACGATGAAACTCAGAATTTGCGTCGGATTGTAATACAAAAGACACAATGCCGACTGAAGTACAAGAAGAGTAAATCTCCTCATTGTTTGTGGTTTGCTTTGAGCGTTTCCTGGGATATCGGTATTAGATTTCGATGCACTACTGCAGTTTTACTCTATCCTTGTACCTTACCATTGACGATGAAACTCAGAAATTGCGTCGGGATTTAATACAAAAGGCACAATGCCGTCTTAAGTACAAGAAGAGTAACTCTTCTCATTATTTGTGGTTTGCATTGAGAGTTTTCTGGGAGATCAGTATTAGTTTCCGATTCACTACTGCAGCGTTACTCTATCCCTTGGACCTTCACATTGATGATGATAAACAGAAATTTTGTCGCGATTTAATACAAAAGGCACAATGCAGTAATTAAGTACAAGAAGAGTAAATATTCTCATTGAATGTGGTTTGATTTGAGCGTTTCCAGGTAGATCAGTTGTAGATTCCGATGCACTACTGCAGCTTTACTCTATCCCTTGGACCTTCGCATTGACGATGAAACATAGAAATTGCGTCGGGATTTTATACAAAAGGCACAATGTCGACTTAAGTACACGAAGGGTAAATATTCTTTTTGTTTGTGGTTTGCTTTGTGCGTTTTCTGGGAGATCAGTATTAGACTCCGATACACTACTGCAGCTTAACTCTATCCCTTGGCCCTTCACATTGACGATGAAACTACAGAAATTGCTTCGGGATTTAAAACTAAAGCCACAATGCCGACTTAAATTAAAGAAGAGTATATCTTCTTATTGTTTGTTGTTTGCTTTGAGCGTTTCCTTGGACATCAGTATTAGATTCCGATCCACTACTACAGCTTTACTCTATCCCTGGGACCTTCACATTGTCGATGAAACAAAGAATTTGCGTGGGGATTTAATACATAAGGCACAATGCCGACTGAAGTACTAGAAGAGTAAATCTTCTCATTGTTTGTGGTTTGCTTTGAGCGTTTCCTGGGAGATCAGTATTAGTTTCCGGTGCACTACTGCAGCGTTAGTCTATTCCTTGGACCTTCACATTGACGATGAAACACAGAAATTGCGTCGGGATTTAATACAAAAGCCACAATTCCGACTTCAGTACAAGACGAGTAAATCATCTCATTGTTTCGTGGCTTGCTTTGAGCGTTTCCTGGGAGATCAACATTAGATTCCGATGGACTACTGCAGCCTTACTCTATCCCTAGCACCTTCACATTGACGATGAAACACCGAGATTGCGTCGGGATATAATACAAAAGGCACAATGCCGACTTAAGTTCAAGAAGAGTAAAGTATCTCATTGATTCTGGTTTGCTTTGAGCGTTTCCTGTTAGATCAGTATTAGATTCCGATGCACTACTGCAGCTTTACTGTATCCCTTGGACGTTCACACTGACGACGAAACACAGAAATTGCGTGGGGATGTAATAGAAAAGGCACAATGCCGACTTAAGTACAAGAAGCGTAAATCTTCTCATTGTTTGTGGTTTGCTTTGAGCATTTCCTGGGAGATGACTATTAGATTACGATGCACTACTGCAGCTTTTCTCTATCCCATGGACTTCACATTGACGATCAAACACAGAATTTGCGTCGGAATGTAATACAAAAGAAACAATGCCGACTGAAGTAGAAGAAGAGTAAATCTCCTCATTGTTTGTGGTTTGCTTTGAGCGTATCCTGGGAGATCAGTATTAGATTCCGATGCACTACTGCAGCTTTACTCTATCCCTTGTATCTTCAAATTGACGATGAAACTCAGAAATTGCGTCGGGATTTAATACAAAAGGCACAATGCCGACTTAAGTACAAGAAGAGTAATTCTTCTCATTCTTTGTGGTTTGCTTTGAGCGTTTCCTGGGAGTTTAGTATTAGACTCGGATGCACTAGTGCAGGTTTACTCTATCCCTTGGAACCTTCACACTGACGATGAAACACAGAGATTGAGTCGAGATTTAAAAAAGAAGGCAAAATGCCGAATTAAGTACTAGAAGAGTAAATCTTCTCATTGTTCGTATTCTGCTTTGAGCGTTTCCTGGGAGATGAGTATTAGATTACGATGCATTACTGCAGCTTTTCCCTATCCCTTGGACCCTCACACTGACGATGAAACACAGAAATTGCGACGTGATTTAATACAAAAGGCACAATGCTGACTTAAGTACAAAAAGTGTCAATCATCTCATTGTTTGTGGTTTGCTTTGAGCGCTTCCTGGGAGATCAGTACTAGATCCGAAGATCTACTGCAGCTTTACTCTATCCCATGGACCTTCACATTGACGCTGAAAGACAGAAACTGCGTCGGGATTTAATAGAAAAGGCACAATGTCGACGTAGGTACACGAAGAGTAAATATTCTTTTTGTTTGTGGTTTGCTTTGTGCGTTTTCTGGGAGATCAGTATTAGATTCCGATGCACTACTGCAGTTTTACTCTATCCTTGTACCTTACCATTGACGATGAAACTCAGAAATTGCGTCGGGATTTAATACAAAAGGCACAATGCCGTCTTAAGTACAAGAAGAGTAACTCTTCTCATTATTTGTGGTTTGCTTTGAGCGTTTCCTAGGAGATCAGTATTAGTTTCTGATCCACTACTGCAGCGTTAGTCTATTCCTTGGACCTTCACATTGACGATGAAACACAGAAATTGCGTCGGGATTTAATACAAAAGCCACAATGCCGACTTCAGTACAAGACGAGTAAATCATCTCATTGTTCGTGGTTTGCTTTGAGCGTTTCCTGGGAGATCAACATTAGATTCCGATGGACTACTGCAGCTTTACTCTATCCCTAGCACCTTCACATTGACGATGAAACACCGAGATTGCGTCGGGATATAATACAAAAGGCACAATGCCGACTTAAGTTCAAGAAGAGTAAATTTTCTCATTGTTTCTGGTTTGCTTTGAGCGTTTCCTGTTAGATCAGTATTAGATTCCGATGCACTACTGCAGCTTTACTCTATCCCTAGCACCTTCACATTGACGATGAAACACCGAGATTGCGTCGGGATATAATACAAAAGGCACAATGCCGACTTAAGTTCAAGAAGAGTAAACTTTCTCATTGTTTGTGGTTTGCTTTGAGCGTTTCCTGGGAGATGAGTATTAGATTACGATGCACTACTGCAGCTTTTATCTATCCCTTGGACTTCACATTGACGATCAAACACAGAATTTGCGTCGGAACGTAATACAAAAGACACAATGCCGACTGAAGTAGAAGAAGAGTAAATCTCCTCATTGTTTGTGGTTTGCTTTGAGCGTATCCTGGGAGATCAGTAGTAGATTCCGATGCACTACTGCAGCTTTACTCTATCCCTTGTACCATCCCATTGACGATGAAACTCAGAAATTGCTTCGGGATTTAACACAAAAGGCACTATGCCGACTTAAGTACAAGAAGAGTAATTCTTCTCATTGTTTTTGTTTTGCATTGAGCGTTTCCTGGAAGATCAGTATTAGTTTCAGATGCACTACTGCAGCGTTACTCTGTCCCTTGGACCCTCACATTGACGATGAGACACAGAAATTGCGTCGCGATTTAATACAAAAGGAACAATGCCGACTTAAGTACAAGAACAGTAAATATTCTCTTTGAATGTGGTTTGATTTGAGCGTTTCCTGGGAGATCAGTATTAGATTCCGATGCACTACTGCAGCTTTACTGTATCCCTTGGACGTTCACACTGACGACGAAACACAGAAATTGCGTGAGGATGTAATACAAAAGGCACAATGCCGACTTAAGTACAAAAAGAATCATTCCTCTCATTGTTTATGGTTTGCTTTGAGCGTTTCCTGGGAGATCAGTATTAGATTCCGATGCACTACTGCAGCTTTACTCTATCCCTTGTATCTTCAAATTGACGATGAAACTCAAAAATTGCGTCGGAATGTAATACAAAAGACACAATGCCGACTGAATTAGAAGGGGAGTAAATCTCCTCATTGTTTGTGGTTTGCTTTGAGCGTATCCTGGGAGATCAGTAGTAGATTCCGATGCACTACTGCAGCTTTACACTATCCCTTGTACCATCCCATTGACGATGAAACTCAGAAATTGCGTCGGGATTTAACACAAAAGGCACTATGCCGACTTAAGAGCAAGAAGAGTAAATCTTCTCATTGTTTGTGGTTTGCTTTGAGCGTTTCCTGGGAGATGAGTATTAGATTACGATGCACTACTGCAGCTTTTCTCTATCCCTTGGACCCGCACATTGACGATGAAACACAGAAATTGCGTCGGGATTTAATACAAAAGGCTCAATGCTGACTTAAGTACAAAAAGTGTCAATCATCTCAATGGTTGTGGTTTGCTTTGAGCGTTTCCTGGGAGATCAGTATTAGGTTCCGATGCACTACTGAGGCTTTACTCTATCCCTTAGACCTTCACATTGACGATCAAACACAGAAATTGCGTCGGGATTTAATACAAAAGGCACAATGCCGACTGAAGTACAAGAAGAGTTAATCTTCTCATAGTTTGTGGTTTGCTTTGAGCGTTTCCTGGGAGATGAGTATTAGATTACGATGCACTACTGCAGCTTTTCTCTATCCCTTGGACCCTCACATTGACGATGAAACTCAAAAATTGCGTCGGGATTTAACACAAAAGGCACAATGCCGACTTAAGTTCAAGAAGAGTAAACTTTCTCATTGTTTGTGGTTTGCTTTGAGCGTTTCCCGGGAGATTAGTATTAGATTCCGATGCACTACTGCAGCTTTACTCTATCCCTTGTATCTTCAAGTTGACGATGAAACTCAGAAATTGCAGCGGGATTTAATACAAAAGGCACAATGCCGACCTAAGTACAAGAAGAGTAATTCTTCTCATTCTTTGTCGTTTGCTTTTAGCGTTTCCTGGGAGATCAGTATTAGTTTCCGATGCACTACTGCAGTGTTAGTCTATTCCTTGGACCTTCACTTTGACGATGAAACACAGAAATTGCGTCGGGATTTAACACAAAAGCCACAATGCCGACTTCAGTACAAGAAGATTAAATCTTCTCATTGTTCGTGGTATGCTTCGAAGGTTTCCTGGGAGATCAGTACTAGATTGCGATGCACTACTGCAGCTTTACTCTATACCTTGGACCTTCACATTGACGATGAAACACAGAAATTGCGTCGGGATTTTATACAAAAGGCACAATGTCGTCTTAAGTACAAGAAAAGTAAATATTTTCTTGTTTGAGGTTTACTTTGAGCGTTTCCTGGGAGTTTAGTATTAGACTCGGATGCACTAGTGCAGGTTTACTCTATCCCTTGGAACATTCACACTGACTATGAAACACAGAAATTGCGTCGGGATTTAATACAAAAGGCACAATGCTGACTTAAGTACAAAAAGTGTCAATCATCTCATTGTTTGTGGTTTGCTTTGAGCGTTTCCTGGGAGATCAGTATTAGATTCCGATGGACTACTGCAGCTTTACTCTATCCCTTGGACTTCACATTGACGATCAAACACAGAGATTGCGTCGGGATTTAATACAAAAAGAACAAAGCCGACTTCAGTTCAAGAAGAGTAAATCTTCTCATTGTTGTGGTTAGCTTTGAGCGTATTGTGGAAGATCAGTATTAGAATCCAATGCACCACTGCAGCTTTACTCTATCAATTGACCTTCACATCGACGATGAGACACAGAGATTGCGTCGGGATATAATACAAAAGGCACAATGCCAACTTAAGTACAAAAAGAGTCAATCTTCTCATTGTTTGTGGTTTGCTTTGATCGTTTCCTGGGAGATCAGTGTTACATTCCGATGCACTACTGCAGCTTTACTCTATCCCTTTAACCTTTACAATGACGATGATACTCAGAAATGGCGTCGGGATTTAGTACAAAAGGCACAATGCCGACTTAAGTACAAGAAGAGTAATTCTTCTCATTGTTTGTGGTTTGCTTTAAGTGTTTCATGAGAGATCAGTATTGTTTTCCGATGTACTACTGCAGAATTACTCAATCCCTTGGACCTTCACATTGACGATGAAACACAGAAATTGCACCGGGATTTAATACAAAATGCACAATGCCGACTTAGGTACAAGAATAGTAAATTTCTCATTGTTTGTGGTTTGCTTTGGGCGTTTCCTGGGAGATCGGTATTAGTTTCCGTTGCACTACTGCGGCTTTACTCTATCCCTTGCACCTTCACATTGACGATGAAATACAGATATTGCTTCGTGATTAAATACAAATGGCACAATGCAGACTTAAGTACAAGAAGAGTAAATCTTCTCATTGTCCGTGGTTTGCTTTGAGCGTTTCCTGGGAGATCAGTACTAGATTTAGATGCACTACTCAAGCTTTACTCCATCCCTTGGACCTTCACATTGACGATGAAACACAGAAATTGCGTCGGGCTTTAATACAAAAGGAACAATGTCGACTTAATTACAGGAAGAGTAAGTATTCTATTTGTTTGTGGTTTGTTTTGAGCGTTTCCTGGGAGATCAGTATTAGAATCGGATGCACTATTGCAGCTTTACTCTATCCCTTGGACCTTCACATTGACGATGAAACACAGAATTTGCGTCGGGATTTAATATAAAAGGCACAATGGCGACTTAAGTAGAAGAAGAGTAAATCTTCTCGTTGTCCGCGGTTTGCCTTGTGCGTTTCCTGGGAGATCAGTATTAGATTCCGGTGCACCACTGCAGCTTTACTCTATCCGTTGGACCTTCTCCTTGACGAAGAAACAGAAAAATTGCGTCGTGATATAATACAAAATGCACAATGCCGACTTAAGTACAAGAAGAGAAAATCTTCTCATTGTTTGTGGTTTCCTTTGAAGGTTTCCTGGGAGAACCGTACTAGATTCCGAAGCACTACTGCAGCTTTACTCTATCCCTAGGACCATCACATTGACGATGAAAGACAGAAATGGCGTCGGGATTTAATACAAAAGGCACAATGCCGACTTAAGTACAAGAAGAGTAAATCTTCTCATTGTTTGTGGTTTGCTTTGAGCGTTTCCTGGAAGATCAGTATTAGTTTCCGATGCACTACTGCAGCTTTACTCTATCCCTTGGACCCTCACCTTGACGATGAAACACAGAAATTGCGTCTCGATTATATACTAAAGGCACAATGCCTACTTATGTGCAAGAAGTGTCTATCTTCTCGTTGCGTGTGGTTTGCTTTGAGCTCTTCCCTCGGAGATCAGTGTAAGATTCCGATGCTCTACCGCAGCTTTAATCTGTCCCTTGCACCTTCACAATGACGATGAAACACAGAAATGGCGTCGGAATGTAATACTAAAGGCACAATGAGGACAAATGTACAAGAATAGTCTCTCTTCTCATAGTTTGCAGTTTGCTCTGAGCGTTTCCTGGTAGATCTGTACCAGATTCCATTGCACTACTGCATCTTTAATCTATCCCTTGGACCTTCACATTGACGTTGAAACACAGAAATATGTGTCGGGTTTTAACGCAAAAAGCGCAAGGAGGACTGAAGTACAAATAGAGTCAATCTTCTCATTGTTAGAGTTTTGCGTTGAGCGTTTCCTGGTAGATCTGTACTAGATTCCAGTGCACTACTGCATCTTTAATCTATCCCTTGGACCTTCACATTGACGGTGAAACACAGAAATATGTGTCGGGTTTTAACGCAAAAAGCGCAAGGAGGACTGAAGTACAAATAGAGTCAATCTTCTCATTGTTAGAGTTATGCGTTGACGTATCCTGGGAGATCAGCATTAGATACCGATGCACTACCGCAGCTATACTTAATCACTTGAACCTTCGCATTGACGATGAAACTCAGAAATTGCGTCGGGAATTGATACAAAAGGCACAAGGCCAACTTAAGTACAAGAAGAGTAAATCTTCTAATAGTTTGTGGTTTGCTTTGAGCGTTTCCTGGGGGATCAGAATTAGATTCATATGCACTACTGCAGCTTTACTCTATCCCTTGGACCTTCTCCTTAACGATGAAACAGAGTAATTACGTTGGGATTTAATACAAAATGCACAATGTTGCCTTAAGTGCAAGGAGAGTCAATCTTCGCATTGTTTGTGGTTTCCTTTGAGCGCTCCCTGGGATATCAGTACTAGATTTTAAAGCACTACTGCAACTTTACTCTATCCCACGGATCTTCACATTGACGATGAAAGACAGAAATTGCGTCGGGATTTAATACAAAAGGCACAATGCCGACTTAAGTACAAGAAGAGTAATTCTTCTCATTGTTTGTGGTTTGCATTGAGCGTTTCCTGGGAGGTCAGTATTAGTTTCCGATGCGCTACTGCAGCGTTACTCTATCCCTTGGACCTTCGCATTGACGAAAACGCATAGAAATTGCGTCGGGATTTAATTCAAAACGCACAATGCCGACTTAAGTACAAGAAGAGTAAATCTTCTGATTGTTTGTGGTTTGCTTTGAGCGTTTCTTTGGAGATCAGTATTAGATACCGATGCACTACTGCAGCTTTACTCTATCCCTTGGACCTTCACATTGACGATGAAGCACAGAAATTGCGTCGGGAATTAACCCAAAAGGCACAATGCCGACTTAAGTACAGAAGAGTAAATCTTCTCATTATTTGTGGTTTGGTTTGGGCGTTTCCTGGGACATCAGTATTAGATTTCGATGCACCTCTGCAGCTTCACTCTATCCTTTGGACCTTCTCCTTGACGATGAAACAGAGAAATTGCGTCGGGATTTAATACAAAATGCGCAATGTTGTCTTAAGTACAAGAAGAGTCAATATTCTCATTATTTGTGGTTTCCTTTGAGCGCTTCCTGGGAGATTAGTACTAGATTACGAAGCACTACTGCAGCTTTACTCTATCCCACGGACCTTCACATTGACGATGAAAGACAGAAATTGCGTCGGGATTTAATACAAAATGCCCAATGCCGACATTAGTACAAGAATAGTAAATCTTGTCATTGTTAGTGGTTTGCTGTGAACGTTTCCTTGGACATCAGCATTAAATTCCGATGCACTACTGCAGCTTTACTCTATCCCTTGGACCTTCACATTGACGATGAAACACAGAAATTGCGTCGGGATTTAAAACAGAAGGCACAATGGTGACTTAAGTACAAGAAGAGTAAATCATTTCATTGTTTGTGGTTTGATTTGAGCGTTTGCTGGTAAATCAGAATTAGATTCCGATGCACTACTGCAGCTTCAATCTATCCCTTGGACCTTCACATTGACGATGAAACACAGAAATTGCGTCGGGATTTAATACAAAATGCACAATGCCGACTTAAGTACAAGAAGTGTAAATCTTCTCATTGCTTGTCGTTTGCTTTGAGCGCTTCCTGGCAGATCAGTATTAGATTCCGATGTACTACTGCAGCTTTACTCTATCCCTTGGACCCTCACATTGACGAAGAAACACAGAAATTGCGTCGGGATTTAATACAAAAGGCACAAAGACGACTTAAGTGCAAGAAGAGTAAATATTCATTTTGATTGTGGTTTGCTTAAAGCGTATTCTGGGAGATCAGTATTAGATTCCGGTGCACCACTGCAGCTTTACTCTATCCCTTGGACCTTCACATTGACGATGAAACACAGAAATTGCGTCGGGAATTAACCCAAAAGGCACAATGCCGACTTAAGTACAATAAGACTAAATCTTCTCATTGTTTGTGGTTTGGTTTGGGCGTTTCCTGGGACATCAGTATAAGATTCCGATCCACTACTGCAACTTCACTCTATCCCTTGGATCTTCTCCTTGACGATGAAACAGAGAAATTGCGTCGGGATGTAATACAAAATGCACAATGCCGACTTAAGTACAAGAAGAGAAAATCTTCTCATTGTTTGTGGTTTCCTTTGAAGGTTTCCTGGGAGATCAGTACTAGATTCCGAAGCACTACTGCAGCTTTACTCTATCCCTAGGACCATCACATTGACGATGAAAGACAGAAATGGCGTCGGGATTTAATACAAAAAGCACAATGCCGACTTAAGTACAAGAAGAGTAAATCTTCTAATTGTTTGTGGTTTGCTTTGAGCTTTTCCTGGGAGATCAGTATTAGATTCCGATGCACTACTGCAGCTTTACTCTATCCCTTGGACCCTCACCTTGACGATGAAACACAGAAATTGCGTCGGGATTATATACAAAAGGCACAATGCCTACTTAAGTACAAGAAGTGTATATCTGCTCGTTGCTTGTGGTTTGCTTTGGGCTTTTCCCCGGAGATCAGTATAAGATTCCGATGCTCTACTGCAGCTTTAATCTATCCCTTGCACCTTCACAATGACGATGAAACACAGAAATGGCGTCGGAATGTAATACTAAAGGCACAATGAGGACAAAAGTACAAGAAGAGTAAATCTTCTCATAGTTTGTGGTTTGCTCTGAGCGTTTCCTGGTAGATCTGTACTATATTCCAGTGCACTACTGCAACTTTAATCTATCTCTTGGACCTTCACATTGACGGTGAAACACAGAAATATGTGTCGGGTTTTAACGCAAAAAGCACAAGGAGGACTGAAGTACAAATAGAGTCAATCTTCTCATTGTTTGAGTTTTGCGATGAGCGTATCCTGTTAGATCAGCATTAGATACCGATGCACTACCGCAGCTATACTCAATCCCTGGAACCTTCACATTGACGATGAAACTCAGAAATTGCGTCGGGAATTGATACAAAAGGCACAAGGCCAACTTAAGAACAAGAAGAGTAAATCTTCTAATAGTTTGTGGTTTGCTTTGAGCGTTTCCTGGGGGATCAGAATTAGATTCAGATGCACTACTGCAGCTTTACTCTATATCTTGGACCTTCTCCTTGACGATGAAATTGAGTAATTACGTCGGGATTTAATACAAAATGCACAATGTTGACTTAAGTACAAGAAGAGTAATTCTTCTCATTGTTTGTGGTTTGCATTGAGCGTTTCCTGGGAGATCAGTATTAGTTTCCGATGCGCTACTGCAGCTTTACTCTATCCCTTGGACCTTCACATTAACGATGAAACACAGAAATTGCGTCGCGATTTAATACAAAAGGCACAATGCCGACTGAAGTACAAGAAGAGTAATTATTTTCATTGAATGCGGTTTGGTTTGAGCGTTTCCTGGGAGATCAGTACTAGATTCCGATGCACTACTGCAGTGTTAGTCTATTCCTTGGACCTTCACTTTGACGATGAAACACAGAAATTGCGTCGGGATTTAACACAAAAGCCACAATGCCGACTTCAGTACAAGAAGATTAAATCTTCTCATTGTTCGTGGTATGCTTCGAAGGTTTCCTGGGAGATCAGTACTAGATTGCGATGCACTACTGCAGCTTTACTCTATACCTTGGACCTTCACATTGACGATGAAACACAGAAATTGCGTCGGGATTTTATACAAAAGGCACAATGTCGTCTTAAGTACAAGAAGAGTAAATATTTACTTGTTTGAGGTTTACTTTGAGCGTTTCCTGGGAGTTTAGTATTAGACTCGGATGCACTAGTGCAGGTTTACTCTATCCCTTGGAACATTCACACTGACGATGAACACAGAGATTGAGTCGAGATTTAAAAAAGAAGGCAAAATGCCGAATTAAGTACTAGAAGAGTAAATCTTCTCATTGTTCGTCGTCTGCTTTGAGCGTTTCCGGGGAGATAAGTATTAGATTACGATGCATTACTGCAGCTTTTCCCTATCCCTTGGACCCTCTCACTGACGATGAAACACAGAAATTGCGTCGGGATTTAATACAAAAGGCACAATGCTGACTTAAGTACAAAAAGTGTCAATCATCTCATTGTTTGTGGTTTGCTTTGAGCGTTTCCTGGGAGATCAGTATTAGATTCCGATGGACTACTGCAGCTTTACTCTATCCCTTGGACTTCACATTGACGATCAAACACAGAGATTGCGTCGGGATTTAATACAAAAAGAACAAAGCCGACTTCAGTTCAAGAAGAGTAAATCTTCTCATTGTTGTGGTTAGCATTGAGCGTATTGTGGAAGATCAGTATTAGAATCCAATGCACCACTGCAGCTTTACTCTATCAATTGACCTTCACATCGACGATGAGACACAGAGATTGCGTCGGGATATAATACAAAAGGCACAATGCCAACTTAAGTACAAAAAGAGTCAATCTTCTCATTGTTTGTGGTTTGCTTTGATCGTTTCCTGGGAGATCAGTGTTACATTCCGATGCACTACTGCAGCTTTACTCTATCCCTTTAACCTTTACAATGACGATGATACTCAGAAATTGCGATGGGATTTAGTACAAAAGGCACAATGCCGACTTAAGTACAAGAAGAGTAATTCTTCTCATTGTTTGTGGTTTGCTTTAAGTGTTTCCTGAGAGATCAGTATTGTTTTCCGATGTACTACTGCAGAATTACTCAATCCCTTGGACCTTCACATTGACGATGAAACACAGAAATTGCACCGGGATTTAATACAAAATGCACAATGCCAACTTAGGTACAAGAATAGTAAATTTCTCATTGTTTGTGGTTTGCTTTGGGCGTTTCCTGGGAGATCGGTATTAGTTTCCGTTGCACTACTGCGGCTTTACTCTATCCCTTGCACCTTCACATTGACGATGAAATACAGTTATTGCGTCGTGATATAATACAAATGGCACAATGCAGACTTAAGTACAAGAAGAGTAAATCTTCTCATTGTCCGTGGTTTGCTTTGAGCGTTTCCTGGGAGATCAGTACTAGATTTAGATGCACTCCTCTAGCTTTACTCCATCCCTTGGACCTTCACATTGACGATGAAACACAGAAATTGCGTCGGACTTTAATACAAAAGGAACAATGTCGACTTAATTACAGGAAGAGTAAGTATTCTATTTGTTTGTGGTTTGTTTTGAGCGTTTCCTGGGAGATCAGTATTAGAATCGGATGCACTATTGCAGCTTTACTCTATCCCTTGGACCTTCACATTGACGATGAAACACAGAATTTGCGTCGGGATTTAATATAAAAGGCACAATGCCGACTTAAGTAGAAGAAGAGTATATCTTCTCGTTGTCCGCGGTTTGCCTTGTGCGTTTCCTGGGAGATCAGTATTAGATTCCGGTGCACCACTGCAGCTTTACTCTATCCCTAGGACGTACACATTGACGATGAAACACAGTAAGTGCGTCGAGAATTAACCCAAAAGGCACAATGCCGACTTAAGTACAAGAAGACTAAATCTTCTCATTGTTTGTGGTTTGGTTTGGGCGTTTCCTGGGACATCAGTATTAGATTCCGATGCACCTCTGCAGCTTCACTCTATCCTTTGGACCTTATCCTTGACGATGAAACAGAGAAATTGCGTCGGGATTTAATACAAAATGCGCAATGTTGTCTTAAGTACAAGAAGAGTCAATCTTCTCATTATTTGTGGTTTCCTTTGAGCGCTTCCTGGGAGATTAGTACTAGATTCCGAAGCACTGCTGCAGCTTTACTCTATCCCATGGACCTTCACATTGACGATGAAAGACAGAAATTGCGTCGGGATTTAATACAAAATGCCCAATGCCGACATTAGTACAAGAATAGTAAATCTTGTCATTGTTAGTGGTTTGCTGTGAACGTTTCCTTGGACATCAGTATTAAATTCCGATGCACTACTGCAGCTTTACTCTATCCCTTGGACCTTCACATTGACCATGAAACACAGAAATTGCGTCGGGATTTAAAACAGAAGGCACAATGGTGACTTAAGTACAAGAAGAGTAAATCTATTCATTGTTTGTGGTTTGATTTGAGCGTTTGCTGGTAAATCAGAATTAGATTTCGATGCACTACTGCAGCTTCAATCTATCCCTTGGACCTTCACATTGACGATGAAACGCAGAAATTGCGTCGGGATTTAATACAAAATGCACAATGCCGACTTAAGTACAAGAAGTGTAAATCTTCTCATTGCTTGTCGTTTGCTTTGAGCGCTTCCTGGCAGATCAGTATTAGATTCCGATGTACTACTGCAGCTTTACTCTATCCCTTGGACCCTCACATTGACGAAGAAACACAGAAATTGCGTCGGGATTTAATACAAAAGGCACAAAGACGACTTAAGTGCAAAAAGAGTAAATATTCATTTTGATTGTGGTTTGCTTAAAGCGTATTCTGGGAGATCAGTATTAGATTCCGATGCACTACTGCAGCTTTACTCTATCCCTTGGACCTTCACATTGACGATGAAACACAGAGATTGCGTCGGGAATTAACCCAAAAGGCACAATGCCGACTTAAGTACAAGAAGACTAAATCTTCTCATTGTTTGTGGTTTGGTTTGGGCGTTTCCTGGGACATCAGTATAAGATTCCGATCCACTACTGCAACTTTACTCTATCCCTTGGATCTTCTCCTTGACGATGAAACAGAGAAGTTGCGTCGGGATTTAATACAAAATCCACAATGCCGACTTAAGTACAAGAAGAGAAAATCTTCTCATTGTTTGTGGTTTCCTTTGAAGGTTTCCTGGGATCATCAGTACTAGATTCCGAAGCACTACTGCAGCTTTACTCTATCCCTAGGACCATCACATTGACGATGAAAGACAGAAATGGCGTCGGGATTTAATACAAAAGGCACAATGCCGACTTAAGTACAAGAAGAGTAAATCTTCTAATTGTTTGTGGTTTGCTTTGAGCTTTTCCTATGAGATCAGTATTTGATTCCGATGCACTACTGCAGCTTTACTCTATCTTTTGGACCCTCACCTTGACGATGAAACACAGAAATTGCGTCGGGATTTAATACAAAAGGCACAATGCCGAGTTAAGTACAAGAAGAGTAATTCTTCTCATTGTTTGTGGTTTAGATTGAGCGTTTCCTGGGAGATCAGTATTAGTTTCCGATGCGCTACTGCAGCTTTACTCTATCCCTTGGACCTTCACATTAACGATGAAACACAGAAATTGCGTCGCGATTTAATACAAAAGGCACAATGCCGACTGAAGTACAAGAAGAGTAATTACTTTCATTGAATGCGGTTTGGTTTGAGCGTTTCCTGGGAGATCAATACTAGATTCCGATGCACTACTGCAGCGTTACTCTATCCCTTGGACCTTCACATTGGCGATGAAACTTAGAACTTGCGTAGGGATTTATTACAAAAGGCACAATGCCGACTTAAGTACAAGAAGATTAAATCTTCTCATTGTTCGTGGTTTGTTTCGAGCGTTTCCTGAGAGATCAGTACCAGATTCCGATGCACTACTGCAGCTTTACTCTATACCTTGGACGTTCACATTGACGATGAAACACAGAGATTGCGTCGGGATTTAATACAAAAGGTACAATGCCGACTTATGTTCAAGAAGAGTAAACTTTCTCATTGTTTCTGGTTTGCTTTGAGCGTTTCCTGGGAGATCAGTATTAGATTCCGAGGCACTACTGCAGCTTTACTCTATTTCTAGGACCTTCCCATTGTCGATGAAACACAGAAATGGCGTCGGGATTTAATACAAAAGGCACAATGCCGACTTAAGTACAAGAAGAGTAAATCTTCTCATTGTATGTGGTTTGCTTTGAGCGTTTCCTGGGAGATCAATATAAGATTCCGATGCACTACTGCAGCTTTACCCTATCCCTTGGACCTTATCATTGACGATGAAACACAGAAATTGCGTCGGAAATTAACGCAAAAGGCACAATGCCAACTTAAGTACAAGAAGTCTAAATCTTCTCATTGATTGTGATTTGGTTAGGGCGTTTGCTGGGACATCAGTTTTAGGTTCTGATGCACTTCTGCAGCTTCACTCTATCCCTTGGACCTTCACCTTGACAATGAAACAGAGTAATTGCGTCGGGATTTAATACAAAATGCACACAGTTGACTTAAGTACAAGAAGAGTCAATCTTCTCATTGTTTGTGGTTTCCTTTGAGCGTTTCCTGGGAGATCAGTACTAGATCCGAAGATCTACTGCAGCTTTACTCTATCCCATGGACCTTCACATTGACGCTGAAAGACAGAAACTGCGTCGGGATTTAATACATAAGGCACAATGTCGACGTAGGTACACGAAGAGTAAATATTCTTTTTGTTTGTGGTTTGCTTTGTTCGTTTTCTGGGAGATCAGTATTAGATTCCGATGCACTACTGCAGCTTTACTCTATCCCTTGTACCTTCCCATTGACGATGAAATTCAGAATTTGCGTCGGATTGTAATACAAAAGAAACAATGCCGACTGAAGTACAAGAAGAGTAAATCTCCTCATTGTTTGTGGTTTGCTTTGAGCATTTCCTGGGATAACGTAATAGATTTCGATGCACTACTGCAGTTTTACTCTATCCTTGTACCTTACCATTGACGATGAAACTCAGAAATTGCGTCGGGATGTAATACAAAAGGCACAATGCCGTCTTAAGTACAAGAAGAGTAATTCTTCTCATTATTTGTGGTTTGCATTGAGAGTTTTCTGGGAGATCAGTATTAGTTTCCGATGCACTACTGCAGCGTTACTCTATCCCTTGGACATTCACATTGACGATGAAAAACAGAAATTTTGTCGCGATTTAATACAAAAGGCACAATGCAGTAATTAAGTACAAGAAGAGTAAATATTCTCATTGAATGTGGTTTGATTTGAGCGTTTCCAGGGAGATCAGTTTTAGATTCCGATGCACTACTGCAGCTTTACTCTATCCCTTGGACCTTCACATATACGATAAAACACAGAAATTGCGTCGGGATTTAAAACAAAAGCCACAATGCCGAATTAAATACAAGAAGAGAATATCTTCTTATTGTTTGTTGTTTGCTTTGAGCGTTTCCTTAGACATCAGTATTAGATTCCGATGCACTACTGCAGCTTTACTCTATCCCTTGGACCTTCACATTGACGATGAAACACAGAATTTGCGTGGGGATTTAATACATAAGGCACAATGCCGACTGAAGTACTAGAAGAGTAAATCTTCTCATTGTTTGTGGTTTGCTTTGAGCGTTTCCTGGGAGATCAGTATTAGTTTCCGGTGCACTACTGCAGCGTTAGTCTATTCCTTGGACCTTCACATTGACGATGAAACACAGAAATTGCGTCGGGATTTAATACAAAAGACAGAATTCCGACTTCAGTACAAGACGAGTAAATCATCTCATTGTTCGTGGCTTGCTTTGAGCGTTTCCTGGGAGATCAACATTAGATTCCGATGGACTACTGCAGCTTTACTCTATCCCTAGCACCTTCACATTGACGATGAAACACCGAGATTGCGTCGGGATATAATACAAAAGGCACAATGCCGACTTAAGTTCAAGAAGAGTAAAGTATCTCATTGATTCTGGTTTGCTTTGAGCGTTTCCTGTTAGATCAGTATTAGATTCCGATGCACTACTGCAGCTTTACTGTATGCCTTGGACGTTCACACTGACGACGAAACACAGAAATTGCGTGGGGATGTAATACAAAAGGCACAATGCCGACTTAAGTACAAGAGGCGTAAATCTTCTCATTGTTTGTGGTTTGCTTTGAGCGTTTCCTGGGAGATGAGTATTAGATTACGATGCACTACTGCAGCTTTTCTCTATCCCATGGACTTCACATTGACGATCAAACACAGAATTTGCGTCGGAATGTAATACAAAAGAAACAATCCCGACTGAAGTAGAAGAAGAGTAAATCTCCTCATTGTTTGTGGTTTGCTTTGAGCGTATCCTGGGAGATCAGTATTAGTTTCTGATGCACTACGGCAGCGTTACTCTGTCCCTTCGACCCTCACATTAACGATGAAACACAGAAATTGCGTCGCGATTTAATACAAAAGGCACAATGCCGACTTAAGTGCAAGAAGAGTAAATATTCTCACTGAATGTGGTTTGATTTGAGCGTTTCCTGGGAGATCAGTATTAGATTCCGATGCACTACTGCAGCTTTACCCTATTCCTTGGACCTTCACGTTGACGATGAGACACAGAGATTGCGTCGGGATATGATACTAAAGGCACAATGCCGACTTAAGTTTAAGAAGAGTAAACTTTCTCAATGTTTCTGGTTTGCTTTGAGCGTTTCCTGTTAGATCAGTATTAGATTCCGTTGCACTACTGCAGCTTTACTGTATCCCTTGGACGTTCACACTGACGACGAAACACAGAGATTGCGTGGGGATGTAATACAAAAGGCACAATGCCGACTTAAGTACAAGAAGAGTAAATCTTCTCATTGTTTGTGGATTGCTTTGAGCGTTTCCTGCGAGATGAGTATTAGATTACGATGCACTACTGCAGCTTTTCTGTATCCCCTGGACCCTCACACTGACGATGAAACACAGAAATTGCGTCGGGATTTAATACAAAAGGCACAATGCTGACTTAAGTACAAAAAGTGTCAATCATCGCAATGGTTGTGGTTTGCTTTGAGCGTTTCCTGGGAGATCAGTATTAGATTCCGATGCACTACTGCAGCTTTACTCTATCCCTTGTATCTTCAAATTGACGATGAAACTCAGAAATTGCGTCGGGATTTAATACAAAAGGCACAATGCCGACTTAAGTACAAGAAAAGTAATTCTTCTCATTCTTTGTGGTTTGCTTTGAGCGTTTCCTGGGAGATCAGTATTAGTTTCCAATGCAATACTGCACTGTTAGTCTATTCCTTGGACCTTCACTTTGACGATGAAACACAGAAATTGCGTCGGGATTTAATACATAGCCACAATGCCGACTTCAGTACAAGAAGATTAAATCTTCTCATTGTTCGTGGTATGCTTCGAAGGTTTCCTGGGAGATCAGTACTAGATTGCGATGCACTACTGCAGCTTTACTCTATACCATGGACCTTCACATTGACGATGAAACACAGAAATTGCGTCGGGATTTAATAAAAAAGCCACAATGCCGACTTCAGTACAAGACGAGTAAATCATCTCAGTGTTCGTGGTTTGCTTTGAGCGTTTCCTGGGAGATCAACATTAGATTCCGATGGACTACTGCAGCTTTACTCTATCCCTAGCACCTTCACATTGACGATGAAACACCGAGATTGCGTCGGGATATAATACAAAAGGCACAATGCCGACTTAAGTTCAAGAAGAGTAAATTTTCTCATTGTTTCTGGTTTGCTTTGAGCGTTTCCTGTTAGATCAGTATTAGATTCCGATGCACTACTGCAGCTTTACTCTATCCCTAGCACCTTCACATTGACGATGAAACACCAAGATTGCGTCGGGATATAATACAAAAGGCACAATGCCGACTTAAGTTCAAGAAGAGTAAACTTTCTCATTGTTTGTTGTTTGCTTTGAGCGTTTCCAGGGAGATGAGTATTAGATTACGATGCACTACTGCAGCTTTACTCTATCCCTTGTACCATCCCATTGACGATGAATCTCAGAAATTGCTTCGGGATTTAACACAAAAGGCACTATGCCGACTTAAGTACAAGAAGAGTAATTCTTCTCATTGTTTTTGCTTTGCATTGAGCGTTTCCTGGAAGATCAGTATTACTTTCCGATGCACTACTGCAGCGTTACTCTGTCCCTTGGACCCTCACTTTGACGATGAAACACAGAAATTGCGTCGCGATTTAGTACAAAAACAACAATGCCGACTTAAGTACAAGAACAGTAAATATTCTCATTGAACGTGGTTTGATTTGAGCGTTTCCTGTTAGATCAGTATTAGATTCCGATGGACTACTGCAGCTTTACTGTATCCCTTGGACGTTCACACTGACGACGAAACACAGAAATTGCGTGGGGATGTAATACAAAAGGCACAATGCCGACTTAAGTACAAAAAGAATCATTCCTCTCATTGTTTATGGTTTGCTTTGAGCGTTTCCTGGGAGATAAGTATTAGATTCCGATGCACTACTGCAGCTTTACTCTATCCCTTGTATCTTCAAATTGACGATGAAACTCAGAAATTGCGTCGTGATTTAATACAAATGGCACAATGCAGACTTAAGTACAAGAAGAGTAAATCTTCACATTGTCCGTGGTTTGCTTTGAGCGTTTCCTGGGAGATCAGTACTAGATTTAGATGCGCTACTCTAGCTTTACCCCATCCCTTGGACCTTCACATTGACGATGAAACACAGAAATTGCGTCGGGCTTTAATACAAAAGGAACAATGTCGACTTAATTACAGGAAGAGTAAGTATTCTATTTGTTTGTGGTTTGTTTTGAGCGTTTCCTGGGAGATCAGTATTAGAATCAGATGCACTATTGCAGCTTTACTCTATCCCTTGGACCTTCACATTGACGATGAAACACAGAATTTGCGTCGGGATTTAATATAAAAGGCACAATGCCGACTTAAGTAGAAGAAGAGTAAATCCTCTCGTTGTCCGCGGTTTGCCTTGTGCGTTTCCTGGGAGATCAGTATTAGATTCCGGTGCACCACTGCAGCTTTACTCTATCCCTAGGACCTACACATTGACGACGAAACACATTAAGTGCGTCGGGATTTAAAACAAAAGGCACAATGACGACTTAAGTACTAGAAGAGTAAAACTTCTCATTGTTTGTAGTTTGCTTAGAGCGTTTACTGGGAGATCAGTATTAAATTTCGAAGCACTACTGCAGCTTTACTCTATCCCTTGGACCCTCACATTGGCGATGAAACACAGAAATTGCGTCGAGATTTAATACAAAAGGCGCAATGCCGATTTAAGTACAAGAAGTGTAAATCTTCTTATTGTTTGTGGTTTGCTTTGAGCGTTTCCTGGGGGATAAGTGTTAGATTCCGATGCACTACTGCAGCTTTATTCTATCCCTTGGACTTTCACATTGACGATGAAACACAGAAATTGCGTCGGGCTATAATACAAAAGGCACAATGTCGACTTAATTACAGGAAGAGTAAATATTCCTTTTGTTTGTGGTTTGTTTTGAGCGTTTCCTGGGACATCAGTATTAGAATCGGATGCACTACTGCAGCTCTACTCTATCCCTTGGACCTTCACATTGACGATGAGACACAGAGTTTGCGTCGGGATATGATACTAGAGGCACAATGCCGACATAAGATCAAGAAGAGTAAACTTTCTCAATGTTTCTGGTTTGCTTTGAGCGTTTCCTGTTAGATCCGTATTAGATTCCGATGCACTACTGCAGCTGTACTGTATCCCTTGGACGTTCACACTGACGACGAAACGCAGAAATTGCGTCTGGATTTAATACAAAAGGCACAATGCTGACTTAAGTACAAGAAGAGTAAATCTTCTCATTGTGTGTGGTTTGCTTTGAGCGTTTCCTGGGATATGAGAATTAGATTACGATGCACTACTGCAGCTTTTCTCTATCCCTTGGACCCTCACACTGACGATGAAACACAGAAATTGCGTCGGGATTTAATACAAAAGGCGCAATACCGTCTTAAGTTCAAGAAGAGTAAATCTTCTCATTGTTCGCGGTTTAAATTGAGCGTTTCCTGGGAGCTCAGTACTACATTTAGATGCACTACTGCAGCTTTACTGCATCCCTGGGACCTTCACATTAAACGATGAAACACAGAAATTGCGTCGGGCTATAATACAAAAGGCACAATTTCGACTTAATTACAGGAAGAGTAAAAATCCATTTTGTTTGTGGTTTGTTTTGAGCGTATCCTGGGAGAAAAGTATTAGAATCGGATGCACTACTGCAGCTCTACTCTATACCTTGGACCTTCACATTGACGATGAGACACAGAGATTGCGTCGGGATATGATACTAAAGGCACAATGCCGACTTAAGTTCAAGAAGAGTAAAATTTCTCAATGTTTCTGGTTTCCTTTGAGCGTTTCCTGTTAGATCAGTATTAGATTCCGGTGCACTACTGCAGTTTTACTGTATCCCTTGGACGTTCACACTGACGACGAAACACAGAAATTGCGTGGGGATGTAATACAAAAGGCACAATGCCGACTTAAGTACAAGAAGAGTAAATCTTCTCATTGTTTGTGGATTGCTTTGAGCGTTTCCTGGGGGATGAGTATTAGATTACGATGCACTACTGCAGCTTTTCTCTATCCCCTGGACCCTCACACTGACGATGAAGCACAGAAATTGCGTCGGGATTTAATACAAAAGGCACAATGTCGACTTAATTACAGGAAGAGTAAATATTCTATTTGTTTGTGGTTTGTTTTGAGCGTTTCCTGGGTGATCAGTATTATATTCCGATGCACTACTGCAGCTTTACTCTATCCCTAGGACCTTCACATTGACGGTCAAACACAGAGATTGTGTCGGGATTTAATACAAAAGGCACAATGCCGACTTAAGTTCAAGAAGAGTATATCTTCTCATTGTTGTGGTTTGCTTTCAGCGCATACTGGAAGATCAGTATTAGATTCCGATTCACTGCTGCAGCTTTACTCAATCAATAGGACCTTCGCATTGTTGATGAGACACTGAGATTTTGTCGGGATTTAATATAAAAGGCACAATGCCGACTTAAGTACAAGAAGAGTAAATCTCCTCATTGTTCGCGGTTTGCCTTGAGCGTTACCTGGGAGGTCAGTATTAGATTCCGATGCACCACTGCAGCTTTACCCTATCCCTAGGACGTACACATTGACGATGAAACACAGAAAGTGCGTCGGGATTAAAAACAAACGGCACAATGCCGATTTAAGTCCTAGAAGAGTAAATCTTCCCATTGTTTGTAGTTTGCTTAGAGCGTTTACTGGGAGATCAGTATTAGATTACGAAGCACTACTGCAGCTTTACTCTATCCCTTGGACCCTCACATTGGCGATGAAACACAGAAATTGCGTAGAGATTTAATACAAAAGGCGCAATGCCGACTTAAGTATAAAAAGAGTATATCTTTTCATTGTTTGCGTTTTGCTATGACCGTATCCAGGGAGATAAGTATCAGACTCCAGTGCACTACTGCAGCTTTACTCTATCCCTTGGACCTTCACATTGACGATGAAACAAAGAAATTGCGTCGGGATTAATTACAAAAGGCACAATGCCGACATAAGTACAAGAAGAGACAATCTTCTCATTGTTTGTGGTTTGTTTTGAGCGTTTCCTGGGAGATCAGTATTAGAATCGGATGCACTACTGCAGCTTTACTCTATCCCTTGGACCTTCACATTGACGATGAAACACAGAAATTGCGTCGGGATTTAATATAAAAGGCACAATGCCGTCTTAAGTACAAGAAGAGTAAATCTTTTCATTGTTCGCAGTTTAAATTGAGCGTTTCCTGGGAGATCAGTACTAGATTTAGATGCACTACTGCAGCTTTTCTCCATCCCTTGGACCTTCACATTAAACGATGAAACACAGAAATTGCGTCGGGCTATAATACAAAAGGCACAATGTCGACTTAATTACAGGAAGAGTAAATATTCCTTTTGTTTGTGGTTTGTTTTGAGCGTTTCCTGGGACATCAGTATTAGAATCGGATGCACTACTGCAGCTCTACTCTATCCCTTGGACCTTCACATTGACGATGAGACACAGAGTTTGCGTCGGGATATGATACTAAAGGCACAATGCCGACATAAGATCAAGAAGAGTAAACTTTCTCAATGTTTCTGGTTTGCTTTGAGCGTTTCCAGTTAGATCAGTATTAGATTCCGATGCACTACTGCAGCTGTACTGTATCCCTTGGACGTTCACACTGACGACGAAACACAGAAATTGCGTCTGGATTTAATACAAAAGGCACAATGCTGACTTAAGTACAAGAAGAGTAAATCTTCTCATTGTGTGTGGTTTGCTTTGAGCGTTTCCTGGGATATGAGAATTAGATTACGATGCACTACTGCAGCTTTTCTCTATTCCTTGGACCCTCACACTGACGATGAAACACAGAAATTGCGTCGGGATTTAATACAAAAGGCACAATGCTGACTTAAGTACAAAAAGTGTGAATCATCTCAATTGTTGTGGTTTGCTTTGAGCGTTTCCTGGGAGATCAGTATTAGATTCCGATGCACTAGTGAGGCTTTACTCTATCCCTTGGACCTTCACATTGACGATCAAACACAGAAATAGCGTCGGCATTTAATACTAAAGGCACAATGTCGACTTAATTACAGGAAGAGTAAGTATTCTATTTGTTTGTGGTTTGTTTTGAGCGTTTCCTGGGAGATCGGTATTAGAATCGGATGCACTATTGCAGCTTTACTCTATCCCTAGTACCTACACATTGACGATGAAACACAGTAAGTGCGTCGGGATTTAAAACAAAAGGCACAATGACGACTTAAGTACTAGAAGAGTAAATCTTCTCATTGTATGTAGTTTGCTTAGAGCGTTTACTGGGAGATCAGTATTAGATTTCGAAGCACTACTGCAGCTTTACTCTATCCCTTGGACCCTCACATTGGCGATGAAACACAGAAATTGCGTCGAGATTTAATACAAAAGGCGCAATGCCGACTTAACTATCAGAAGAGTATATGTTTTCATTGTTTGTGGTTTGCTTTGAGCGTATCCTGGGAGATCAGTATTAGACTCCGATGCACTACTGCAGATTTACTCTATCCCTTGGTCCGTCACATTGACGATGAAACGCTGATATTGCATCGGGATTTAATACAAAAGGCACAATGCCGACATAAGTACAAGAAGAGTAAATCTCCTCATTGTTTGTGGTTTGCTTTGAGCGTATCCTGGGACATCAGTATTAGACTCCGATGCACTACTGCAGCTTTACTCTATCCCTTGGCGCGTCACTTTGACGATGAAACACAGATATTGCGTCGGGATATAATACGAAAGACACAATGCCGACTTAAGTACAAAAAGAGTAAATATTCTTTCTGTTTGTGGTTTGCTTTGAGTCTTTCCTGGGAGATCAGTATATGATTCCGATGCACAACTGCAGCTTTACTCTATCCCTTGGACCTTCACATTGGTGATGAAACACAGAAATTGCGTCGCGATTCAATTTAAAAGGCACAATGCCGACTTAAGTACAAGAAGAGTAGATTATCTCATTGTTCGTGGTTTGATTTGAGCGTTTCTTGGGAGATCAGTATTAGATTCCGATGCACTACTGCAGCTTTACTCTATCCCTAGGACCTTCACATTGACGATGAAACAAAGAAATTGCGTCGGGATTAATTACAAAAGGCACAATGCCGACTTAAGTGCAAGAAGAGACAGTCTTCTCATTGTTTGTGGTTTGTCTTGAGCGTTTCCTGGGAGATCAGTACTAGATTTAGATGCACAACTGCAGCTTTACTCCATCCCTTGGACCTTCACATTAAACGATGAAACACAAAAAGTACGTCGGGATTTAAAACAAAAGGCACTATGCCAACTTAAGTACTAGAAGAGTAAATCTTCTCATTGATTGTAGTTTGCTTAGAGCGTTTACTGGGAGATCAGTATTAGATTCCGAAGCACTACTGCAGCTTTACTCTATCCCTTGGACCGTCACATTGACGATGAAACACAGATATTGCGTCGGGATTTAATACAAAAGGCACAATGCCAACTCAAGTACAAGAAGAGTCAATCTTCTCATTGTTTGTGGTTTCCTTTGAGCGCTTCCTGGGTGATCAGTACTAGATTCCGAAGCACTACTGCAGCTTTGCTCTATCCCTAGGACCTTCACATTGTCGATGAAACACAGAAATGGCGTCGGGATTTAATACAAAAGGCACAATGCCGACTTAAGTATAAGAAGACTAAATCTTCTCATTGTTTGTGCTTTGGTTTGGGCGTTTCCTGCGACATCAGTATTAGATTCCGATGCACTTCTGCAGGTTCACTCTATCCCTTGGACCTTCTCGTTGACGATGAAACAGAGAAATTGCGTCGGGATTTAATACAAAATGCACAATGCCGACTTAAGTTCAAGAAGAGAAAATCTTCTCATTGTTTGTAGTTTGCTTTGAGCGTATCCTGGGAGATCAGTATTAAATTCGGATACACTACTGCAGCTTTACTCTATCCCTTGGACCCTCACATCGACGATGAAACACAGAAATTGCGTCGGGATTTAATACAAAAGGCATAATCCCAGCTGAAGTACAATAAGAGTATATCTTATCGTTGTTTGTGGTTTGCTTTGAGCGTTTCCTGGTAGATCAGTACTAGATTCCATTGCACTACTGCAGCTTTACTCTATCCCTTGGACCTACACATTGAGGTTGAAACACAGAAATTGCGTGGGGATTTAATATAAAACGCACAATGCCGACTTAAGTACAAGAAGAGTAAATCTTCTCATTGTTCGCGGTTTGAATTGAGCGTTTCCCTGGACATCAGTATTAGATTCCGATGCACCACTGCAGCATCGCTCTATCCCTTGGACCCCCACATTGGCGATGAAACACAGAAATTACGTCGAGATTTAATACAAAAGGCGCAATGCCGACTTATGTATAAGAAGAGTATATCTTCTCATTGTTTGTGGTTTGCTTTGAGTGTATCCTGGGAGATCAGTATTAGACTCCGATGCACTACTGCAGCTTTACTCTATCCCTTGGACCGTCACTATGACGATGAAACACAGATATTGCTTCGAGATTTAATACAAAAGGCACAATGCCGACTTAAGTAAAAGAAGAGTAAATCTTCTCACTGTTTGTGGTTTGCTCTGGGCGTTTCCTGGGAGATCAGTACGAGATTGCATTGCACTACTGCAGCTTTACTCCATCACTTGGTCCTTCACATTGACGACGAAACACAGCAATATTCATCGGGATGTAATACAAAAGGCACAAGGCCGACTGAAGTACAAAAGGAGTCAATCTTCTCATAGTTTGTGGTTTGCTTTGAGCGTTTCCTGGGAGATCAGCATTAGATTCCGATACACTATTGCAGCTATACTCTATCCTTTGAACCTTCACATTGACGGTGAAACTCAGAATTTTTTCGGGATTTAATACAAAAGGCACAACGCGGACTTAAGTACAAGAAGAGTAAATCTACTCATTGTTTGTGGTTTGCTTTGAGCGTTTCCTGGGAGATAAGTATTAGATTCCGATGCACTACTGCAACTGTACTCTACCCCTTGGACCTTCAAATTGACGATGAAACACAGAAATTGCGTCGTGTATTAACCCAAAAGCACAATGCCGACTTAAGTACAAGAAGACTAAATCTTCTCATTGTTTGTGGTTTGGTTTGGGCGTTTCCTGTGACATCAATATTAGATTCCGATGCACTTCTGCAGCTTCAGTCTATCCCTTGGACCTTCTCCTTTACGATGAAACAGAGAAATTGCGTCGGGATGTAATACAAAATGCACAATGTTGACTTAAGTACAAGAAGAGTCAATCTTCTCAATGTTTGTGGTTTCCTTTGAGCGCTTCCTGGGTGATCAGTACTAGATTCCGAAGCACTACTGCAGCTTTACTCTATTCCTAGGACCTTAACTTTGCCGATGAAACAGAGAAATTGCGTCGGGATTTAATACTAAATGCACAATGCCGACTTAAGTATAAGAAGAGTAAGTCTTCTCATTGTTTGTAGTTTTCTTTGGGCGTATCCTGGGAGATCAGTATTAGATTCGGATGCACTACTGCAGCTTTACTCTATCCATTGGACCCTCACATCGGCGATGAAACACAGAAATTGCGTCGGGATTTAATACAAAAGGCACAATACCAGCTTAAGTACAATAAGAGTATATCTTATCGTTGTTTGTGGTTGCGTTGAGCGTTTCCTGGGAGATCAGTATTAGATTCGGATGCACTACTGCAGCTTTACTCTATCCCTTGGAACTTCACATTGACGACGATACACAGAAATTGCGTCGGCATTTAATACAAAAGGCAAAATGACGACTTACGTACAAGAATAGTAAATCTTCTCATTGTTTGTGGTTTGCTCTGAGCGTTTCCTGGGAGATCAGTATTAGAATCGGATGACCTACTGCAGCTTTACTCTATCCCATGGACCTTCACATTCACGATGAAACACAGAAATATGCGGCGTAATTTAATACAAAGGCCACAAGGGCGACTGAAGTACTAAATGAGTCAATCTTCTCATTGTTTGTGATTTGCATTGAGCGTTTCCTGGGAGATCACCATTAGATTCCGATGCACTACTGCAGCTATACTCTATCCTTGAACCTTCTCAGTGACGATGTAACTCAGAAAATGCGCCGGGATTTAATACAAAAAGGCACAATGCCGACTTAGGTACAAGAAGAGTAAATCTTTTCATTGTTTGTGGTTTGCTTTGAGCGTTTCCTGGGAGATCAGTACTAGATTCCATTGCACTACTGCAGCTTTACTCTATCCCTTGGACCTACACATTGAGGTTGAAACACAGAAATTGCGTGGGGATTTAATATAAAAGGCACAATGCCGACTTAAGTACAAGAAGAGTAAATCTTCTCATTGTTCGCGGTTTGAATTGAGCGTTTCCTGGGACATCAGTATTAGATTCCGATGCACCACTGCAGCATCGCTCTATCCCTTGGACCCCCACATTGGCGATGAAACACAGAAATTACGTCGAGATTTAATACAAAATGCGCAATGCCGACTTATGTATAAGAAGAGTATATCTTCTCATTGTTTGTGGTTTGCTTTGAGTGTATCCTGGGAGATCAGTATTAGACTCCGATGCACTACTGCAGCTTTACTCTATCCCTTGGACCGTCACTATGACGATGAAACACGGATATTGCTTCGAGATTTAATACAAAAGGCACAATGCCGACTTAAGTAAAAGAAGAGTAAATCTTCTCACTGTTTGCGGTTTGCTCTGGGCGTTTCCTGGGAGATCAGTACGAGATTGCATTGCACTACTGCAGCTTTACTCCATCACTTGGTCCTTCACATTGACGACGAAACACAGCAATATTCATCGGGATGTAATACAAAAGGCACAAGGCCGACTGAAGTACAAAAGGAGTCAATCTTCTCATAGTTTGTGGTTTGCTTTGAGCGTTTCCTGGGAGATCAGCATTAGATTCCGATACACTATTGCAGCTATACTCTATCCTTTGAACCTTCACATTGACGGTGAAACTCAGAATTTTTTCGGGATTTAATACAAAAGGCACAACGCGGACTTAAGTACAAGAAGAGTAAATCTACTCATTGTTTGTGGTTTGCTTTGAGCGTTTCCTGGGAGATAAGTATTAGATTCCGATGCACTACTGCAACTGTACTCTACCCCTTGGACCTTCAAATTGACGATGAAACACAGAAATTGCGTCGTGTATTAACCCAAAAGCACAATGCCGACTTAGGTACAAGAAGACTAAATCTTCTCATTGTTTGTGGTTTGGTTTGGGCGTTTCCTGTGACATCAATATTAGATTCCGATGCACTTCTGCAGCTTCAGTCTATCCCTTGGACCTTCTCCTTTACGATGAAACAGAGAAATTGCGTCGGGATGTAATACAAAATGCACAATGTTGACTTAAGTACAAGAAGAGTCAATCTTCTCAATGTTTGTGGTTTCCTTTGAGCGCTTCCTGGGTGATCAGTACTAGATTCCGAAGCACTACTGCAGCTTTACTCTATTCCTAGGACCTTAACTTTGCCGATGAAACAGAGAAATTGCGTCGGGATTTAATACTAAATGCACAATGCCGACTTAAGTATAAGAAGAGTAAGTCTTCTCATTGTTTGTAGTTTTCTTTGGGCGTATCCTGGGAGATCAGTATTAGATTCGGATGCACTACTGCAGCTTTACTCTATCCATTGGACCCTCACATCGGCGATGAAACACAGAAATTGCGTCGGGATTTAATACAAAAGGCACAATACCAGCTTAAGTACAATAAGAGTATATCTTATCGTTGTTTGTGGTTGCGTTGAGCGTTTCCTGGGAGATCAGTATTAGATTCGGATGCACTACTGCAGCTTTACTCTATCCCTTGGAACTTCACATTGACGACGATACACAGAAATTGCGTCGGCATTTAATACAAAAGGCAAAATGACGACTTACGTACAAGAATAGTAAATCTTCTCATTGTTTGTGGTTTGCTCTGAGCGTTTCCTGGGAGATCAGTATTAGAATCGGATGACCTACTGCAGCTTTACTCTATCCCATGGACCTTCACATTCACGATGAAACACAGAAATATGCGGCGTAATTTAATACAAAGGCCACAAGGGCGACTGAAGTACT
Source organism: Schistocerca piceifrons (assembly GCF_021461385.2). Taxonomy (NCBI): domain Eukaryota; kingdom Metazoa; phylum Arthropoda; class Insecta; order Orthoptera; family Acrididae; genus Schistocerca; species Schistocerca piceifrons. Next base: position 954,486,076 of record NC_060149.1, on the reverse strand, counting down.
AAATGAGTCAATCTTCTCATTGTTTGTGATTTGCATTGAGCGTTTCCTGGGAGATCACCATTAGATTCCGATGCACTACTGCAGCTATACTCTATCCTTGAACCTTCTCAGTGACGATGTAACTCAGAAAATGCGCCGGGATTTAATACAAAAAGGCACAATGCCGACTTAGGTACAAGAAGAGTAAATCTTTTCATTGTTTGTGGTTTGCTCTGAGCGTTTCCTGGGAGATCAGTACTAGATTCCATTGCACTACTGCAGCCTTACTCTATCACTTGGTCCTTCACATTGTCGATGAAACACAGCAATATGCATCGGTATTTAATACAAAAGGCACAAGGCCGACTGAAGAACAAAAAAAGTCAATCTTGTCATTGTTTGTGGCTTGCTTTGAGCGTTTCCTCGGAGATCAGCATTAGATTCCGATACACTACTGTAGCTATACTCTATCCCTTGAACCTTCACATTGACGATGAAACTCAGAAATTGTTCGGGATTTAACACAAAAGGCACAATGCCGACTTAAGTACAAGAAGAGTAAATCTTCTGATTGTTTGTGGTTAGCTTTGAGCGTTTCCTGGGAGATAAGTACTAGATTCCGATGCACTACTGCAGCTTTACTCTACCCCTTGGACCTTCAAATTGACGATGAAACACAGAAATTGCGTCGGGTATTGACGCAAAAGGCACAATGACGACTTAAGTACAAGAAGACTAAATCTTCTCATTGTTTGTGGTTTGGTTTGGGCGTTTCCTGGGACATCAGTATTAGATTCCGATGCACTTCTGCAGGTTCACTCTATCCCTTGGACCTTCTCCTTGACGATGAAACAGAGAAATTGCGTCGGGATTTAATACAAAATGCGCATTGTTGACTTAAGTACAAGAAGAGTCAAACTTCACAATGTTTGTGGTTTCATTTGAGCGCTTCCTGGGTGATCAGTACTAGATTCCGAAGCAGTACTGCAGCTTTACTCTATTCCTAGGTTCTTCACATAGTCGATGAAACACAGAAAAGGCGTCGGGATGTAATACAAAAGGCACAAGGCCGACTGAAGTACAAAAGGAGTCAATCTTCTCATAGTTTGTGGTTTGCTTTGAGCGTTTCCTGAGAGATCAGCATTAGATTCCGATACACTACTGCAGCTATACTCTATCGCTTGAACCTTCACATTGACGATGGAACTCAGAATTTTTTCGGGATTTAATACAAAAGCCACAACGCCGACTTAAGTACAAGAATAGTAAATCTTCTCATAGTTTGAGGTTTGCTTTGAGCGTTTCCTGGGAGATCAGCATTAAACAACGATGCACTACTGCAGCCATACCCTATGCCTTGAACCTTCACATTGACGATAAAACTCAGAAATTCCGTTGGGATTTAGTACAAAAGGCACAATGCCGACTTCAGTACAAGAAGAGGAAATCTTCTCATTGTCTGTGGTTTTCTTTGGCCGTTTCCTGGGAGATCAGTATTAAATTCCGATGCACCACTGCAGCATTACTCAATCCCTTGGACCTTCACATTGACGATGAAACACAGAAATAGCATCGGGATTTAATACAAAAGGCACAATGCCGACTTAAGTACTCGTACAATAAGAGTAAATCTTCTCGTTGTTTGTGGTTTGGTTTGAGCGTCTCCTGGGACCTCAGTACTAGATTCCGATGCATTACTGCAGGTTTACTCTATCCCTAGGACCCTCACATTGGCGATGAAACACAGAAACTGCGTCAGGATTTAATACAAAAGGCACAATGCCGACTTAAGTAAAATAAGTTTAAATCTTCTCATTGTTTGTGGTTAGATTTGAGCGTTTCCTGGGAAATCAGTATTAGATTCTGATGCACTTCTGCAGCTTTACTCTATCCCTTGGACCTTCACATTGACGATGAAACACAGAAATTGCGTCACGATTTAATGTAAGAGGCACAATGCCGACTTAAGTACAAGAATAGTGAATCTTCTCATTGTTCGTGGTTTGTTTGAGCGTTTTTTGGGAGATGAGTATTAGATTCCGATGCACAACTGCAGCTATACTCTATCCCTTCGAGCCTCACATTGACGATGAAGCACAGATATTGCGTCGGGATTTTATACAAAAGACACAATGCCGACTTAAGTACAAAAAGAGTAAATCTTCTCATTTTTCATATTTTGCTATGAGCGTTTCCTGGGAGATCAGCATTAGATTCCGATGTACTACTGCAGCTTTACTCTATCCCCAGAACCTTGACATTGACGATGAAACTCAGAAGTTGCGTCGGGATTTAATACAAAAGGCACAATGAAGACATAAATACAAGAAGAGTAAATACGCTTCTAGTTAGTGGTTTGCTTTGAGCGTTTCCTGGGAGATCAGTATTAGATTCCGATGCACTACTGCAGCTTAACTCATTCCTTTGGACCTTCACATTGTCGATGAAACACAGAAATTGCGTCACGATGTAATGTAAAAGGCACAATACCGACTTAAGTAAAAGAATAGTAAATCTTCTCATTGTTCGTGGTGTGTTTGAGCGCTCCCTGGGAGATCAGTATTAGATTCCGATGCACTACTGCAGCTTTACTCTATTCCCTGGACCTTCACATTGACGATGAAACACAGAGATTGCGTCAGGATTTAAAACAAAAGGCACAATGCCGACTTAAGTACAAGAAGAGTATATCTTCTGATTGTTTGTGGTTTGCATTGAGCGTTTCCTGGGAGATCAGTATTACACTCCGGTGCACTACTGCAGCTTTACTCTTTCCCTTGGACCTTCACATTGACGATGAAACACAGAAATTGAGTCGGAATTTAATACAAAAGACACAATGCCGACTTGAGTACAAGAAGAGTAATCTTCTCATTGTTTGTGGTTTGCTTTGAGCGTTTCATGTGAGATCAGTATTACATTCCGATGCACTACTGCAGCTATACTCTATCCCTTGGACTTTCACATTGACGATGAAACGCAGAAATTGCGTCGGGATTTAATACAAAAGGCAGAATGCCGCCTTAACTACAAAAAGAGTAAATCTTCTCATTGTTTGTTGTTTGCTTTGAGCGTTTCCTGGAGATCAGTATTTGATTGCGATACACTACTGCACCTTTACTCTATCCCTTGGACCCCCACATTGACGATGAAACACAGAAATTTCGTCGGGATTTAATACAAAAAGCACAATGCCGCCTTACGTACAAAAACAGTAAATCTCCTTATTGTATGTTGTTTGCTTTGAGCGTTTCGTGGGATATCAGTATTAGATTGCGATACACTACTGCAACTTTACTCTATCCCTTGGACCCTCACAATGCAGATGAAACACAGAAATAGCGTCAGGATTGAATACAAAAGGCACAAGTCCGACTGAAGTACAAAAAGAGTCAATCTTCTCATTGTTGTTGCTTTGCTTTGAGCATATCCTGGGACATTAGTGCTAGACTCCGATGCACTACTGCAGCTTTACTCTATCCCTTGGACCCTCACATTGACGATGAAACACAGAAATTGCGTCAGGATTTAATACAAAAGGTACAATGCCGGCTTAAGGCAAGAAGAGTAAATCTTCTCATTGTTCATGGTTTGCTATGAGCGTTTCCTGGGAGATCAGCTTTAGATTCCGATCCACTACTGCAGCTATACTCTATCCCTTGGACCTTCACATTGACGAAGAAACACAGGTATTGCGTCGGGATTTAACACAAAAGTCACAATGCCGACTTAAGTACAAAAAGAGTAAATATTCTCATTTTTGATGGTTTGATTTGCGTTTTTCCTTGGAGATCAGCATTCGATTCCGAAGTACTACTGCAGCTTTACTCTATCCCTAGAACCGTGACATTGACGATGAAACTCAGAAATTGCGTCGGGATTTAATACAAAAGGCACAATGCCGACTTAAGTTCAAGAAGAGTAAATACTCTTTTAGTTTGAGGTTTGCTTTGAGCGTTTCCTGGGAGATCAGTATTAGATTCCGATGCACTACTGCAGCTTTACTCATTCACTTGGACCATCACATTGACGATGACACACATAAATTGGGTCGCGATGTAATGTAAAAGGCACAATGCCGACTTAAGTACAAGAATAGTAAATCTTCTCATTGTTCGTTGTGTGTTTGAGCGCTTCCTGGGAGATCAGTATTGGATTCCGATGCACTACTGCAGCTCTACTCTATCCCCTGGACCTTGACATTGACGATGAAACACAGTGCTTGCGTCAGGAATTATAACAAAATTCACAATGCCGACTTAAGTACAAGAAGAGTAATCTTCTCATTAATTGTGGTTTGCTTTGAGCGTTTCATGTGAGATCAGTATTAGATTCCGATGCCCTACTGCAGCTATACTCTATCCCTTGGACTTTCACATTGACGATGAAACGCAGAAATTGCGTCGAGAATTAATACATAAGGTACAATGCCGCCTTAAGTACAAAAAAAGCAAATCTTCTCATTGTATGTTGCTTGCTTTGAGTGTTTCCTGGAGATCAGTATTAGATTGCGATACACTACTGCACCTTTACTCTATCCCTTGGACCTTCACATTGACGATGAAACACAGAAATTGCGTCGGAATTTAAAACAAAAGGCACAATGCCGACTTAAGTACATGAAGAGTAAATCTTCTCATTGTTTTGTGGTTTGCTCTGAGTGTTTCCTGGGAGATCAGTACTAGATTCCACTGCACTACTGCAGCTTTACTCTATCCCTTGGACCCTCAAATTGACGATGAAACACAGAAATTGCGTCGCAAATTAATGTAAAAGGCACAATGCCGACTTAAGTACAAGAATAGTAAATCTTCTCATTGTTCATGGTTTGCTTTGAGCGTTTCCTGGGAGATCAGCATTAGATTTCGATGCACGACTGCAGCTTTACTCATTCCCTTGGACCTTTACATTGACGAAGAAACACAGAAGTTGCGTCGGGATTTAATACAAATGGTACAATGACGACTTAAGTACAAGAAGAGTAAATCTTCTCATTGTTTGTGGTTTGCTTTGAGCGTTTCCTGGGAGATCAGTATTAGATTCCGATGCACTACCGAAGCTTTACTCTATCCCTTGGACTTTCAGATTGACGACGAAACACAGAAATTGCGTCGGGATTTAATACAAAAGGCACAATGCCGCCTTAAGTACAAAAAGAGTAAATCTTCCCATTGTTTGTTGTTTGCTTTGAGCGTTTCCTGGTAGATCAGTATTAGATTGCGATACACTAATGCACCTCCACTCTATCCCTAGGACCTTCGCATTGACGATGAAACACAGAAATTGCGTCGGAATTTAATACAAAAGACACAAAGTCGACTTAAGTACAAGAGGAGTAATCTTCTCACTGTTTGTGGTTTGCTTTGAGCGTTTCATGTGAGATCAGCATTAGATTTCGATGCACGACTGCAGCTTTACTCATTCCCTTGGACCTTTACATTGACGAAGAAACACAGAAGTTGCGTCGGGATTTAATACAAATGGTACAATGACGACTTAAGTACAAGATGAGTAAATCTTCTCATTGTTTGTGGTTTGCTTTGAGCGTTTCCTGGGAGATCAGTATTATATTCCGATGCACTACTGCAGCTTTACTCTATCCCTTGGACTTTCACATTGACGATGAAACGCAGATTTTGCGTCGGGATTTAATACAAAAGGCACAATGCCGACTTAAGTACAAGAGGAGTAATCTTCTCATTGTTTATGGTTAGATTTGAGCGATTCCTGGGAGATCAGTATTAGATTGCGATACACTAGTGCACATTTACTCTATCCCTAGGACCCTCACATTGACGTTGAAACATAGAAATTGCGTCGGGAATTAATACAAAAGGCACATTGCCGACTTAAGTACAAGAAGAGTATATCTTATCGTTGTTTGTGGTTTGCTTCGAGCGTTTCCTTGGAGATCAGTATTAGATTCCGATGCACCACTGCAGCTCCACATTATCCCTTGTACCATCAGATTGACGATGAAACACAGAAATTGCGTCGGGATTTAAAACAAAAGGCACAATGGCGACTACAGTACAAGAAGAGTAAATCTTCTCGTTGTTTGTGGTTTGCTTTAAGCGTTTCCTGGAAGATCAGTATTAGATTCCGATGCACTACTGCAGCTTTACTCCATCAATTGGACATTCGCATTGACGATGAAACACAGAAATTGCGTCGGAATTTAAAACAAAAAGCACAATGCCGACTTAAGTACATGAAGAGTAAATCTCCTCATTGTTTTGTGGTTTGCTCTGAGCGTTTCCTGGGAGATCAGTACTAGATTCCATTGCACTACTGCAGCTTTACTCTATCCCTTGGACCTTCACATTGACGATGAAACACAGAAATATGCGTCAGGATTTATTACAAAAGGCACAAGGAGGACTGAAGTACAAATAGAGTCAATCTTCTCATTGTTGTTGCTTTGCTTTGAGCGTGTCCTGGGCTATCAGGACTCCGATGCACTACTGCAGCTTTACTCTATGCCTTGGACCCTCACATTGACGATGAAACACAGAAATTGCGTCGAGATTTAATACAAAAGGTACAATGTCGACTTAAGTACAAGAAGAGTACATCTTTTCATTGTACATGGTTTAATTTGAGCGTTTCCTGGGTGATCAGCTTTAGATTCCGATGCACTACTGCAGCTTTACTCTATCCCTTGACCTTCGCATCGACGAAGAAACACAGAAATTTCGTTGGGATTTAATATAAAAGGCACAATGCCGACTTAAGTACAACAAGAGTAAATCTTCTCATTGTCCATGGTTTCTTTTGAGCGTTTCCTGGGAGATCAGCTTTAGATTCCGGTGCACTACTGCAGCTTCACTCGATCCCTCGAACCTTCACATTGACGATAAAAATCAGAAATTGCGTCGGGATTTATTACAAAAGGCACAATGCCAACGTAAGTAGAAGAAGAGTAAATATTCTTTTAAATTGTCTTTTGCTTTGAGCGTTTCCTGGGAGATCAGTATTAGATTCCGATGCACTACTGCAGCATTACTCATTCCCTTGGACCTTCACATTGACGATAAAACACAGAAATTGCGTCGCGATTTAATGTAAACGGCACAATGCCGACTTCAGTACAAGAATAGTAAATCTTCTCATTGTTCGTGGTTTGTTTGGGCGTTTCCTGGTAGATCAGTATTAGATTCCGATGCACTACCGCAGCTTTACTCTGTCCCTTGGACCTTCACATTGACGATGAAACACAGAGATTGCGTCGGGATTATAAACAAACGGCACGATGCGGACTTAAGTACAAGAAAAGTATATCCTCTCATTGTTTGTGGTTTGCTTTGAGCGTTTCCTGGGAGATCAGTATTAGATTCCGATGCACTACTGCAGCTTTACTCTATCCCTTTGACCTTCACATTGACGATGAAACACAGAAATTGTGTCGGAGTTTAATACAAAAGACACAATGCCGACTTAAGTACAAGAGGAGTAATCTTCTCATTGTTTGTGGTTAGCTTTGAGCGCCTCCTGGGAGATCAGTATTAGATTCCGATGCACTACTGCAGCTTTAGTCTATCTGTTGGACCCTCACATTGACGATGAGACACAGAAATTGCGTCGGGAATTAATACAAAAGGCATAACGCCGACTTAAGTACAAGAGGAGTATATCTGCCCATTGTTTGTGGTTTGCTTTGAGCGTTTCCTGGGAGATCTGTATTAGATTCCGATGCACTACTGCAGCTTTACTCTAACCTTGGACCTTCACATTGACGATGAAACACAGAAATTGCGTCGGGATTTAATACAAAAAGCACAGTGCCGACTTAAGTACAAGAAGAGTATATCTTCTCATTGTTTGTGGTTTGCTCTGAGCTCTCCTGGGAGATCGGTACTAGATTTCATTGCACTACTGAAGCTTTACTCTATCCCTTGGACCTTCACATTGACGATGAAACACAGAAGAATGCGTCAGGATTTAATACAAAAGGCACAAGGACGACCGAAGTACTAAAGGAGTCAATCTTCCCATTGTTTGTTGTTTGGTTTGAGCGTTTCCTGGGACATAAGTACTAGATTCAAATGCACTACGGCAGCTTTACTCTATCCCTTGGACCTTCACATTGACGATGGAACACAGAAATTGCGTCGGGATTTAATACAAAAGGCACAATGCCGACTTAAGTACAATAAGGTGAAATCTTCTCATTGTTTGTGGTTTGCTTTGAGCGTTTCCTGGGAGATCAGTATTATATTCCGATGCTCTACTGCAGCTTTACTCTATCCCTTGGACATTCACATTGACGATGAAACGCAGAAATTGCGTCGGAACTTAATACAAAAGACACAATGCAGACTTAAGTACAAGTGGAGTAATCTTCTCAATGTTTGTGGTTTGCTTTGAGCGTTTCATGTGAGGTCAGTATTTGATTCCGATGCACTACTGCAGCTTTACTCTATCCCTTGGACTTTCACATTGACGTTGAAACATAGAAATTGCGTCGGGATTTAATACAAAATGCACATTGCCGACTTAAGTACAAGAAGAGTGTATCTTATCATTGTTTGTGGTTTGCTTTGAGCGTTTCCTTGCAGATCAGCATTAGATTCCGATGCAGCACTTCAGCTCCACATTATCCCTTGGACCATCAGATTGATGATGAAGCACAGAAATTGCGTCGGGATTGAAAACAAAAGGCACAATGGTGACTACAGTACAAGAAGAGTAAATCTTCTCGTTGTTTGTGGTTTGCTTTGAGCGTTTCCTGGAAGATCAGTATTAGATTCCGATGCACTACTGCAGCTTTACTCTATCCCTTGGAACTTCGCATTGACGATGAAACACAGAAAGTGCGTCGGAATTTAAAACAAAAAGCACAATGCCGACTTAAGTACATGAAGAGTAATTCTCCTCATTACTTTGTGGTTTGCTCTGAGCGTTTCCTGGGAGATCAGTACTAGATTCCAATGCTCTACTGCAGCTTTACTCTATCCCTTGGACCTTCACATTGACGATGAAACACAGTAATATGCGTCAGGATTTAATACAAAAGGCACAAGGAGGAATGAAGTACAAATAGAGTCAATCTTCTCATTGTTGTTGGTTTGCTTTGAGCGTCTCCAGGGCTATCAGTACTAGACTCCGATGCACTACTGCAGCTTTACTCTATCCCTTGGACCCTCACATTGACGATGAAACACAGAAATTGCGTCGGAATTTGATACAAAAGGTACAATGCCGACTTAAGTACAAGAAGAGTACATTTTTCATTGTACATGGTTTGATTTGAGCGTTTCCTGGGTGATCAGCTTTAGATTCCGATGCACTTGACCTTCACATTGACGAAGAAACACAGAAATTGCGTCGGGATTTAACATAAAAGGCACAATGCTGACTTAAGTACAAGAAGAGTAAATCTTCTCATTGTCCATGGTTTCTTTTGAGCGTTTCCTGGGAGATCAGTTTTAGAATCCGATGCACTACTGCAGCTTTACTCTATCCCTAGAACCTTCACATTGACGATAAAACACAGAAATTGCGTCGGGATTTAATACAAAAGGCACAATGCCGACATCAGTACAAGAAGAGTAAATATACTTTTAAATTGTCTTTTGCTTTGAGCGTTTCCTGGGAGATCAGTACTAGATTCCGATGCACTACTGCAGCTTTACACATTCCCTTGGACCTTCACGTTGACGATGAAACACAGAAATTGCGTCGCGATTTAATGTAAAAGGCACAATGCCAACTTAAGTACAAGAATAGTAAATCTTCTCATTTTTCGTGGTTTGTTTGAGCGCTTCCTGGTAGATCAGTATTAAATTCCGATGCACTACCGCAGCTTTACTCTGTCCCTTGGACCTTCACATTGACGATGAAACACAGAGATTGCGTCGGGATTTAAAACAAACAGCACGATGCCGACTTAAGTACAAGAAAAGTATATCCTCTCATTGTTTGTGGTTTGCTTTGAGCGTTTCCTGGGAGATCAGTATTAGATTCCGATGCGCTACTGCAGCTTTACTCTATCCCTTGTACCGTCACATTGACGATGAAACACAGAAATTGTGTCGGAATTTAATTCAAAAGACACAATGCCGAATTAAGTACAAGAGGAGTAATCTTCTCGTTGTTTGTGGTTAGGTTTGAGCGCTTCCTGGGAGATCAGTATTAGATTCCGATGCACTACTGCAGCTTTAGTCTATCTGTTGGACCCTCACATTGACGATGAAACACAGAAATTGCGTCGGGATTTAATACAAAAGGCATAACGCCGACTTAAGTACAAGAGGAGTATATCTGCCCATTGTTTGTGGTTTGCTTTGAGCGTTTCCTGGGAGATCTGTATTAGATTCCGATGCACTACTGCAGCTTTACTCTAACCTTGGACCTTCACATTGACGATGAAACACAGAAATTGCGTCGGGATTTAATACAAAAGGCACAGTGCCGACTTAAGTACAAGAAGAGTATATCTTCTCATTGTTTGTGGATTGCTCTGAGCTCTCCTGGGAGATCAATACTAGATTTCATTGCACTACTGCAGCTTTACTCTATCCCTTGGACCTTCAAATTGACGATGAAACACAGAGTTTGCGTCGGGATTTAATACAAAAGGCTCAAAGGAGACTTAAGTACAAGAAGAGTAAATCTCCTGATTGTTTGTGGTTTGCTTTGAGCGTTTCGTGGGAGATAAGTATTAGATTCCGATGCACTACTGCGGCTTTACTCTATCCCTCGGACTTTCAGATTGACGATGAAAGACAGAAATTGCGTCGGGATTAAAATCAAAAGGCACAATGCAGACTTAGGTACAAGAACATTAAATCATCTCATTGTTTGGGGTTAGTTTTGAGAGTTTCCTGGTAGATCAGTATTAGTTTCCGATGCACTACTGCAGCTTTGCTCCATCGCTTGGACCTTCACATTGACGATGAAACACAGCAATTGTGTCGGGAGATAATACAAAAATCACAATATCGACTTAAGTACAAGAAGAGTATATCTTTGCATTGTTTGTGGTTTTACTGTGAGCGTTTCCTGGGAGATCAGTATTAGATTCCGATGCACTACTGCAGCTTAACTCTATCCCTTGGACTTTCACATTGACGATGAAACGCTGAAATTGCGTCGGGATTTAATACAAAAGGCACAAGGCCACCTTATGTACAAAAAGAGTAAATCTTCTCATTGTTTGCTGTTTGCTTTGAGGGTTTCCTGGGAGACCAGTATTGGATTGCGATACACTACTGCACCTTTACTCAATCCCTTGGACCCTCACATTGACGATGAAACACAGAAATTGCGTCGGGATTTAATACAAAAGGCACAATTCCGACTTAAGTACAAGAAGAGTATATCTTATCATTGTTTGTGGTTTCCTTTGAGCGTTTCTCAGGAGATCAATATTAGATTCCGATGCACTACTGCAGCTCTACATTATCCGTTGGCCCATTAGATTGACGATGAAACACAAAAATTGCGTCAGGATTTAATACAAAAGGCACTAAGCCGACTTAAGTACAAGAAGAGTAAATCTTCTCATTGTTTGTAGTATGCTTTGAGCGTTTCCTGGGAAATCAGTATTAGATCCCGATGCACTACTGCAGCTTTAGTCTATCTCTTGGACCCCCACATTGACGATGAAACACAGAAATTGTGTCGGGATTTAATACAAAAGGCACAATGCCGACTTAAGTACAAGAAGAGTAAATCTTCTCATTGTTCGTGGTCTGCTACGAGCGTTTCCTGGGAGATCAGTATTAGATTCCGATGCACTACCGCAGCTTTTCTCTATCCCTAGGACCTACACACTGACGGTGAAACACGTAGATTGCGTCGGGATTTAATACAAAAGGCACAATGCAGACTTAAGTACAAGAAGAGTAAATTTTCTCATTGTTTGTGGTTTGTCTTGAGCATTTCCTGGGTGATCAGTACAAGATTCCGATGCACTACTGCAGCTTTACTCTATCCCGTGAAACTTCACTTTGACGATGAAACTCAGAAATTGCGTCGGGATTTAATACAAAAGGCACAATGTCGACTTAAGTACAAGAAGAGTAAATATTCTTCTTGTTTGTTGTTTGCTTTGGGCATTTCCTGGGAGATCAGTATTAGATTCCGATGCACTACTGCAGCTTTACTGTATCCCTTGGACCTTCACATTGAAGATCAAACACAGAAATTGCGTCGCAATTTAATGTAAAAGGGACAATGCCGACGTAAGTACAAGAAGAGTAAATCTTCTCATTGTTTGTAGTATGCTTTGAACGTTACCTGTGATATCTGTATTAGATTCCGATGCACTACTGCCGCTTTACTCTATCCTTGGACCTTGACATTGACGATGAAACACAGAAATTGCGTCGGGATTTGATACAAAAGGCACAATACCGACTTAAGTACAAGAAGAGTATATCTTCTCATTCTTTGTGGTTTGCTCTGAGCGTTTCCTGGGAGATCATTACTAGATTTCATTGCACTACTGCAACTTTACTTTATCCCTTGGACCTTCACATTGACGATGAAACAAAGAAATTGCGTCGGGATTTAATACAAAAGGCACAATGCCGACTTAAGTACAAGAAGAGTAAATATTCTTTTAGTTTGTTGTTTGCTTTGAGCGTTTCCTGGGAGATCAGTATTAGATTCCGATGCACTACTGCAGCGTTACTGTATCCCTTGGACCTTCACATTGAGGATCAAACACAGAAAATGAGTTGCAATTTAATGTAAATGGCACAATGCTGACATAAGTACAAAAAGGGTAAATCTTCTCATTGTTCGTGGTTTATTTGAGCGTTTCCTGGGAGATCAGTATTAGATTCCGATGCACTACTGCAGCGTTACTGTATCCCTTGGACCTTCACTTAGAAGATCAAACACAGAAATTGCGTCGCTATTAAATGTAAAAGGCACAATGCCGACATAAGTACAAGAATAGTAAATCTTGTCATTGTTCGTGGTTTATTTGAACGTTTCCTGGGAGATCAGTATTAGATTCCGATGCACTACTGCAGCTTTACTCTATCCCTTGGACATTCACATTGGCGATGAAACACAGAGATTGCGTCGGGACTTAATACAAAAGGCACAAAGCAGACTTAAGTACAAAAAGAGTAAATCTCCTGATTGTTTGTGGTTTGCTTTGAGCGTTTCGTGGGAGATAAGTATTAGATTCCGATGCACTACTGCCGCTTTACTGTATCCCTTGGACCTTCGGATTGACGATGAAACACAGAAAGTGCGTCGGGATATAAAACAAAAGGCACAATGCCGAATTAGGTACAAGAACATTAAATCATCTCATTGTTTGTGGTTTGCTTTAAGCGGTTCCTGTGAGATCAGTATTAGCTTCCAAAGCACTACTGCAGCATTACTCTATCCCTGTGACCTTCGCATTGACGATGAAACACAGAAATTGCGTCGGGATTTAATAAAAAAGGCTCAAACCCGACTAAAGTACAAGAAGCGTAAATCCTCTCATTCTTTGTGTTTTGCTTTGAGCGTTTCCTGGGAGTTCAGTATTAGATTCCGATGCACAACTGCTCCTTTGCCATATCCCTTGGACCTTTACATTAACGATGAAACACAGAAATTGCGTTGGTATTTAATATAAAAGGCACAATGCCGACTTAAGTACAAGAAGAGTAAATCTTCTCATTGTTCATGGTTAGCTTTGCGCGTTTCCTGGGAGATCAGTATTAGATTTTGATGCACTACTGCAGCTTTACTCTATCCCTTGGACCTTCTGATTGACGATGTAACACAGAAATTGCGTCGTTATTTAAAACAAAACGCACAACGGCGACTTAAGTACAAGAAGAGTAAATTTCTCATTGTTAGTTGTTTGCTTGGAGCGTTTCCTGGGAGATCAGTATTAGATTCCGATGAACTACTGCAGCTTTACTCTATCCCTTGGACGTCCACATTGACGATGAAACACTGAAATTGCGTTGGGATTTAAAACAAAAGGCACAATGCCGACTTAAGTACAAGAAGAGTAAATCTTCCCATTGTTTGTGGTTTCCTTTGAGCGTTTCCTGAGAGATCAGTATTAGATTCTGATGCACTAATGCAGCTTTACTCTATCCCTTGATCCTTCACATTGATGATGAGACTCAGAAACTGCGTCGGGATTTATTGCAAAAGGCACAATGCCGACTTAAGTACAAGAAGGGTAATTCTTGTCATAGTTTGTGGTTTGCTTTAAGCGTTTAATGGGATATCAGTGTTAGATTCCGATGCACTACTGCAGCATTACTCTATCCCTTGGACCTTCTCATTGAGGATGAAACCCAGCAATTGCGTCGGGATTTAATACAAAAGGCACAATGTCGACTTAAGTACAAGTCGAGTAAATATCCTTTATGTTTGTGGTTTGCTTTGAGCGTTTCCTGGGAGATCAGTATTAGATTCCGATGCACTACTGCATCTTTACTCTATCCCTTGGACCTTCACATTGACGATGAAACTCAGATATTCCGTCAGGACTTCATATAAAAGGCACAATGCCGACGTCAGTACATGAAGAGTAAATCTTCTCTTTTTCGTGGTTTGCTTTGAGCGTTTCCTGGGATATCAGTATTAGTTTCCGATGGACTACTGCAGCTTTAGTCTATCTCTTGGACCCCCACATTGACGATGAAGCACAGAAATTGCGTCGGGATTAAATGCAAAATGCACAATGCCGACTTAAGTACAAGAAGAGTATATCTGCCCATTGTTTGTGGTTTGCTTTGAGCGTTTCCTGGGAGATCAGTATTAGATTCCGATGCACTACTGCAGCTTTACTCTATCCCTTGGACATTCACATTGGCGATGAAACACAGAGATTGCGTCGGGACTTAATACAAAAGGCACAAAGCAGACTTAAGTACAAAAAGAGTAAATCTCCTGATTGTTTGTGGTTTGCTTTGAGCGTTTCGTGGGAGATAAGTATTAGATTCCGATGCACTACTGCCGCTTTACTGTATCCCTTGGACCTTCGGATTGACGATGAAACACAGAAAGTGCGTCGGGATATAAAACAAAAGGCACAATGCCGAATTAGGTACAAGAACATTAAATCATCTCATTGTTTGTGGTTTGCTTTAAGCGGTTCCTGTGAGATCAGTATTAGCTTCCAAAGCACTACTGCAGCATTACTCTATCCCTGTGACCTTCGCATTGACGATGAAACACAGAAATTGCGTCGGGATTTAATAAAAAAGGCTCAAACCCGACTAAAGTACAAGAAGCGTAAATCCTCTCATTCTTTGTGTTTTGCTTTGAGCGTTTCCTGGGAGTTCAGTATTAGATTCCGATGCACAACTGCTCCTTTGCCATATCCCTTGGACCTTTACATTAACGATGAAACACAGAAATTGCGTTGGTATTTAATATAAAAGGCACAATGCCGACTTAAGTACAAGAAGAGTAAATCTTCTCATTGTTCATGGTTAGCTTTGCGCGTTTCCTGGGAGATCAGTATTAGATTTTGATGCACTACTGCAGCTTTACTCTATCCCTTGGACCTTCTGATTGACGATGTAACACAGAAATTGCGTCGTTATTTAAAACAAAACGCACAACGGCGACTTAAGTACAAGAAGAGTAAATTTCTCATTGTTAGTTGTTTGCTTGGAGCGTTTCCTGGGAGATCAGTATTAGATTCCGATGAACTACTGCAGCTTTACTCTATCCCTTGGACGTCCACATTGACGATGAAACACTGAAATTGCGTTGGGATTTAAAACAAAAGGCACAATGCCGACTTAAGTACAAGAAGAGTAAATCTTCCCATTGTTTGTGGTTTCCTTTGAGCGTTTCCTGAGAGATCAGTATTAGATTCTGATGCACTAATGCAGCTTTACTCTATCCCTTGAACCTTCACATTGATGATGAGACTCAGAAACTGCGTCGGGATTTATTGCAAAAGGCACAATGCCGACTTAAGTACAAGAAGGGTAATTCTTGTCATAGTTTGTGGTTTGCTTTAAGCGTTTAATGGGATATCAGTGTTAGATTCCGATGCACTACTGCAGCATTACTCTATCCCTTGGACCTTCTCATTGAGGATGAAACCCAGGAATTGCGTCGGGATTTAATACAAAAGGCACAATGTCGACTTAAGTACAAGTCGAGTAAATATCCTTTATGTTTGTGGTTTGCTTTGAGCGTTTCCTGGGAGATCAGTATTAGATTCCGATGCACTACTGCATCTTTACTCTATCCCTTGGACCTTCACATTGACGATGAAACTCAGATATTCCGTCAGGACTTCATATAAAAGGCACAATGCCGACGTCAGTACATGAAGAGTAAATCTTCTCTTTTTCGTGGTTTGCTTTGAGCGTTTCCTGGGATATCAGTATTAGTTTCCGATGGACTACTGCAGCTTTAGTCTATCTCTTGGACCCCCACATTGACGATGAAGCACAGAAATTGCGTCGGGATTAAATGCAAAATGCACAATGCCGACTTAAGTACAAGAAGAGTATATCTGCCCATTGTTTGTGGTTTGCTTTGAGCGTTTCCTGGGAGATCTGTATTAGATTCCGATGCACTACTGCCGCATTACTCTATCCTTGGACCTTCACATTGACGATGAAACACAGAAATTGCGTCGGGATTTGATACAAAAGGCACAATACCGACTTAAGTACAAGTAGAGTATATATTCTCATTGTTTGTGGTTTGCTCTGAGCGTTTCCTGGGAGATCATTACTAGATTTCATTGCACTACTGCAGCTTTACTCTATCCCTTGGACCTTCACATTGACGATGAAACAAAGAAATTGCGTCGGGATTTAATACAAAAGGTACAATGCCGACTTAAGTACAAGAAGAGTAAATGTACTCTTTGTTTGTTGTTAGCTTTGAGCGTTTCCTGGGAGATCAGTATTAAATTCCGATGCACTACTGCAGCGTTACTGTATACCTTGGAACTTCACATTGAAGATCAAACACAGAAATTGCGTCGCGATTTAATGTAAATGGCACAATGCTGACATAAGTACAAAAAGAGTAAATCTTCTCATTGTTCGTGGTTTATTTGAGCGTTTCCTGGGAGATCAGTATTAGATTCCGATGCACTACTGCAGCGTTACTGTATCCCTTGGACCTTCACTTTGAAGATCAAACACAGAAATTGCGTCGCTATTTAATGTAAAAGGCACAATGCCGACATAAGTACAAGAATAGTAAATCTTGTCATTGTTCGTGGTTTATTTGAACGTTTCCTGGGAGATCAGTATTAGATTCCGATGCACTACTGCAGCTTTACTCTATCCCTTGGACATTCACATTGGCGATGAAACACAGAGATTGCGTCGGGATTTAATACAAAAGGCACAAAGCAGATTTAAGTACAAAAAGAGTAAATCTCCTGATTGTTTGTGGTTTGCTTTGAGCGTTTCGTGGGAGATAAGTATTAGATTCCGATGCACTACTGCGGCTTTACTGTATCCCTTGGACCTTCGGATTGACGATGAAACACAGAAAGTGCGTCGGGATTTAAAACAAAAGGCACAATGCCGACTTAGGTACAAGAACATTAAATCATCTCATTGTTTGTGGTTTGCTTTAAGCGGTTCCTGTGAGATCAGTATTAGCTTCCAAAGCACTACTGCAGCATTACTCTATCCCTGTGACCTTCGCATTGACGATGAAACACAGAAATTGCGTCGGGATTTAATAAAAAAGGCTCAAATCCGACTAAAGTACAAGAAGCGTAAATCCTCTCACTGTTTGTGTTTTGCTTTGAGCGTTTCCTGGGAGTTCAGTATTAGATTCCGATGCACAACTGCTCCTTTGCTATATCCCTTGGACCTTTACATTAACGATGAAGCACAGAAATTGCGTCGGTATTTAATATAAAAGGCACAATGCCGACTTAAGTACAAGAAGAGTAAATCTTCTCATTGTTCATGGTTTGCTTTGCGCGTTTCCTGGGAGATCAGTATTAGATTTCGATGCACTACTGCAGCTTTACTCTATCCCTTGGACCTTCAGATTGACGATGTAACACAGAAATTGCGTCGTGATTTAAAACAAAACGCACAACGGCGACTTAAGTACCAGAAGAGTAAATCCTCTCATTGTTAGTTGTTTGCTTGGAGCGTTTCCTGGGAGATCAGTATTAGATTCCGATGAACTACTGCAGCTTTACTCTATCCCTTGGATGTCCACATTGACGATGAAACACTGAAATTGCGTTGGGATTTAAAACAAAAGGCACAATGCCGACTTAAGTACAAGAAGAGTAAATCTTCCCATTGTTTGTGGTTTCCTTTGAGCGTTTCCTGAGAGATCAGTATTAGATTCTGATGCACTAATGCAGCTTTACTCTATCCCTTGAACCTTCACATTGATGATGAGACTCAGAAACTGCGTCGGGATTTATTACAAAAGGCACAATGCCGACTTAAGTACAAGAAGGGTAATTCTTGTCATTGTTTGTGGTTTGTTTTTAGCGTTTCGTGAGAGATTACCAATAGATTCCGATGCACTACTGCAGCTTTACTCTATCCTTAGGACCTTCACATCGACGATGAAACGCAGAAATTGCGTCGGGATTTAATACAAAAGGCACAATGCCGACTTAAGTACAAAAAGAGTATATGTTCTCATTGTTTGTGGTTAGCTTTGAGCGTTTCCTGGGAGATCAGTATTAGTTTCCGATGCACTACTGCAGCTTTATTCTATCCCTTGGACCTCCACATTTACGATGAAACACAGAAATTGCCTCGAGATTTAATACAAAAGGCACAATGCCGACTTAAGTACAAAAAGATTCAATCTTCTCATTGTTTGTGGTTTCTTTTATGCGTTTCCTGGGAGATGAGCATTAGTTACCGATGCACTACAGCAGCATTACTCTATCCCTTGGACCTTCACATTGACGATGAAACACAGACATTGCGTCGGGATTTTATACAAAAGGCTCAATTCCGACTTAATTACAAGAAGAGTAAATCTTCTCATTGTTTGTGGTTTGGTTAGAGCGTTTTCTGGGAGATCAGTATTAGATTCCGATGCACTACTGCAGCTTTACCCTATCCCTTGGACCGTCACATTGACGATGAAACACAGAAATTGCGTTGGGATTTAATACAAAAGGCACAATGCTGAGTTAAGTACAAGAAGAGTAAATCTTCACATTGTTTGTGGTTTGATCTTAGCGTTTCCTGGGAGATCAGTACTAGATTC
Source organism: Schistocerca piceifrons (assembly GCF_021461385.2). Classification (NCBI taxonomy): domain Eukaryota; kingdom Metazoa; phylum Arthropoda; class Insecta; order Orthoptera; family Acrididae; genus Schistocerca; species Schistocerca piceifrons. The sequence goes on along the minus strand of NC_060149.1, from coordinate 954,466,939 downwards.
CATTGCACTATTGGAGATTTACTCTATCCCTTGGATCTTCACATTGACGATGAAACACAGAAATTGCGTCGGGATTTAATACAAAAGGCACAATGCCGACTTAAGCACAATCAGGTTAAATCCTCTCATTGTTTGTGGTTTGCTTTGAGCGTTTCCTGGGAGGTCAGTATTAGGTTCCGATTCACTTCTGCAGCTTTACTCTAACTCTTGGACCTTGACAATGACGATGAAACACAGATATTGCGTCGGGATTTGCTACAAAAGGCACAATGTCGACTTAAGTACAAGAAGAGTAAATATTCTTTTTGTTTGTGGTTTGCTTTGAGCGTTTCCTGGGAGATCAGTATTAGATTCCGATGCACTACTGCATCTTCACTCCATCCCTTGGACCTTCACATTGACGATGAAACACAGAAATTACGCCGGGATTTAATGTAAAAGGCACAATGCCGACTTAAGTACAAGAAGAGGAAATCTTCTCTCTTTCGTCGTTTGCTTGAGCAATTCCTGGGAGATCAGTATTAGATTCCGATGCACTACTGCAGCTTTACTCTATCCCTAGGACTTTTAGATTGATGATCAAACAGAGAAATTGCTTCGGGATTTAAAACAAAAAGCACAATGTTGCCTTAAGTACAAGAAGAGTAAATCTTCTCATTGTTTGTGGTTTGATTTTCGCGTTTCCTGGGAGATCAGTATTAGATTCCGATGCACTACTGCAGCTTTACTCTATCCTTTGGACATTCACATTGACGATGAAACACAGAAATTGCGTCGGGATTTAATACATAAGGCACAATGCCGACTTAAGTACAAGAAGAGAAAATCTTCTCTTTGTTGTGGTTTGCTTTGAGCGTTACCTGGGAGATCAGTATTAGATTCAGATGCACTACTGCAGCCTTAGTCTATCCCTTGGACTTTCACATTGACGATGAAACACAGAAATTGCGTCGGGATTTAATACATAAGGCACAATACCGACTTAAGTTCAAAAAGGGCAAATCTTCTAATAGTTTGTGGTTTGCTTTGAGCGTTTCTTGAGAGATCAGTATTAGATTCCGAGCACTACTGCAGCTTTACTTTATCCCTTGGACCTTCACATTGACGATGATACACAGAAATTGCGTCGGGATTTAATACAAAATGCACAATGCCGACTTAAGTACAAAAAGAGTAAATCCTCTCATTATTTGTGGTTTGCTTCGAGCGTTTCCTGGGAGATCAGTATTAGTTCCGAAGCACAACTGCAGCTTTACTCTATCCCTTTACCTTAACATTGACGATGAAACACAGAAATTGCGTCGGGATTTAATACAAATAGCACAATGCCAACTAAAGACAAGAAGAATAAATTTTCTCATTGTTTGTTATTTGCCTTGAGCGTTTCCTGGGAGTTCAGTATTGGATTCCGATGCACTACTGCAGCTTTACTTTATCCCTTGGACCTTCACATTGATGATGATACACAGAAATTGCGTCGGGATTTAATACAAAAGGCACAATGCCGACTTAAGTACAAAAAGAGTAAATCCTCTCATTATTTGTGGTTTGCTTTGAGCGTTTCCTGGGAGATCAGTATTAGTTCCGAACCACAACTGCAGCTTTACTCTATCCCTTGGAGCTTCACATTGACGATGAAACCCAGAAATTGCTTCGGGATTTAATACAAATGGCACAATACCGACTTAAGTGCAAGAGGAGTAAATCTTCTCATTGTTTGTTTTTTGCTTTGAGCGTTTCCTGGGGGATCAGAATTAGATTCCGACGCACTACTGCAGCTTTAATCTATCCCTTGGACCTTCGCATTGACGATGAAACACAGAAATTGCGTCGGGATTTAATACAATAGGCACAATGCCGACATAAGTACAAGTGGAGTAAATTTTCTTAACGTTTCTGGTTTGCATTGAGCGTTTCCTGGGAGATGAGTATTAGATTCCGTTGCACTACTGCAGCTTTACTCTATCTCTTCAGCCTTCGCATTGACTATGAAAAACAGAAATAGTGTCGGAATTCAATACAAAAGGCACCTAGCCGACTTAAGTACAAGAGGAGTAAATCTTCTCATTGTTTGTGGTTTGCTTTGAGCGCTTCCTGGGAGATCAGTATTAGATTCCGATGCACTACAGCAGCGTTACTATATCCCTTGGACCCTCACATTGACGATGAAACACAGAAATTGCGTCGGGATTTAATAGAAAAGGCAGAATGCCGACTTAAGTACAAGAAGAGCAAATCTTCTCATTGTTTGTGGTTTGCTTTGAGCGTTTCCTGAGGGATCAGTATTAGATTCCGATGCACAACTGCAGCTTTACTCTATCCCTTGGATCTTAACATTGACGATAAAACACAGAAATTGCGTCGGGATTTAATACAAATGTGCACAATGCCGACTTAAGGACAAGAAGAGAAAATCTTCGCATTGTTTGTTATTTGCCTTGAGCGTCTTCTGGGAGATCAGTATTGGATTCTTTAAGGAACCATTTGCACTCGAGCACAGACAATATTTAATTTAGTTAACTTAGATTATATGTATCGATTTTTTAAGACAAGAGAATGAAAAATAAAGCAATTAACACCGCTCTCTTGTCACAGCGTGTAGGCATCAACACTCTCATGACATTCGTTGTCCTAGAAGGACTTAATATTTTGTGCGGCTCCACAGTTAGCCATATTGATATTTATTAGCAGAAAAGAGGAGCAGAATTAATAAGTCGCTCTCATTTGTGAATGATCTGCCATTATTTATCTAGAATTTTACTTAAGTGTAATTTATATCGTAATGTATATGTTGAAATGAATATATGTTTATTTAATCTTATGCTTTGCTTTGTTTTAGTAGTTTTAGTCGCTCCATTTTCATGATTGATGCTGAGGTCAGATATCAGACTCTGTCTACAAAAAAAATATATAATGAGCCCTGGCTACGTTCCGTATATCTTCGGACGTGCGAAGTTCGATAAATTCACGGCGTAAAATTTTAATCCTCAATTACATATCCAAACAAACTATCGTTATAATTACAAATTATTATTATTATATTTTATTATCATTTTATTTTATATGTTTTATTTGTTACACTTGCGACTATGTGCCAGGACTCATTATTGTATCCGTACTACAACTAATTGTTCTTTTTCATGTACATCCTGACCGGGCAACAACCTATGTGATGAGAATATTGAAGAAAAGGAATAAAATCTGGAGACAATTTGGACTGGAAATGCAATCAAGACGACATGTACGGTAAGACGCAGCACTTGCTCATCCACAATTGATTCCAAGCACATTTTTCATTCAAAATTATTTTTCTCATCATTAAATTCAGTATTCAGTTTCCATTCAGTAATTTTTTTCCAAATTCCGCGAAATCTCATTATTCAGACGATTACATTCCGATCCAACAATACGCAAGTTACATTGCACAATATGGCCGACGTTGTACAGGATTCAAGCAACATGGCTAGTCACCATTAACACGTATGCTACTTTCGATCTTTAAAGTCATCTCTCAATCATTCTCAGTCATTTAAACACACACATAGGCAGTACATTTTCACACTACGCGTTTAAACGATTTTTTTTCTTGCACACAATTTATTCACGATATGGTAAAAACTCGACACCAGTACACAATGGAACAACAATCAAGTAATGCAAACATGGATACACAGACACAGTCAGACACAGAAATTAATACAGACACGCAAACGCATCAAAATAACCTGATACACATACACACAAACGCCGAAAGGAGCAACTCCGAACCAAACCTGAGAGACCACGTCACGTCTAATGACGCGGCGGGGGCAAACTCATTTTGCAATCAAAATTTTGGCGCTATACTGAATTCAATTTTGGAAGGCATATCCAATATTAAGCAAGATAATGACGAAAAATTCTCACAATTAATGACAGACAATGCAGCCTTCAGGAATGACATAAAATCAGACTTCGCCACACTGACTCCAAAGGTAGATGAAATTAATACACGTCTTTCCAAACAGGTCGACGATCTTACGGAAAAATTCGAAAATTTAGAGTTACGACAAAGCGACAATGCCAATCACATCCATGACTTGACAAAGACCTGTGAAACTATTAATTGCAAACTAGAATCAAACACGCACGCATGTGGCGAAATTAATTTAAAGGTGAATACAATAGAAACAAACGTAGCTGACATTCACAAACAGATTCACACAACAATACAGATAGAGGCTGAACCCCATTTGTCTCCCATTAATTCACAATTTAAAGAATGGACGGCACACAAAGACGAAATTTTTGAAGGATGTATACAAAACAAATTGCCACATATTGTGCACGATTCTGTAGTGGAATACATGAACAACAATAGACAAGTAATCGATGACGATATGCAAACAAAGACAACTCAATGCCAAGCACAACAGAATAGTACACCCACTACACATTTTTACACACACAGAAGAAAATCTCGATTCGGAAATGAACACATGTACACACACGAATTTCCACACTCAAATACACAATACACTGACACGCATAGCAACAGATACCCATCACCTGAAATACAATACAATTATTCTGATGAAGAACCATGTACACACAGGGAAGAATTCAATGATTGCACGGAAAGAAACAGACGAACACGTAACAAAGAAGAAGAAAGTCTATTCAAGCACCGTAAATTCCAACCTTTTATACCAGGCAAAAACACTGTACACCCTGTCATCTTCTTAAAAGCTTTTAGGAACGCATTCCCACGTTCGTGGAGCGACCACAAACGCATTGCGTACGTTGTGGATTACATTCAAGGGGACGCTGCTGTCTGGGCTTACCATGAAAGCGACAGATGTGTAACATACGAGCAGTTTGAACGCGCCTTCTTGAATAAGTTTTGGTCACCCACTGTGCAGGAACGCATCCGCAAACAAGTCACTGAACCCGAACACTTCAATCCTAAAAACGGCAACCTGCGCAGATATTTCGAGAAGTACCTAAACATGACACACTTCCTTAATGAACCAGTGAAACCAAAAGATGTGATCCGATCACTGAAAGCAAGACTTCCTTTTAATATTAAAGAGAAATTACTGTACTTACCGGACGACGATCCTGAATATTTTTTGGAAAAGTTAGATGCTGTTGATTTACTATATGAAGAACAAGAACCAACACACAACTCACGCAGTAGGAATCAAAATTCACAACACACAGTAAACATGCAAAACAGTCACCACAACTCACAGCTGCACACAAACAACAACTACGACTATACACAGGGAGATAACCCGTTCAAAAAACGAAGAAACAACAATTTTAATTCAAGAAGGAATAGTGGAAACAACAACGCACACAAAGCAAAACAGAAACACTGGCAAAGAAACAACAACACAGATTACACAAGAAATGGAACACTTACACCGCACTTTAATCAGAACGACAACCAGTATTATGTGAGACAGTGGCAAACACCGCAACCGCCACCACAAAATCATGTTCAGATGCCACAAGGGAATTTTGTGCAAACAAGCAACACAAACCAACAAGTGACTTCAGCCAACCGAAAACAGACAGGTAATTGGCAAAGACAATATCCAAATGTAAATATTATTGAGGTAGCTAATGAAACTACAACTACACTTACCAATGATCAGACAAACCAGGTAAACTAGAACCAGTCATTACTGAGCCCCAGGTCGTGACTGAGGAACATTTGGGGGGCAACTTCAATTTAGAAACTATGTTTGAATACACACTTGCTAGCGAAACTGTGAAACAAGAAAAATTAACATTTACACAACAAGAGTTGCCTACACTATTCTTAAGATATAATGAAAGTGGAAACTTAGCTGATGATCTGATAAATGACAACACACAATGTCACAATGTAAAGAAAAGATTTGTACTGTCTTCCACCTCAGGCATTGTAGGAGGTATACCTACTAACATAATTATTGATACAGGAGCTGCTGTCAGTGTGATTTCTCACAATTTTTATACTATGATGAAGAAAACTTCTAAGATACCAGAGTTCCCAGTTCAGAACTGTTTAATATTAACTGCATTAGGTAATAAGTCAAGTAGAGTTAATAAGCAGGTATTTGTGACTGTTAATATGGGAAATGGAATCGTACAATGGCCTTTCCTAGTTGTCCAAAACCTTGCTGCCAATTGTATATTGGGTATTGATTTTCTTTGCGAGAAGGACTGTACTATAGACTTCTCCGAAGGCATTTGTTGTTTTAAGTATGAAGGCAGAGACATACTTTTGAACTTGGATACTCGACTAGTAGACCATAACAAGCACTGTTCTGGCTACAAGATACAGATTATACGTGAGACTGACATAGATTCCACACAACAACCTGTATCACACGGTGAGGGAGTGAATGATGTACTTACACAAATTAATTCTAAGTTATCAGAATGTGATGCTATTAATGAAGAGGAGAGATCCCAGCTTAAAGATATTTTACTTAAGAATAAGGACGTTTTCACTAGTAAGCCAGGTAGGATCAACACATATATGTATACGATTGAAGTCAAGCCTCACCAAATCTATTACCACAAGTCATACAATGTACCTCTAGCTCTGCGACCTGCAGTTTGGGAAGAACTAAAGAAAATGATTACATGGAATATTATAGAACCATCAACATCTCCATATTGTAGCCCTTTGCATGTAGTGAAAAGACACAATGGAAGTATCAGGTTAGTATTAGATGCAAGAGCTATCAACCAAATTATCTTACCTGTGAGGACACAACCAGAAAATCTTGACGAACAACTTCAGAAGTTCTTGGATGCAAAATATTTCTCTACAATAGACCTTAAAAATTCGTTTTGGCAGGTGCCAATAAGCAAAGAATCCAGAAAATATACAGCCTTTATGTTTGGTGGCAGAACTTATCAATTTTGTGTATTACCATTTGGCCTAAATGTAAGCTCAGGAGTATTCATTACTGCACTAAACTCTGTACTCGGTGATGATTTACTAGAAACTGTTACACACTATGTAGATGACATACTGATTGCCTCAAAAACCTGGAAGGATCACACTGATACCCTGAACACTTTACTATGCAGATTCACACAAGCTGGTATCACTGACAATATTTGTAAATCTAGATTTGCTTGTTGTGAGATCAAATACCTAGGACACATCATCAACACACAAGGCATTAAACCTGACCCTTCAAAGTTAGATGCTATCAGACATTTCCCCAGTCCCACTAATAAGAAACAGTTAAAATCATTTCTCGGTCTATGCTCATTTTTCAGACGATTCATACCTAAACAGTTACTCAATAGCAGATACTTACTAAACTTATTAAAGAAGAACCAGGTATGGATTTGGAACCAAGACTGTGAAAATGACTTTACTAAAATCAAAGAAGCCTTAGTAAATTCTAACATGCTGGAACATCCAGACTTCAATTTGAACTTTTGTATTGCTTGTGATGCATCAAACATTGGTTTGGGATGTTGTTTATTTCAACTTGTTAATACAGAAACTTCAGAACATATTAAGATCATTGGTTTTGCCAGTCGTACTTTAACGGAATGTGAAAGATCTTACTCCACCACAGAATTGGAAACATTATCTATTATATGGGCATTTAAAAAGTTTAATTATTATCTGTATGGAAGACACGCCATTATATACACTGACCATCAAGCACTTACATTCCTTTTGTCATGTAAACTCATTCATCCCAGACTTACACGATGGGCACTTGCATTACAGAATTACTCTTTTGAAATCAAGCACATCAAGGGAAAAGCTGACACACTTTCAAGACTACCGCAAGGATTACACCATAACAATACAGACTTTGAGAACACACACGATTACAGAATACTACTCATGCAAGACAAACAGTTTACACAATACGACATAGACCTATGCAAGAACATGGCAACACTACAAGTTTCAGATCCACACTGGTACAAAATAAAACAAATCATAGTACAACAACACAATGACACTTTACAAGACAGATACATGTTACACAACAACATACTTTTCTACAAAAGACACACAAATGCTACTAACTGGTGCGTTTGCATACCACAAGATTCTGTACACAATCTCGTTGCACACACTCACACAGTTTGGGGATACTACGGAACAAAGAAATGTCTAAACAAGTTACATACATATTGCTATTTTCCAAACATGAGAAGAAAAATACATGATGTTATCAGCAAATGTCTCATACGTCAAAAATCCAAGCCACAAAATCAATCCACCAAAACAGACTTGCACTCTATCTTACCTACTGGACCTAGAGAGATACTTTGTACAGATGTTAGCGGACCTCATCCAACTAGCATCGGAGGTTGCAAATACATTCTAGCATTTTATGACATATTTTCTAAGCACATCAAACTTTTTGCCATTAAGTCACCCACAGCAAACACCATCATCAGAAGATTCACAAATGATTACATGCCATACTGTGGAAAACCTAAAGCCATTCTATCAGATAACGCCAAGTATTATGCAGGATTCACCTGGAGAAAATTTCTAAAGGACAATAACATTAAGAACATCTTTATTTCAAAGTTTCATGCATCAGCCAACCCTTGTGAGAGAGTTTTTAGAGAATGAAATAGATTCATGAGAACTTATACCTCAACACAGCACACAAACTGGATACATTACCTAGCACTTTTTGAGGAAATACACAACAATTTAAATATATACAACACACCCTACACTCCCAGAGAAATCATGTTTGACACAAAGGAAACTAATGAATGGAGCAACCCACTACCAAAATTTTCTGACACCAAACCTTCACACGAGGAAAAGGTAAGGGAAGTACTCATTGCAATTACTGAACAAGCTGACATTAGAAATAAGAACTATGGTGCTAATCTGAAAAGAAGGCAAAACTTTACAATAGGCATGCAAGTTTTACTTAAGACCCACTACAAATCGTCATTACCTCTAAAACGTAATGTTAAGTGGCGTCCATTATATGA